>NW_005871064.1:4018129-4054659 GCF_000147115.1 Myotis lucifugus
CCCCCTGATTGGCCCTGCTCTGTGATAGGGGGTGGTGCCGCACCTCCCCATTGACCCTGCCTTGAGTGTGACAGGGGGCCGTGACAGGCCCCTCAATCAGCCCTACCCTGATATATATATATGTAGGTATCGATACCCTCCCAATCCGCCCTGCTCTGTGCATGACAGGGGGCGGCACCCCAACTCCCCAATCGGCCCTGCTCTGAGCCTGACCAGGGCTGCACCTAGGGATTGGGCATGCCTTCTGCCACCCAGGAGCAGGCCTAAGCCAGCAGGTCGTTATCTCCTGAGGGGTCCCAGACTGCGAGAGGGCACAGGCTGGGCTGGGGGACCCCCCCCCCCAGTGCACAAATTTTTGTGCACCGGCCCTCTAGTATATATATATTTAAAGAAGAGCCTTAGACGGTTTTGCTGAGTGGTTAGTGTTGGCTGAGGACTGACAAGTCTCGGGTTCAAGTCTGGTTGAGGGCATGTACCTCTGTTTAGGCTTGATCCCCAACCACAGTCGGGGCATGTTTGGGAGGCAACCAGTCGATGTGTCTCTCTCACATCAATGTTTCTCTCTCTTCCACTCCCTTCCATTCTCTCTAAAAAAATCAATTGAAAAAAATATCCTCGGTGAGGATTAACAAACAAACAAAACACACAGAGTAATAAAATAACACAAAGTCCCTGTTATTTCCTTTTCCCACCAAAACAGACAAAATCTTTATAAAAACCTAAAAACCTAGAATCATATTCTGTAGGAGTTTTGGGGCCTGCATTTTTACTGTACTTTGACAGAGAAAAGGGAGGAAGACTTAGATGGTTAGCACATAGTTCCTCAATAAATTTGTTTAGTAAATAAATCAATAATGTATAACTGACTCCAGCATAGAGTTTCTAGCATATAGTAATAAAGAAAACCAAACAAATGTGAGGATATATACAGCTAAACAAGGAACAAAGATATGAATGCTGATGAACATAAAGTACAGAGGTAAAGGAAAATAAATCAGGTTAATAGTGAATAACGCTCTACAAAAAAAAACAAGTGAAAAAGCAGATTGTGCACTAAGATTTTAAAGAAAGTTAAACTGGGTTGAATCAAGCTCACCTCTGAAAGTTCTACTAGTGATTGATGAGACAGAGAAGCCTCCATGCCTCGGGCTGAAAGTTTCTCCTACGGTTACAAAAAAGGGGGTTCAGTTAAGAAAATTATTTTCAAAGTGATCATCAGTAAATGTTTTCAACATATACTAAGTGTACCGGTTAATGCAGATTTTTTTCAATAGATGGAGTTACACATTTGTTGATATATATGCGATTTGATATGTATGCTATTTTGTTGTATTGACAACAAGCTTCAAAACTTCATATGTCAAATTTTCTAAAGGTGTTAACATCATAGATATTTTTACACTTAAAAATGTCAAATTTTGTGCCAAAAAAAGAGCATTTGCAGGAAGTTTTAATTCATTACTTTATTTTGAAGAAAAGTGCTGCTGAATACTTCGGGAAGCTTGCTCCATCTCAAGATACTTGTGATTGCTGGGTTTAAATGCTTTAAAAGTGATGATTTCGATGTGAAATACAAAGAACGTCCAGGTCAACCGAAAAAATTTGAAGACCAACAATTACAAGCATGATTGGATGAAGATGCGTGTCAAACTCATAAACAACTTGCAGAAAGATTAAACATTGCTCAGCAAACAATTCCCGATCATTTACAAGCAATGGCAAAGATTTTAAAGGAAGGAAAATTGGTGCCACATCAACTGAATGAAAGACAAATGAAAAACCAAAAAGTCATCAGTAAAATGTTGCTTCAGCAGCACGAAAGAAACTCTTTTTTGCATCGAATTGTGACTGGGGATGAAAAGTGGATTTATTTTGAGAATCCAAACTGCACAAAATCATGGATTGATCCAGGTCAACCATCAACATCGACTGCAAGGCCAAATCGCTTTGGAAAGAAGACAATGCTCTGCGTTGTGGTCTATTATGAGCTTCTAAAACCAGGTGAAACCATTAATACTGATCGATACTGACAACAAATAATCAATTTGAACCACCCTTTGATCGTGAAATGACCAGAATGGGCCAGAAAACATGGCAAAGTAATTTTGCTTCATGATGACACACCATCACACACTTCAAAATCAGTTAAAGACACGTTAAAAGATCTTGCCTGGGAAGTATTAACCCACCCGCTATATTCACCAGACCTTGCTCCTTCAGATTACCACTTGTTCCGATCAATGGCACAAGTACTTTCTGAGCAGCACTTCAAAACATACGAAGAAGTGGAAAATTGGGTCTCTGAATGGTTTGCCTCAAAACAAGAAAAGTTCTATTGGGACGGTATCCACAAATTACCTGAAAGATGGGGGAAATGTGTAGCTAGCAAAAGACATTACTTTGAATAAAGCACTTTTGATGTTTCTCTTGAAATTATCGTGTTTTCTTTGATTACACAATCCGAATTATTAACTGATACACCTAGTAATCCAGTAAAGATAAGCTACAAATCACAGATGAAACATGCGTCTAAACACTTTTTTGTTGCATGTCAATCTTTCCAGAGCCACAGATTTGTGATAGGATGGGCACAGTGCTTCTTAAGATTCTGAGTCGGGGCCTGGCTGCCTGTAAGGGATTCTGGATCTACTGCTAAGCAGCTATGAAACCTTGGGCAGTTACCAGTCTTCTCTGTAGTCCCCTTGTCTGTAAAAAAGGATTGGTAATACTGCCTCGTTGTGAAATGAAGGTCAAAAAGAGACCTAACATTATTCAGTCCTTCATACATACCTCTAAAGCTCTGATTCCAAATCTGGATTCTTCTGACTTTGCTTTTAGGAAGTCCATGTTCTGAAGGCGACTGTTAACTTTGGCCCTTTCCGTAGACAGCTGCAACTCTGCCTTCTTGAGATCGCTTTAAAAAGTAAAATTGAAACATTTTTCTCTCCTCAGTGAAATTATTATTAAAAAGAAAAGCTCAATTACTTTTTGGATTCAACTCTGAATTAGACAATAGATAACATAGTTGATGAATTTTCTACCATAAAATTTATATCCCAGACTAATTAACAGGCATTCTTTTAGGTCATCCTTCCCTCCATGTTGTTATCTGGGGTTTTTCTCAAGAAACATGAAATAATTTTAAGGTTAATTTATGCCAATTATTCTTAAAGTAAATCTGCTGCTTAAAAAAGTGACTAAAAATGCCATAAAGCTGCCCAGATGGCGTGGCTCAGTGGTTGAGCATTGACCTATGAACCAGGATTCACGGTTCGATTCCCGGGTTCAGGACTCGTTGCCTGGGTTGTGGGCTTGATCCCCAGTGGGGATCAATGATCAATGATTCTCTCTCATCATTGATGTTTCTATCTCTCTCTCCCTCTCTTTTCCTCTCTGAAATCAATACAAATATATTAAAAAAAATACTCTAAAAAAAATACTCTAAAGCCAATTTGAATTAGGCCTCTCTCCTGCATGTGACATAACACAGTGCCTTGCATATACACAGTCAATATTTATTGAATAAATTTACACACTGACACACTGCCAAATTATGTATGCATATACATATTTCTGATCCATAGCATCTAATCTCTGGGACAACAGGGACCTAAAAAAAGACCCAGAGCATCAAGAGAGATAGTAGAGCACTAGCGTAAAAAAAAAAAAAAAAGAGCAACAAATTATAATGCACTTTAAGTTGCCTTGTAAAGAAAATTCACATACATTTAAAAAATGAACAAACCCAGGTTATTTGTAAAAAGAAGGAAAAATTACATTAAGTAAAAGGTGAAAGTCTATACCCAACCTCCATTCAAGTCATTTTCTACTTTAAAAAACATTTTATGGACCCCATTTCTTAAAAACTAAATATGATAAAGTCCTATTATTGCCTTTTAATAAAAATTGTCACCATTTCTAATTCAGTTACTTACTCTCGTAGACATTTTTCTAATACTAAACTTGCAGTTAATTTTTTTTCAAGTTTTGCCAATTCAAGCTTGAGTTCTTCATTTTTGGATTTGGCACGAAAAAGATCAGAGGTCAAATCATTCACTGCAGAGAGAAAACTAAAAAAAAAAAAAAAAAAAGAATCTGGTCACATAAATGGACATCAAGGACAATAATTGCAATTATTCCTCATTTCTAACACTGATTTGCTCTCTATGTAGATTCTTCCATAACCATGCTGTTTCATAACTCTATGGATTTTGTACCTGCTGTTCTCATTGCCTGCAAAGTCCTTCTTCACCTGGCAAATTTCCTTGTCTTTCAAAACGCAAATAAGATGGACTCCCATCCTGGAATTCACCACCCTTTTCTCTGTGCCCAAGCTACAGCTTGCACACTCTTGTTATGTTACAGCTGTCACACTCTGTGTTATACTTTTACATGCGCCTCCCTTATTTGACCATGACTGCAATTACTATCTTATTCATCGCTGCTTCTCCAGTGCTATGTATATGGCATATAACCAGTATTTAGTGTCTGCTAAACTGACTTAAGTCTAGATGTCTGCTGCCATACAATATACATGTTTTTATTCCTGAAACACTACTCTTGAGCATATATATAAATTCCAAGCCCTTACATTGACAATGAAGAAGAATAGCTGCATAGTTCTCTGTAAGTTATAGTTGTCATCCTAGCTAAGATATGGCCACCAGTGATATTCATATAGACTTTGGAGTCAGACAGGGTTTGAACCTCAACTCTGCCATTTACTAGCTCAGAGATGTTCTTTAACGCCCCTCCTGAACTTCAGTTTCCTCTTAGGGTTAATGGAAGAATAATGTCATTATACAGGTGAAATGCCTGTAACAAAGAATAAAGGTCCTTAAACTACTCTACCCCGTAGGGTAGGAACATAACCAAAATTCAGTATGCTGAACCAGATGATGTAGCCTACGACTTTTCTCATTGTATACTTACAGGGAATAAAGTAAGCGATACCCAATACCTTTCCAAATATACATGAGAATCAAACTTCAAAAACCTGATCCTGGAAGGAGAAAACACTAAAATTTAACCAATACCAAGTTTACCTGAAGTAATCATACATTCTCACTAACAAAGATAGAGTTCATTAAATTCAGTGTTTTGGCACTTATTGTCCATTTCCCACACAGAATTACACTGAGAAACAGTCTTTTAGGTCAAGACCTTATAACATATATGATTACAGAAATGAAAACTATCATAACAATTACCTGGTTACTGAGGTATCCTTTATTTCAAGGGCCACTGCACTGTCAACCAAAGCATTCAGATACCTAGAACCAGTGCTGGAGAGATTGGCAGGGGAAAAATTCACACTCTCCATGAGAAGGTCTTGAAGATGCTTGGCTGAAAAGATAAAATAATTCTATGATGATTAAGATGTTTGTTTTGTTTCATTTTAAATTTTTAACAGTTTAACTGAATCTTTCACATATCATACAATTCACCCACCTAAAGTATACGTACCTGTAATTCAATGGCTTTTAGTATATTAAGAGTGGCATACCCATCAATACAATCAATTTCAGAACATTTTCATCACCCCAAAAAGAAACCCCACTTCTTAGTAATCATTTTCCAATTCCCAACCCATGAAGCTCTAGCAACCACTAATATCATTTTGTCTCTACTCATTTGTCTATTATGAACATTTCATGTATATGGTATATCAGCCCTGGCCAGTGTGGAGCATCCTCCCATACACTGAAGTCTTGGGTTTAATTCCTGGTCAGGGCACATGGCCAGGTTGTGGGTTCCATGGGTTCCATTCCCAGTCAAGGTATGTATGGGAGACGACCAATCGATGTTTCTCTCTTACATAGATGTTTCTTTCTCTCTCCCTCTCCCTTCCTCTCTAAAAACAAACAAAAAAACCCTAAAAACTTTTCTACACTAAATTACTCTTGTACACTTTGGTATTAAAGGGTGCCCCAAAATTCACGCAAGAAGTAATTTTGATAGAAAACACAGGTTTATAATTAAAAATTGTAAATTTTTATTGATTCATAAAGTATACAGTATAGGGTTATGTATGGAATAGCATATCGGGTAAATGACCTCCACGGCTTTGCTGGCACATACGCACTCTTGATCACGGTGCGGAATTGATGTCCCTGGACTCTCAGCAACACTCACGAACTGCTTCAATGTTTTGTGTTGAATGACTTGTTGAAGGACGGCCTGAGTGTTTAAGATCACTAATTGATCCAGTCTCCCTAAATTTTTTAATTAATCTCTTCACAGTTGATGAAGTTAAATCACTATTCCAACCATATTTTGCACGAAAATTGCGAACTGTAGCTGCCAAACCTTCATTATTTTTAAAATATTGCTCAACAATGAAAACGTGTTGTTCTTTCGTGTAGTGCTCCATTTTTAATAACCCTGAACTGTCAGGTGTGACGATATCTTTTTTTTCCGTTGGCAACACTTTACGGCACAAATGGCGTAAAATTCAAATCTTGCGTGAATTTTGGGACACCCTTTATAAAATTTGGTTACTTCTGGTTAGCTCATTCAAAAACTCTGCAATTAATCTCACCTTCTGATTCATATTCACTTGCTTTCTGCTTCAAGTCCTCTATTACCAGGTGGCCATCCCTGTCCCGGACCCTGTTGCGTTCTGAAAGGTGATGTAAAATCTCTGTGGTCCGGGCATTGACCTCATATTGTGGAATAGGATGATCTCCAAATATCTTTTTCAACCACGCAGCAACCTAATCATGAAAAGGAAGACAAATACTTTAAGTCTTGTTTGTAATGGCACAAAGCAAGTATTACAAATAAGCGATCAGAAGCCAACAAAGTGCTTTCTATGAATACTCTGAAGTCCTGCTTACTTCACATCCTAACTTGTCTTTAAGAAGATACATACCAGATGTCAGGAAATAAGTGAGGAATCACAAGGAACAAAATTACCAGAAAACAATCCATTCTTTCTCAAAGGAACAAAAGCGGCATATAGGCTAATAATTGGCATCACTCAAATAATTTAAAAGACCAATATGCATGTGCTAACTAAAGCATTCGTATCCATGCGAACTCTGAAAAAAAGAGTTGTCCACAATACACAAGCCCCACAGAGGCTCGTAGGGCTGGGATGTGGGACACGGAGGCAGGTCAGGAGTGTGTAAGGACAAAAAAAGACCTTTCCTTTTCTTTGCAATGGACTTCCACGATTTATGAGAAGTACCTGGTGATTAAACCCCAAGATTGTTGGCTCCTCTGATTCAAACAGCTCCTGGGTTCAAACTATGGGACAAGATAAGCTACTCTCAAGGCTACATTCTTGCATCCCCCTTCAGAAATCGAAATCCCATTTTGCCCCAGCTGGTTTGGTTCAGTGGATAGAGCGTAGGCCTGTGGACTGAAGGGACACGGGTTCGATTCCAGTCGGGGGCACATGCCCGGGTTGCAGGCTCGATCCCCAGTGGGGGGCGTGCAGAAGGCAGCCTATCAACGATTCTCTCTCATCATTGATGTTTCTATCTCTCTCCCTCTCCCTTACTTTCTACAATCAATAAAAATATATTAAAAAGAAAAGAAGAAGTCCTACTTCAGACTGCTGGGAGGGATTTTGTACCCGGGGGCTCCTCAACTCCGTTTCACGCCCAAGACTAAACAGGGGAGGGAAGGGAAAGGCCCTTTCTAGGGCGGCCCAAGTAGAAAGGGGAATCAAAGAGCATGAAGGCGGGACTGAAGATGGGCCCCCGGACTAGGTAAGTGAACCTGGCAGGAGATCCGCCCGGCGGGCGGGTGTGTCAAAGACTCCGCTTCTAGGACGCAGCAAAGGCCCGCTCCCGCCCCATCACCTGCGCCTCTTTCTCCTCCGGCGCTTCCATAACGGCAGCTCCCGCCACTTCTGGAGCAGATCCTCGGGGGAGAATTGCCGGGCTCGCTCTGAAGGCCCCGCCCACACGCCGTGGGTCCGGCCCCTTAGGGCCCGGGACTTCTGGGAGTTGTAGTTTTCACCAGGACTCCAGGCTGCCGCCTGGCTCCAGCACTGCAAGCCTCTCCCTGCTGGCCACCTCGCCTCGCCCTCCGCCCTCCATGGTATAATCTACAGGACGAGAATAGAATCGCATAGAGCCACGCTGTGTTTTCTTACATTTTGACTACTAACTTGAATTGCTTGTCTTAAAAAAAATATCTGAAACTTGTTTTTTGGATAGCGGATGTTTGTGGGCACTAGCTTAAACTTTTCATTTTACCCCGGCATTATAAACTACAGCAACCTTGGTTTTACCCGTTAATCTCCACTACCAAAGAGCTAAACGTGCTGGAGACTTTTAAAATAAATAGCTGACATTCCTGGCCGGTGTGGCTCAGTTGTTTGGAGCGTCCTTCCTTACACCGGAAGGTGGCAGGTTCCATTCGGGTCAGGGCATATACCAGTTCCCGGGCCGGTGGGGCACATACGAAAGGCAGCCAATCGATGTTTCTCTCCCCCCACCCTCTATAAAAATCAATGAAAACATGTCCCTGGGTAAGGATTAAAAAATAAATAAGATAAAAATAAAATTGTTGACAGCATTCAACTGCTAGCGCTGCCACTCTTCCATGTCAAGTTCTCTCCTCCCTCCGTGATTGTGGTTAACACTGTGAGTGATTCTTGATACCGCTACTGCAATGTATACTTTCCTATGTGATTTCTTATTTTTGTTCATTGTTACAGGAATCCTGTAAATTAGACACACGTTATTTTACATATTTCCACATTAAAACCACACGCACAAGTTTAGTATGTGGCCCCTCTGTCGTCCACAGGGTGCTTGTCAAAATTCAGAGCCCAACATGTTTGACACAGAGGGTCTGGAGTGGGGCCCCTTGATCTGAGAATCACCTCTTTCTGCAGAAAACGGTTTCGTAGCGACAGCCTCAGACCTGACACCTCCAACCGCCTCACGGTCAGCCTGCCCGCCGCGCCCTCGGACGGGGTGTCAGCACCACCTGTTTCCGGAATCTGGCCAGGGAACCGCTTCACCACTGGTTCCGCTACCCACGTGGTCGCCCCGGGCAGTCACAAGGTCAACTGGAAAGACCACAGTAAATGTGTCAGCAATGCCCGCGCGGACGCTGGCAAAGGTCTAATCATTCCTTTTGAAATTTACATCCAAAAATAATACCTAAAAAAAAACAAGTAACCACCCCCACGTCGCCAAAGGCCGATTTGCATCCGGAAGGTGAAAGCGAGGGGCGGTACTTCCGGGTCAGGTGGGCTGGCTGCCTTGACCTTCCTCGCCGCTCAGCCATTTTGTCCCAGTCAGTCCGAGGCTGCGGCTGCAGAACAACTTCGAGGAGCTGCAAAGATGCTGTCCGTGCGCGTCGCCGCGGCCGTAGCCCGCGCCCTCCCTCGGCGGGCCGGGCTGGTGAGCGCAGGGCACCGGCGGGAGGAGGTGGCCCGTGCGGGCAGCAGCGGGTGATGGTGGGGCGCTGGCTCGGGAGCTCTCTCTGCAAGGAGGGTGAGGGGCTGTGGCAGGCGCCGCCATCTTGCACTGCTGGCTGCTCCGGCCGGGCAGGAGGGGCCGCCGGAAAGGCCCTTGTGTTCGCCATCCGTGCGAGATGGTGCAGAGTGGTGCAGGGGGCACAGTGACCTTGATGCCGTCCAGGGATGGGGCCTCAGGAGGATTCCCTTCGGTTGAGAGCGGCTCGCGAGGGGCCTTGGGTGAAGGTCAGGGCCTGGGCGCTCGCTGTCGGAAGCCCGGGCCGAAACGGGGTGGCCGGGCCCCGCCGATTCCCCGGGACTCCCTCGCTGAAGGTCAGAGCGAGCGGCGAACCCCGGCCGGTGAAGGTCAGCGGGCCCCGGCATTTCACTCTGCCCGGAGGTCAGTTCAGAGGAGAGCAGCCCATGAAGGGCGTTTCCTGAATGCTTGGGTGGGCGGCCTCAGTGCTGAACCCCGAAAGGATCGCAAAGACCCGGCACAGGTGCGGGTGTGCGTTTCCTGCGGCCGGTACCGCGACCATGGCAGGCCAGCCGCTGCGGCACGGTCCCGTCTAGCAGGAGAGCGTGCGTGGCGGCACTTTGACAGGTTTTAAGCTTCCGTCCGTGAGGAATTGTTGGACAGTGATGGGGACTCGAGGGAAATAGAGCAGAGGTTGGGAAATGCCTGTGAAGCTCAATGCCCTTCATTACTTCTCCCTCTCTCTCTCTCTCTCGCAATTAAGAATTACTTAAATTCTGTGTTAGCGCTTTTACATTTACTTACTTTTTCCATCTTAAAGGTAGTCTCAATTTGAAGGGTGAAATAGACATACTGCCCTAACCCAACCGCTGGCAGCATAGTTTCTAATCACATTTCAACATTGACAGTTGTTTTGTTTTCTTGATTAAAAACAAATATTTTTTTTTTCAATTTCATAGAGGAAGGGGGAGAGAGATAGAAACATCAGTGATGAGAGAGAAGCATTGATCGGCTGCCTCCTGCACGCCCACGCTGGGAACCAAGCCCACAACCCGGGCATGTGCCCTGACCGGGAATCCAACTGTGACCTCCTGGTTCTTAGGTGGATGCACAACCACTAACCCACGCTGGCTGGGCTCTTGATTGTTTTTGTTTTGTTTTTTAATATAAATATCTCTAAAGTCAAAATAATAGTGCCTGATACCTTTAAAGGGAAAAATACTTTGTTAACTGTTACTATACTTCCAGGAACTGCAAATAGGTTTTTACATATCAAAAAAGTGTTTCTTCATCTGTTTAAAGTCTTCCAATTTTAAGCAAAATATTGTGAGTATAATTAATATCTTAACAGATAACTTGATCAAACTAAGCTTGCATTCAAGCTAGCCAGTTTTATAAAGGCCTTTTTAAAAATCAGATTTAAAAAATACATTTTTGCCCTAGGTCTCCAAAAATGCTTTGGGATCATCCTTCATTGCTACAAGGAATCTCCATGCCTCTAACACCCAGCTTCAGAAGATTGGTGAGTCATTATTTCTAAATCTACACCACACTTACTACCTTCTCATTAAACGAGAGATAAGTTACATAGTTGTTGCAGGCTTTTTCCCCCTATTTTGTTAATTTTTTCTCTCAATTTTAGTTACTGCGGAACTCCAGATTTTTTTCTTTTTCTAAATATATTTTTATTGATTTCAGCGAGGAAGGGAGAGAAAGAGAGAAACATTAATGATGAGAGATAATCATTTATCGGCTGCCTCCTGCACACCCCCTACCGGGGATTGAGCTGAAACCTGTGCATGTGCCTTGACATGGATGGATTGAACTGTGACCTCCTGGTTCATAGGTCGCCACTGAGCCACACCTGCCTGGCAGAACCTCAGATTCTTAACCCACAATGTGCCATTTAGTCCTATGTTGGTAGGTTTGCTTGTTCTAGTGAAATGAAGTACAGTTTTATATATTTCTCTTTTGATGTTAGTACAGCTTCTTTGTTCTGATAATGTCCCGTTGGGTGGAAACAGAATGTGCACATGTCAGGTGGTGGACACACTTTCTGATCTATAAAAGATTTTTTTTTCCTCTCCTGAAAAAATTTACAAAAAGTAGGCAGTTTTTAACCTCTATGTTTTTCAAAGGCATTAGGTGCTATCTATGAATTTGCCCTTGCAAGTTTATTTTAAGGATATTTTAATTTTATTAGTTTTTTATCTGTCTTGTGAAATTTTCTCTGAATCACTTGGGTTCTTTTTCATAGATCTCATGCTTTTTTGAATTAGAACTACATTTATTGCTTTTTGGAGTATAATTTGATCATTGTGATCACAAATTATATTATTCATGTTGTTATGCAAATAGGTTTTGAAAAGAAACTGGGGCCAGATTATTATTTGTAATGGCATTGCTCTCAATAGGCACTGCCGAGATGTCCTCTATTCTTGAAGAGCGAATTCTTGGAGCTGATACCTCTGTTGACCTTGAAGAGACTGGGCGTGTCTTAAGTATTGGTGATGGTATTGCCCGAGTACACGGGCTGAGGAATGTTCAAGCAGAAGAAATGGTAGAGTTTTCTTCAGGCTTAAAGGTAAATTATAAAATAGTATTTTGCTGTTTAGGGTTGTTGTCTTCATTTAGTTATTCATTTAGTAAATCAGATTATGTCAGTTTTTTTTTGTTTTGTTTTTTATTTTAAATCTCAATCTGCCTCAGGGTTTTTGTGGTCAGTGTCATAGATTGTGAAAATATATTTAAGGGTTTTCACTCTAGAAACTTATTTACACGTAAGTCATAGCCATTAGCTCCTAAGTACATAGTTTTAGTAAATCTTCACCCAAATTCTAAGAAGTTCAAGTCTGTTCTTTGTAGCTGTGAAGATCATCTTGTATAAAAGCATTTGATAACTTTAATTAAACTCGTTTAATTAAATTAATAAAATTAATAAATTCATTTCTGGTGGAAAGTTCAAAGTCACTGACTTTGTATTTCTAGTAAGAATAGATCTCTTGGTGAGAGGCGAGTTGCTCGTGTCGCTATCACAAGTTCTCTGATGATGTAAGCCCACTTTTTTCTACTAGGTTGAGCCTAGTTGGCCAGTGGGGTGAGAATTAAAAGTTGTAGGAGTCATAGTTCTCTGAGGAAAGCAGAGCCTGATGTCTAGATGGACCAGGGGCAGTAGTACACAAATAGGGGAAAGGATCGTCTTGGTCCTCTTGCTAGTATGGAAAAAGAGCCACTTAATGTACAAGGCAAATTGTAGGGCCAAAAGTTTTATCAGTGTCTAAAAAGTTAACCTCTTATTTTTAGTGTGTGTGTCTTATATGTCTTTGAAGCTTAGGCTGAAATTAATGAGCTCTCAAGTCTCCTTTTAGCTTTTAAGAGTCTTAGCCCATACTGTCCAATAGAACTTTCTGTAATGTCAGAAATATTCTATGTCTGTGCTATTTATATGGTAACTAGTGTATGTATGAGACCATTGAGCATGTAAAAGGTAGCTGGTGTGACGTAAGGGACCACATTTATAAATTTGACTGAGTTTAAATTTAAGAAGCCACATGTGGTTAGTGACCTATATTGAAATCAGATTTAGACTAAAGATTCAGTACCTCCAATAATATTCTACGATATTCCTCTGTATTCTAGGCTCAACCTAGTACAAAGAAGTGGACGTATATCATCAGAGAGCTTATGATAGCTACACCAGATCTTACATCACTGACCAGACTGAGTTCCTGGAATAGCCTTTTTGATTTGATTTAGGGGCTATAAAATCTTAACATTTTGAAATGTTTGTAATGACAGATGACCCAGTACTATTATGAAGATTCGATCTTGATTGGGTAGCTTTTAATTTCACTTTCCATTAACCAGACAAGTAGAGGTTCATTAGATAGTTAAACTGTTTATGGAGCTTCTTATATATCAAAAGATGTAAATCAACTATGTCTTAAAATTTCAAATTGCCCTTGATCACTATTTCATATTGATCACCCAGCTCAAAAGCTATGGTCAAAGGAAATGCAGTGGAAAAATTTACCATGTTCAGTTTCTTTCCTTCCATGTGCTCTTTGAGGATGTGATAAGAAGCAAGTCCTTTTTTTAAAATTTTATCTATTGATTTTTAGAGAAACATTAATTTGTTGTTCCACTTATTTATGCATTCATTGGTGGACTCGTGTATATGCCCTGTCCAGGGCTCAAACCTGCAACCTTGGCATATTGGGATGAGGCTCTAACCAACTGAGCTATCTGGCCAAGGCGCTATTTTAAAAGTCTTAACCAAAGAGATTGTTTATTAGAAAAATATTTAGGAGTAAACCAGATCTAAAGAACAATACTGCCTTTTTTTCTCTGTAGCTTCATATCATGTAGTGTTGGTATGTGGGGAGAAGAGCCACTTGGGGTTCATTGGTGTTCACTTGTCTTTTATGTAGGGTATGTCTCTGAACTTGGAACCTGACAATGTGGGTGTTGTCGTGTTTGGAAATGATAAACTAATTAAGGAAGGAGATATTGTGAAGCGAACAGGAGCCATTGTGGATGTTCCTGTTGGCGAGGAGCTGTTGGGTCGTGTAGTAGATGCCCTTGGTAATGCCATTGATGGGAAGGTAGGTTTATCATTCATTAGATGTAGTTCCTTTTTGGTGTGGTTGTAGTTTCTAACAAATATCAAGACTGATTGTTCTGGGGTTCCTTTTTATCAACAGGGTCCAATTGGTTCCAAGACCCGTAGGCGAGTTGGCCTGAAAGCCCCTGGGATCATTCCTCGAATCTCTGTGCGGGAACCAATGCAGACTGGCATTAAGGCTGTGGATAGCTTGGTGCCCATTGGTCGTGGTCAGCGTGAGCTGATTATTGGTGACCGACAGACTGGGTAAAGACTCAGTAGCTTGTTAAAAGTTCTAACTAAAATTGGCTCTATGAAAAGATTATAGTGTTGGAATGGTAAATGCTTTGGATATAACGGGGAGAATAAAATTTGATGTGTGGGTTAGTTGTAGTAGTGAAATTTTAATTGGGGAATTCTTTGAAACATTTAGTTAAGATTTATGTTTACTTTCGCTTTTTAAAGCAAAACATCAATTGCTATTGACACAATCATTAACCAGAAACGTTTCAATGAGGGAACTGATGAAAAGAAGAAGCTATACTGTATCTATGTTGCTATTGGTCAGAAGAGATCCACTGTTGCCCAGTTGGTGAAGAGACTTACAGATGCAGGTATTAAAGAACTTTAGTCCCATTGCTGTTACCTGGGAGCCCTATAGCTGCCAATCTTAGGATAACGTCTACTTAATGAAGGCTGATTTTAATTACTCTCTAATGAACTCTATACTGATATAGTCAATACATAAAAGAAAAATAAATGTAAAAATTTAGCATAAAACTAAGTTTTAAGGTTTTATCATTTTCTTTAAAGTAGAAGCTGTTTGACTCAGATTAATCTTAGTAGTAAATCACTTAGTAAAGCATTTAGATAATTTTTATTACAGTAGCCTCTACTTTAGAAATCACAATATTAATAACCTTGTAAAACAAATCTGTTTTTCTCAGATGCCATGAAGTACACCATTGTGGTTTCAGCTACCGCTTCTGATGCTGCCCCACTTCAGTACCTGGCTCCTTATTCTGGCTGTTCTATGGGAGAATATTTCAGGGATAATGGCAAACATGCTTTGATCATCTATGATGACTTATCCAAACAGGTCAAAATAAATGTATTTTTAGACTCTGTTTGTATGTTTGCACTATTTGACCAAATGTAACTTCTGTCTAATAGGTGGATTTCCTAACCCTTTTCTGTACTATAGGCTGTTGCTTATCGTCAGATGTCTTTGCTGCTGCGCCGACCCCCTGGTCGTGAGGCCTATCCTGGTGATGTGTTCTACCTACACTCCCGTCTGCTAGAGAGAGCAGCCAAAATGAACGATTCTTTTGGTGGTGGCTCCTTGACTGCTCTGCCAGTCATAGAAACACAAGCTGGTGATGTGTCTGCTTACATTCCAACGAATGTCATTTCCATCACTGACGGACAGGTATTATTCTTATGCTTAATATAAATGTAAAAGCTTAGGGTGATTCCAATGTACTGGTTGAAAATAGTAGTTCTGAACTGATTTTACTTTTTTATTATGGAAAATTTCAAATGTATGCAAAAGTAAAGAGGATAGTATAGCAAAACCCCATATATCAATTTATAGTATGGAGTACTTCTTGCTTCATTTATACCCCTGCTATCCTTCCCCCTGCATAATTTTGAGCAAATCCCAGAAATCATTTCACTTCACCTGCATATCTATAATAATAAAAGCATAATGTGCTAATTAGACTGGACAGCCGAATGACCTTCCGGATGTCCTTCCTGACGAAGCCGCAGCGGTGGGGGCGAGCAGTTAGGGGCGATCAGGCAGGCAGGCAGAGTGGTTAGGGGCGATCAGACAGGTAGGCAGGTGAGTGGTTAGGAGCCAGAGGTCCCGGATTGCGAGAGGCTACAGGCCAGGCTGAGGGTTGTCCTCTTGCCTGCCGCCCCCCCCCCCCCCCCCCCCCCCAGATGTCGTGCACTGGGCTTCTAGTATTTTAATAAAACGTTAACCTTTTTTTTTTTTTCATGTTATTCACATCTCCCAATCTCAGCAGTGAAATATGTAGGTTGATTTGGGTTGTGAAAGATTTGAGGAGCTATTTACCATAAGATACCATTTAGTATTTTCTTCCTCAGTGTTTTTGGGCTTCAGTTTTTCAGCACAGTGTCTTAATTTTGAAATGCTGATTTCTAAGTTTGCTAGCATGTGCATTGTCCTTACATTGTAGATCTTCTTGGAAACAGAATTGTTCTACAAAGGTATTCGCCCTGCCATCAACGTTGGTTTGTCTGTGTCCCGTGTTGGATCTGCTGCCCAAACCAGGGCCATGAAGCAGGTAATTTGAATCACTTTTGGGGAGAGGTATCATTAGGTTAAAACCGAAGTGTATTTGTATAGTGCTCTGTGTCATTGAGTGAAGGATTTTTGTATAGTATGAGTTAACCAATTCTGTATTTCAGGTGGCAGGTACCATGAAGCTGGAATTGGCCCAGTATCGTGAGGTTGCTGCTTTTGCTCAGTTCGGTTCTGATCTTGATGCTGCCACTCAGCAACTCTTGAGTCGTGGTGTACGTCTGACTGAATTGCTGAAGCAAGGACAGTATTGTGAGTTCTCTTTATTTGGTCAAGTTCCTACTATGTGGGAATATGACATAGCTTCCTACAAGCTGTAATACATGCTGTTATCTCATCAGCGGTACTGCCTTTTGAATGCAGTTGATGCCTTGTTTATTTAATCAAAGTATAGACAGTCTTTATCATTTAAATGTAAATGCTACAGACTTAATAACCAGCAAAACTTACTATGTTTAGTACTTTTTGGAGAATTAAGACTTACTAGATGCTCCTCACGCCCCACTATATGAGTGTAGAATTTGTCCTATTTAAAAGCATGTTATTCACTTATCTTGTTAGAAAAATTCAGCAAATTATTTATAACCAAAATAATTTAAATGCTGCCAGATGATAAACAGTGTTTGTGGAGAATGCCCTAATATTATACTTTAGGACTTGCAAATATAAGAAAATCACTGTTTCCTGGGGAGGAGGTGGGGTGGAGTTTCTCACTGCGAACGTGAGAATAAGTGATATGAAGAAACTTGTTAATGGAGGGAAAAGTAAGTTTCTCTGACTTTGGTAACATGGTATTTATTTGAACAACTCACTGGCATCCTTTTGTTTCTCTTCAGCTCCCATGGCTATTGAAGAGCAAGTGGCTGTTATTTATGCCGGTGTAAGAGGGTATCTTGATAAACTGGAGCCCAGCAAGATCACAAAGTTTGAGAGTGCTTTCTTGTCTCATGTTATCAGCCAACACCAAGCCCTGTTGGGCAGTATCAGGTATGAACACAATTGCATGAAGTCTTGCTAAATTTCTTTTGTATTTTGTAGTTAGCCTAGTCATTGAATTTTTGTCCAGGTCAGAACTAATGATCTCCTTTTATTTCCAAACAGGACTGACGGAAAGATCTCAGAACAGTCAGATGCAAAGCTGAAAGAAATTGTAACAAACTTCTTGGCTGGATTTGAAGCTTAAACTCCTATGGATTCACATCAAATACCAGTTTGGTTTCGTCATTGTTTCTTCTAGTAATCAGTTCCATTTGTAAAAGGTTTACTCTCATGCTCCAGATGTACAGAATCACCTTAAAAATAAAGGTTCCATATTGCTTGGTGGTTTTCTGTAGTTTGAATGGTTCCTTTAAAAGAACTGAGATTGCTTTGAGGAATTGGTAAGCATTGCTTCGTTGCTTATTTTATTTGACTGTTATCAATCTAAGTAGGCTTAAATAATTCACAGCTAAGTTCTTTGCAGATTCTAGAGTGCTTTATATTTGGTTAAACAGAAATTCATTGACTTGGCAAATTGAATAACAGCTTTCTCCTGCCCCCTGGTGTTTTCGGACCACAGCCTCTGCTTGACCAGGCTCTGGTCCCAGGGTCTCATCTGGCTTTAGCTAGCTGGTCAGAACCCCTGCCAGGTTTACACCTCTTTCCTGGATGGGGGAGGGATCAGACAATGGGAAATGAAATAAAACATCTTGTTATTGAGGATCAGAGAGAGTTCATTGAATTCTCTGGCTGGCTCCATCATTGTCTCATCAATGAATACATGAGAAAGATCTCTCTTGAGGTGCTTTGAAATCTTGGGGAGGCAAAATATCCAAGAGGAACAGAAATTAGAGAACATAAGGATATATCATGTTATTAAGGGCTAGTTTGTGATAAAGTTGACAAGTTCTAGAAGTTCAAGAAGTGGGAAGACACCGAGGGCTGGAGAAGGGAGTGGTGATGAGCAGGAGGAAGCATGACCCATAGTCTGCAAAGCATGAGCTAAGATGGGGTGGCAGCACAGAAGAGCCTGACTGGCATGGGATGGGGAAGCTGGGGAATGAGATGGGAAAGGTCAGGATAGGGATGGACTTGAGAGGATCAGCAACGTAGATACATGTAACTGACTTTCTGCTTTTCTTCCCTTCAAGTTCTGCACCTGTAATTTAAAATTGCAGCCTTTAATGTGATGGCTTCTCTGGGCATGTTCAGATTCGTTTCAGATTCATTGAACACTAATTGAGCAGCTACTCTCCACTTCTGGCTGTGTGGGAGGGAGGGGCCAGGCTGCAGTGTCTGCCTTGGACTGGGTGTCATGCTGCCTCTGCCTCCAGCCAGCAGTGTGATCCCAGGCGGGCCACCCCACCTTGCTGATCGTCCATGTCCCCATCTGCTCAGGGGCTGGTAATCCTGACGCCCCACGGTCATGAGGATTCAGTGAGGTCACTTGTGAAACTCCTAGCAATGTGCACTGCACACAGTAGGTATTCAGGAACGCTACCTGCACCTTGTTCTCAGAAGAGGATCACCACAGGGTAGTGCCGTCTTCCAGCTTGCAATAGTCGGCAATCATGGACTTTCTTTAGTTCTAAAAGCTGAGTGGGGGTTGTACCTTTCCCCTAGCCAGGCCACGGGCCTGACCCAAAATATCAGGGTCTGCTTTCAGCTGAAGATCTCTAGCCCAGTGTGGTAACAAGGGTCCTCAGGCTGACCAGAGGCTTGGATATTCATCCCCGTGCCTTAGACTCATTTAAAAAAAGAGAATTGGCTCTGGCTGGTTTGGCTCAGTGGATAGAGTGTCAGCCTGGGGACTGACCGGTCCCGGGTTTGATTCTGGTCAAGGGCACATGCCTGGGTTGCGGGCTCGGTGCAGCCGATCAATGATTATCATTGATGTTTCTCTTTCTCTCCCCGTTCCTCTATAAAATCAATAAAAATATATTTAAAAAAATAAAGAGAATTGGACTAATTTTTGCCTGGTAAGTATGGATGCTCAGAATGTGGGGGAAGGACGGAAAGTGCCATAGCCTAACCCTAACCATAAACAACACTAACCTAACCCTAACCAGGCAGAGGCTTTTAGGACTAAATTCGTTTTCTGTTTTTAAATCGTCACTGGAGGCTTGCAACCAGGGCAGCAATTGGCAGCAGCAGTTCCTCCCAGATAAACCCCCTGAACCTGTCCACAAGGCCCCCTTTCCTTTGACTTAGTGAGCCAAAGCAGCCAGCCTAGGCTCATGTCTCCACTTAGTTCCTTCCACGGCCAAATAATTTAAAAAAGATACATCAATATATTGAGGCAATTCTTTTTAAAAATTTTTATTGATTTCAGAGAAGGGAGAAAGAAACCTGTGATGAGAATCATTGATTGGTCGCTTCCTGCAGGCCCCACACGGGATCGAACCCACAACCTGGGCATGTGCCCCAACCTGGAAATAAACCGTGATCCCCTGGTTCATAGGTTGATGCTCAACCACTGAGCCATGCCAGCCGGGCGAGGCAATTCTTAATGGATGGACATTTCGTTGCTTTAAATCTTTGCTAGAATAACCATGCTACTATGAATAACTAACTGCATACATATTTCACTTTGCACATGAATATATTTGGAGGGCAAATCTTCAACATGGAAATGTTGGGTCAAAAGATAGGTGCATCTAACATTTGGATGACATGGGCAAATTTCTCTTTACAAAGATAATCAATTTTACATGCAAGAGTGTGTTTTGGCCAGCACTGTGTGGTATCAAACTGTTTGTTAGAAAAGATTTACTTAAGGAATTTAGACAATACTTAGGAAACATTAAGTTAAAAAAGCAAGACTCCAAATTTTATGTACAGTAAGAGCTTAACTATGCAAATATCTGTTATTGGAAGAGATTACCGTATTTTTTTGTGTATAAGACTTTTTTTCTAAAATCGTTAGACTGAAATTGAGGGAGCCTTGCGGGTGCTTAGCTGCCCATACCTTGTCAAACAGGCTTCCTTCCAATCACGAGCCTTATTGTTACTGACATGCGGTGATGCCCTAATTGGAGGTGGAGGTGGAGAGTGCACAGATGCAACAGGGACCTCTGCATTCTGAGCCCATAAATACCGGTAAGCGATTGTCTTTCAGCTATGCAAAAGAGCATGGAAATAGAGCTGCCGAGAGATAATTTGGACCTCTTCCCAATGAGTGTATGATCAGACAGTGGAGAAAACAAGAACAACTTAAGATGCCAAAAAAGAAGAAGGCCTTAAGAGGAAAACCAGCAAAATGTTTAAAATATTGATTTCTTAATTTTGGGTTGGAAAAGTGAGGGGTGTCTTATACACGAAAAAAAAGTTGCCAAAATAACGGTTATCTTAAATATGTTGACTATTAAATTTCATGATTTCATAATTGCTGTAGTAGTGTTATTTAACTTTGTTAGTAAAATGTCCCAAATTTGTCATAGACCCTTGTATATAGTACACATTTTACTTGTCTTTTCAATCAATACCTGTCCAGGTGATGAGCATAATAAACGTTTGAGGAATGCAGCTTCGACAAACATTTGCAATTTGCAATATTGCCACCAGGTGGTGGAAGAGCCTTAGAAGTCAGGGATCTTTGAAGCCTGCGTGAGCTTCAAAAATCAAGCACAATGTACCATAAAAAATCGTAAGACTTAACACTTAAAGAAAAATTAGACGTTAAGTTAGACAATGAAATTGTTTCCTAAATATTTGTTCTAAATCTTCAAGACTTTCAGGAAAAGCCAGACCGGCGTGACTCAGTGGTTGAGCATGGATCTATGAACCAAGCAGGTCAGGGTTCTAATCCCAGTTAGGGTACATGCCAGGGTTGTAGGCTCCATCCTGTGTGGGGACGGTGCAGGAGGCAGCTGATCAAAACTTGGTCCTGTTTTTGGCCCTTCAACTTCTTTCATCTTCCCAGTGTGCACTATTTCTTACCCCTCCTGCTAAGGTTTAGCCCAGTGATGGCGAACCTATGACATGCGAACTCATTTTTTTGGTTGATTTTTCTTTGTTAAATGGCATTTAAATATATAAAATAAATATCAAAAATATAAACCTTTGTTTTACTATGGTTGCAACTATCAAAAAATTTCTATATGTGACATGGCACCAGAGTTAAGTTAGGGTTTTTCAAAATGCTGACACGCCGAGCTCAAAAGGTTCGCCATCACTGGTTTAGCCTGTTTTCCTGGTGCCCCCCCCACCGCCGTCCTTCCCCTAAGGCAGTGGTTCTCAACCTTCCTAATGCCCCGACCCTTTGATACAGTTCCTCATGTTGTGGTGACCCCCAATTTCATTGTTACAAATTGAACATAATTAAAGCATAGTGATGAATCACAAAAACAATATGTAATTATATATGTGTTTTCTGATGGTCTTAGGTGACCCCTGTGAAAGGGTCATTTGATCCCCAAAGGGGTCGCGACCCACAGGTTGAGAACCGATGCCCTAAGGCCTCTGCTGCCTCCTGATGGTGCTGCCCGGCTTCCTTTCCTTCTAGCCCAGTGGTTCTCAACCTTGGCTGCACATTAGAATCACCTGGGAATCTTTTTAAAATCCTGATTTCTGGGCCCTCATCCTCCGGAAATTCTGATTCTTTGTTATGGGGTGGGGCCACAACATTAGTAACAAAGAAACAGAATTTCCAGAGGATGAGGCCCAGAAATCAGGATTTCAAAAAGATTCCCAGGCGATTCTAATGTGCAGCCAAGGTTGAGAACCACTGTTCTAGCCTAACTGCTTTCCAAAGAGATGAAGGACCAGATGAACAGGTGCATGCCCTTGAAGTCACCCAGGGCTGGAGGCCTTCCTTCTGGCTCAGGGCATAGAGTGCCATATTACCACAAAGCAGGGATGGGTCCGACTTGCCCTGGGACTATGCTTTTATGGGGGTGTATGTTCTGTTATGAGAGTGGAGGAAGAGGAGGGAAGCTCTGGGCTCCTACTGCTGGGGTGGGATTGGTGGAGAGGGTCTCGGGTCTTGAGAATGGGAAAGGGTCCGGGAGGAGCTGAGCTCCTGTGCGCCCTGTAAAGACCCCGCTAAGGGACCTAGAGTCAGGGGGGAGGAAAGTATCCGTGACCTCTCCACGACTTTTAGACTAAAACGTGCCCCGGGGGCTGGGTGATTTGCACGGGGCACCTGGGGTCCAGAACACAACTC
This sequence comes from Myotis lucifugus, assembly GCF_000147115.1. Taxonomy (NCBI): domain Eukaryota; kingdom Metazoa; phylum Chordata; class Mammalia; order Chiroptera; family Vespertilionidae; genus Myotis; species Myotis lucifugus. Next base: position 4,040,605 of record NW_005871064.1, read on the forward strand.
GCTGAAGCGTCTACACCTCACGAGACCGCGTGGCCAGTGTGGCCCCGCTGACACCCCATCCACGCGGCCACCCTCTGATCGGCGGGGACTCCCCTACCACCTCGCGCCTGGGTTCTCTGCAAGGAATTCGGTCGAGGGAGGAAGGGACTTGTGGGCAGGAACAGAGCCGAATTCGGGCGGGCAGGCCACCGGACCAGCTCCTTCCAATCGCCGGAGGCTTCCTGGAGGAGGAGGCAGTTAGGTGTCGCTCACCGATTGTGGCCTGACGCCGCCGGTCCGTCTGGGTCCGGGCTTCGGGTCCCGCGTGGCGGGGGGCGGGGCCTCGGTACGGGGCGTGGTCAGGCGGGGGCGGGCCTTCAGGCCGGCGGTGCGTGTCCAGAGTTGGGCTGCGGACCGCGGCCGCGAATGTCAGGCCTCTCCGAGCGCCGTCGCCGCTCCGCTCTGCTCCCCTCCGCACCCGCCGCAGCGCCGGCCATGACGGGCTCACTGTTCAAGGGGAACTTCTGGGTAAGTCCCGGGGGGCGCCCCAGCCCCGCACCACCCCGCGACCCTGCACGGCGCCGCGCCGGGGGCGCCGAGGGGCCGGTCTGCTGCTCAGAGGCAGAACCGGAGCGGACGCCAAGCCCAGCGCGCGCACGCCAGTCCCCGAGTCCGGTCCCGGGGCCCCCAGCAGCGCGTACTCCCACGGACGGGTGCAGCGCGAGCCCCGTAGAGTTGGGACACCCACCCCCTCATCTTGCAGATGAGGAAACCGAGACCCAAAGGGAGGCCCAACTCGTCGGGGAGAGACACACCGATGGCCCCGGGGGCTGCGCCGTGAGCGGACTGGGGGGAACCTGGGGTCGGGGAGCTGGGGTGAGCTTCGCCGGCTGGCAGCGGCACCCCCCGGGGTGGTCTTTTCAGGTCCTTGGAAACACACAGCCTGTAGGAGCCGCATTAGCTCTCATTCCCCTGCGGACCCGAGAGGGTTCTCTTGCAGAAGCTTTGTGCCCTCAGGCAGCCCGTTCCCTGAGCCCCCTCCCCGGCCTTGGCCCCAGCCCAGAGCGAGGCCGAGGCGTGTGAGACCCTGCGAGCTGGTGGGGGCATCCAAGCCCTGTAGGACCAGCCCAAGCAGGAGGCGACAGGTCTGCCTGCCCCCCACCCTCTGTCCACTCTTCTCCTTCCCCAGGGGCCCCTAAGGGTGTGATCCCTGCACCGAGAGGAACTGCCCTCATCCCGTGAAGGCAGGAGCAGGAAGCCTGCACATCTCGAAGTTGACCTATTGCTGCCAAGTTGCTCCAACTCCTTACTCGGGACCCTGCTTGCCCTCCATTTAGCCTCACAGCTCCCTGTCCCCCATCGAGGGCTGCTGGGTGGAGAAACCTGGCTCTGTGGCCTCAGGGACAGTATACCCTGCCTTCTGAAGTCCCCTTTCCTGGGGTTTTGAGGTTCCCTTGGGATACTGCCCACCTGTGAGCTTCACAGGGAGGGTGAATGACCTCACAGCAGGCGCTGGGAGGAGTCCTGGGAATTTTTTAGGTACAACACAGATAGGACTTTTGGGTCCACGACAGGCGTTGTGGGAAAAAAGCAGGTCAGAGAGACCTGCCTCCCTCTCTCACCCAGTTTTCAGATCTTCACCCAGATGTTACCTCTTCAGGAAAGCCTTTCTTGATTGTACCCAATAAGCTCTGTCACCTGCTCCCCTGGCACACATTTTGGTCCTTCTTGGCATTTGTTAGTTGATAGTTTTGAATTTGGGGGCCTACAAACACGTGAACACCTTGTGGATAGGTGCTGTGCTGGCTTTCAGTGCCCCTGCCCCTTACATGGGCTGACCTACAAAGGGTGCTCCCCAAATAGTTGCTGAGTGAGTAAGGTGGGTCTGTAAGGCGGACAGGGCATGATGGGGTAAGAGCTGCAGCCTCTGTCCTCAGAGCCCTCCCAGGCCACAGTGAAGCAGCCGCCCAGCTGTTCCAGATGCAGACTGGCAGGAGTGGTTAGGGGAGGGGACAGAAATGAGGTCTGGGTTAGGACTTAGAGGTTAGGTGATGGTCTAGGGGAGAAACATTTCTGGGCTTATCCTGTCAGAAGGTATCTGAGATCCTAAGAGATAGTTTGCCAAGTTTATCTTCCATCTCTAATTTCCTATGACACTTTATATAAAAGGATAAAAACAGTAATAGCTATTATTACTGTGCACAGAGTCTGTGGAGAGCCCGTTCTAAATGCTTCATACACACTACTCATTTGAGCCTCACAAATACCTTGTGGTGGTAGCTTACTTACCATCCCGTTTTACACAAGAGCAAACTGAGTGGCAGAGAAATTAACCAACTTCTCAAGGTCCTGTTAAATAGTGGAGCAGGACTGCATGGACCAATGACGCTCAGCACGCGTGTCTGTCCCAGCATAGCTGTCTGCTTGTCTGTCTTCCATGGCAGTGCCAGAGGAAGTTGGTGGGTTACCATTGGACCTTCATATGAATATATCTTTCTCCTCCAGCTCTAATCTTGAGCTCCGGGGGTGTCACATCAGCTGGGTCCCCAGCACCTGCCGTAGTGCCTTGCATTGGATGCTCAGGAGTCAGGCAGATGGGACAGTCAGCCAGGACTTGGGAAGAGAGGGGCAGAAGGGAAACTACTGGGGACCTCAGGGGCTGCCTAGGAGGCTTTCACACTCTGGGGGGGGGTGGTTAGGGAGGCAAGGCGGCTGAGAGAATTGAGTGGCTGGCAATAGCTTTCTCGAGAGGGTTGTGATTGGATAAGGTAGGAAGCTTTGGAAACGTAAGTGGGGATCAGCTGACTGAATTTATTTCATATTTGTGAAATGCGTTCTCTGTATAAGGGAGTCTAATGGAGGAGGCATTGGCAGGGTAAGACCAACACCTTGGTTAGAAGGTAGACTTCTCATGAGGAATCGAGGTTTTGTCCTTGAGTGCCTGGCCTCAAGAGTGGAGGAGCAAGGGGCAGGGTGTAGGGGGAGTCCAGCAGGGGCCACGGAAGCTGGGCCATGGCTAGAAGGGGTCTGTTCCAGGGTGGAGTCCATAGTAAGGGGTAAGGAAGGAGACAGGTGGGATGAGCCACAGCAGGTAGAAGAGGTCAGAGCCACAGGACGAGGCCACCAGTTGAAGGTGAGCAGTAGGGAGGAGGAAAGGAGTCCGGCAGATGGGACAGCCAGCCAGGACTTGGGAAGAGAGGGGCAGAAGGAGAACTACTGGGGACCTCAGGGGCTGCCTATGAGGCTTTCACACTCCTGGGGGGTAAGGGGGGGATGGCGGTTGAGAGAACTGAGTGGCTGGCAAAAACTCGTGTACGGTGAACTGGAGAATGAGGTGCGGACCCCAGAAATAAGGAAGTTAGAAGGAGGAACTGGTTTGTGGAGAGAGGAGGAGGAGGTGGCAGAAGTGATACCAGCAATATCTAACCACAGGAGTAGTACTGGTGAGGACCTAGGCCGGCAGCATCCTGAAGCCCGCACTCCCCAGCCCTCAGCCCCCAGCACTGAGCCAGGATGTGGGGAGGTCTTGGAGGAGTGATCTGGGAAGGGGACAGGTTGCCAGGTGGCAGCGTTTGGAAGTATTTCAGTGTTTAAACAACCAGGATGGTCAGCATTCTGGGTTTGAGGGGTTGGTAGAGATGGATAGCCCTAGCCCCTTGGAAAGGGTGTCCAGGCGAGAGAGTGCATGGAATTGCGTGAAGTACAGAAGTGTCATCAGTTGCCAGCAGAATCTCTGAGGTGGACTGGCCGGGTTCGAATCCCGGGTCTGCCCTTTGCTACCTGGGCACCTCAGGCAGTTCCTTCAACCCCACCCCACCCCACCAAGCCTCAGTTTTCCTGTGTATAAAAATGGGGATAGCCCTAGCCGGTTTGGCTCAGTGGATAGAGCGACGGCCTGCTGACCGAAGGGTACTGGGTTCGATTCCAGTCAAGGGCACGTACCTCGGTTGCAGGCTCCTCCCTGGTCCTGCCCTGGTTGGGATCATGCAGGAGGCAACCAATTGATGTGTTTCTCTCACATCGATGTTTCTCTCTGTCTTTCCCTCTCTCGTCCACTCTTTCTAAAACTCAGTGGAAAAATATCCTTGGGTGAAGATGAAAAAAAAAATGGGGATAATAACAGTGTCTACTCCATAGGACTGTTTTGAGGATGAAATCAGAGATTAGTAGTACAGTGCCTGTCACATAATGAGCACTTGTGATTATCAGCTGTTATCAGCACCGAGGTGACAATTAAAGGAAGTGGGCGACAGTCAGTCAAATGAGGAGAAAGAATGAAGTCCCCAAAGAAGCAGGAGGAGAGAGGGCAAAGAAAGAGAGGCAGAGACACAGATCTCCAACCAGGAAAGAGCCATCAAAGGCCCAAGAGAAGAACATTCTCTGGGAATTGAGAGGCCAGCGTCAAATTAGAGAGATGTTCCTGAAAAGGTATGAGTCAGCACATACTTCCTAAACAATCTTATTCAGATGCTCCATGGAAACGCTTATTTAAAGGAACCCTTTCGTGGATCTGTTTGAGAAGGGAAATACTCTGTGTTTTTTAAAACTGAGGTTGCCTAACAGGAAGCCCGCCTGTGTGTCGTTTCTCCCCAGTCCTTCCCTAGTGTGCCTTCTTTGTGGCAGTGTGGTTAAGCGGTGCTGGGTAACTTGTCTTGGTTGATGTAGAAGTTACTCCCTCAGAATAAGACAGGCAGGGACCATGGCTGTGCTTTCCAGAGCTCCGGGGAAGTGGCTGGGCCAGAGGAGAGGAAAAATCACCGTCTTTGGCATGATCGGACACAAGTGTCTCAGATGCAGACATGCCCGGGTGACATGAGAGCCTGCCCCTGAAGAGGTAGATGTCCTCCCACCCAGGAGAGTTCCACGCTCCGCACGTGGGTTTGAGGCCCAACCTGTCCCTGTCTGTCCTCTAGGTCCTATTTTGACCCAGCCTTCCCGAGGCTCAAGCTTCCTAGTCCCTGTGTCAGCACTTCCCCCTCCCCCTGCAGCTGCACAGAGCTTAGGGAAGCCTTGGTGCTGTCTGAACTTGCTGGGTGCTCGGGGCTGTCCCTCTGCTCCACACCTTTGACCAGTTTGGAATCTAGGGCCTCACCACAGCTTAAGCTGGCTCTGCATCTGGCTTTGCTCTGTGACTCTTCTCTATACAGTGTGGGAGGCTCCAGGTTTTTTTTTTTGTTTTTTTTTTTTAATAAACAAAGAAGAAAACAGGTTATCACATAGACCCTCATGCTGACCCCATATATATTTATACATATATATTATTGATTTCAGAGAGGAAGGGAAAGGGGAGAGAGAGAGAGAAACATCAATGATGAGAGAGACTCATCGATCGGCTGCCTCCTGCACGTCCCCCACTGGGTATTAAGCCCCCAACCTGGGCATGTGCCCTTGATGGGAATCAAACCGGAGACCCTTCAGTCTGCAGGTTGACTCTCTACCCACTGAGCCAAACCAGCTAGGGCACTTTACTTTTTTAATATACTCTTTCTTGGAAACTGGTTTCTTAGAAACACACCAGGAGGGCTATTTTGTATTGTCTGGCCTAGTGGCAAAGTGAAAGGTAAAGTCATTGACGATTGCCCTTCTCCAATTTATCTTTCCTAGAGCAGCCAGTGGGCTGTATCTTTAAAGTAATTATCAAAATCTCCTTTTCTTGTTTTTTCTTCTTAAAATTTAATGAGAGACATAGGACCTAGCTTTTAAGGAAAATAAAAATTCTAATTGAGACATATCATATATATAATACAGGGTGGGGCAAAAGTAGATTTACAATTGTGAGTACCCAAAACACGGAGTTGATTCTTGTATTATTATATTAATTACTAGAGGCCTGGTGCACAAAATTCTTGCACTGGGTGGGTGGGGGGGTTGTCCCTCAGCCCGGCCTGCACCCTCTCACAGTCCGGGATCCCTCTCGCAGTCTGGGACCCCTCGCTCCTTACTGCCCGCCTGCTTGCTGCTCCTTAGAGCCGATGCAGAGGTGGGAGAGGCTCCTGCCACCGCCATTGTGCTCGCCAGCCAGCTGTGAGCCCCGCTAGCTTCTGGCTGAGTGGCACTCCCCCTGTGGGAGCACACTGACCACCTGTCGTTCTGGTTCCATCATAATGGTCGCTTAGGCTTTTACTATATATATTGTATTATTTTTTCATACAAACAACTGTAAAACAACTTTTACATAATACCCTGTATTATGACTAGATCCTCATTCTTGTTTTTTACATAATACCCTGTATTATGACTAGATCCTATCACAGCTAAATATTTGTGAAAGTAAAAAGAGAGTATTAGATATTTAAATGCTATATTTATTCACTACTCTTTTTTTTTAAGTGGTAATGATCTTAATTTTTTTTTCACAGAGAACTTTCATTTTTTAAACCTGTTACTGTTTGTTTATGTGGGTAGATTCCAGTTTCAAGTGCTTTTATGTCTCCAAGAATGGTACTAAAAGTTCCACCATTCTCAATGACATCACTGTTTTTTTAATGTATTTTTATTTATTTCAGAGAGGAAGGGAGAGGGAGAGAGAGATAGAAATATCAATGATGAGAAAGAATCATTGATCGGCTGCCTCCTTCACCCCCCAGGGATGGAGCCCGAAGCCTGGGCATGTGCCCTGACCGGGAATTGAACTGGGACCTTCTGGTTCATAGGTCAACACTCAACCACCGAGCCATGCTGGCCAGACAACGTCACTGTTTTTACAACTATATTTTACTTTTGTTACCTGTGCCTTTGGTGTTATATCAAGAAATTATTGCCAAATACAATGTTGTGAAGTTTTTGCCCTATGTTTTCTCCTAAAGTTTTATTGTTTTAGGACTTACATTTAGATCTTTGATCCATTTTGAGTTAATTTAGTATATGATATTAGATAAGGGTCAAACCTCGCTCCTTTGCATGTACGTACTCAGTTTTCCCAGCATCATTTGTTGAAAAGACTGTTCTTTCCCCATTGAATGATCTTGGCACTGTTTTTATACAGACACTCAGGGAAAAGCCCCGAGACTCAAAATCTCCCTTCGTAAGTGGAGGGCAGAATGAGATGGGAGAAAGAAGCAGACCACTCCAATCCGGAAACTAATAGAGTTTATTAAGGGAAATTTATATACTAGGTGTATTTTTCGTGGCTGCAAGATGAGGTGGATATTTCTCTGGGTGCTTAGCAGGTGCCAAGGAATTATATAGGATGAAGCGGGGGTGGGGTGGGGGGGGTGGGGGGGGGCGGGGAGGGGAAGATATACCAGTAGGTGAAAGCTATCAGTATGGGGAAACACTTTACCAGTACATGGTTGACCAGGTCAGGACAACAGCCTGTTCCAGGAATCAGCACGTAGCAGGCGGCAAGGGAAAGTGCTGATTTATGTCAGAATGGACATTGATTGCCATCAGATGGTCTCACACGTTTGCCGAAAGCAACCTCTTTTCTGGCCTGAGTTCAGCTTGTGGGACAGACAATGGCACGTCATGGAATAGTCTCCCCTCCACAGCACCCTTGTCAAAAATCATGTGAGGCCCTGGCCGGTTTGATTCAGTGATTAGACCGTTGGCTGGAGGGTTACGGGTTCAATTCCCGGTCATGGGCACATACCTCAGAGTCAGGTTCCATCCCCGGCCTAGTCAGGACACATGCAGGAAGCAACCAATTGACGTGTCTCTCTCATGTCCGTTGTTTTTTTTTCTCTCCCCCCCACCCCCAACTTCCCTCCCTTCCACTCTGTCTGAAAATCAATGGAGAAAATATCCTCAGGTGAGGATTAAAAAAAAAAATCACGTGAGGATTTATTTCTGGGCTCTCTATTCATTTCCATTGGTCTGGACTGTTTGTCTTTATGCCAGCACCACACTGTTTTGATGGCTGTAGCTTTGCAAGTTTTGAAGTCAGATAATGTGCGTCCCCCAGTTTTGTTCTTTTTCAAGATTATTGGGCTCTTCGGGGTCCCTTGAGATTCCATATGAATTTTCGGATAGGTCTTTCTAGTTCTGTAAATTATCCACTTTTATCAGAGACACTTTTTTTTAATGCTCCAGCATGCCAGGTATTTTTTAGAATTCTCTCCATGCTGTCCTCCCTGCACACCCTTCTTGGAGCCCTCTTCCCCATCCCAGTCTTCACTGGGTATTTTCCAGGCCTGCTGCATGGCCGTCACCTTGAGCTTCCCTTGAGTGCTGTCTTGAGTTGGAGCCACTTTTCTGGATCCCATGATAAGATTATCATTCCCCTGCTCACATTCCTCCAGGGGCCTCCCTTGGAGTCTGAAAGTCTGACCAGGCTCTGCCTGACCCGTCTAGCCAGCCTCCCTGCACTTACCGTCACCATCTCCCGCTCCCTTACTATCCTGCAGCACTCCTAACTCAATTACCAAATAATGAATGATTGTTTCCAGCTAACCAATTAGTGTGCCCCTGCTGCCTGTTCTCATGGCATCCTGTGCGCAGAAGCCAATCCACGGTTTGGTAATTACCTCTTTACCTCCCTCCCATCAGACTGTCAGGCATGAGGTATGCCTGAGGTGTATATCTCTCCCACTAGCACGGTGCCTGCCATTGTAGTAGACACTCAGCAAATATCAAAATGAACAAATGAGGGAACGGTGAGACCCACATGTGGCAGTGAATGGAGGTTACTCAGTCAAGTCGGCACTCTGCCCTTGCTCTCCCTTTAGTCTGAAGTGTCATTCCACGCTTTTAAAGAACCTGCTCCCCCTATGACATCATGGCTGGTCGTCGTGCATGTGGGGAATATCATCAGGGTTGGGCTCTAGCTCCACCAGAAGAAGCCCCAGACCCAGGGAAGAGGCAGGAGGGGCACAGCACCCATGGAAAGAGCGAAAGCCCCACACTTTGTGCTCACCATCTGGTGAGAGACCTGTGACCAGCAGAGGAAACACCACAGCTGGTTAAAGAGAGGATGCTCTTCCCCAGTCATGGTGGAACCTCAGGCATTCAACTCTGCGGTCTGTGAAGTGCGTACCAGCCCTGTGGGAGCTGCCACGGGTCACAGAGAGGCACACACATCCCACCTTTTAGAGCTTATTACCTGCTCAGGGAGAGGATCACACATGCTCTGTTAAAAAGAATCGTTTTTAGTATTAAGACAACAAAATTGAGGAAATTTAAAATCTATTACTAGTAATTTGGTACTTCCCCCCATTTTTTCCTCCACGCGCAGTTATAATCATAGTATATGTTTTATTTTATATTCCACTGTTTCAATATAATAAATGTAAGGATGATAATAAATTATCCTTAAGTTTATTTTATCTGTTGCTATTTACTTTTCCTAACAATTATTTTAAAAATCTGATGTGATGTAACTATTCTCTTGCTGTTTGGCATTTATGTAATTTCCGAATTTTTTTTTTTTTTTACAATAAATAGTGTTTTGATGCACATCTTCATTCATTCAGGGCATTTAAAAATTGGATTCTTTAAGTATTTCTGGAAACTTGTGAAAGAACTTGTCCAGCCATTTTCTGATGTTTCTGTAATAAGATCACACTCTCTTCCCAAATGATAATTTCATACCTTTTCCACTCTGCTCAGCCCTCCACTTCCCTCCCACATTCTCATTCTGTTTTGATGATCTTGCCTCCTGCTCTGTTAAGAAACCAGTCACCAGCTGGAGAAAGCTCATTTACATTCTAAATAAATAGGGCTAGGTTCGGGCCACGAGTAACAGAAAACCCCAAAACAACAGTGGGCTAGCCGAGGACAAAGTTTGTTTCTCTCTCATGTACACAAAGTCCCCAACAGATCATTCCAGGCCTGCCATGGCCATCCTTGGTGTCAAGACCCACACTGCTAGCTGTTTACTCCAATAGTACCTGGTTCAGTGCTTGGCACATAATAGATTCATGGTAATTTCAGTTGAATGACTGAAAATAGCAGTCACTAACAGTAGAACATTATAAAATGTTGGATATATAGAACCAGACTGGTTTCCTAAGGAGGAGGTATATTCTCAGTGTCCCTAATAATGCCTGAAGATACCAGTTTCACACCATCAGTCATGGCCATTGTGGTTTTCTCCCTTCTCACGAAATCAGCAGCAGTGGGTGCTTCATTCAACTTTCTTTTGTGTCCCCCCCTCTCCCCACCATGGGCGCCAGGACCAACGATCAGCTGCCCAGATAGCAAAAAAGTATGCTTCCGAAATCTCTTAATGTCAATACCGCACGTAGAGCAATCAAGCTGCCCTACATGTGCCACTCATAACAGAAGCCCCCCTTTTTTCCTGTGTGTTTTTAATCACCAGAGAGAGTGAACATGTTTTTATTTTCTTGTTGTATTTCCTCTTTTACAAATGGGTTTGTCTCCTTTCTCTTGCTTTACTTATATATCTACCTAAACTTTTAAAAATGATAAAGATATTCTTTGTCATGGACTACCCAGTATTTGAATATCTATTCTTGTATATACATGTGTATACAGTCTTATGTGTAATTCACAGATCCTAGCATCCAGTAGGTACAGTGCGGTACTGAAGGTTGGTCCTTAGGCACACAATCTTTTTGTGTTGGACACACCTGGGCTGAAATGCTGGCTCTGCTCTTTCAAGCTGAGGGATGTGCCCCTTTCAAATCACTCAACCTTCCTACACTTAGTACCCTCATCTGTAAAATGGTAATTATACTTAAACAGGTATATTTACTTTGAAAACACTTTATTTGTTGGGCTTATCTTTTGTGATGTCATCTATTACACAGCAGAGTTCAAAACTCTTCCCTGTGCCAAAAGCTTGATAAACACCGAATTATTATTTTTTTGTGCTTTACACTTTTTGGGGGTTCAAATATTACTCAATATTTAATTGTCTTTGCATCTGAGCCTTTAGGTGTTCTGACATTTGTGGAACCAGAGATCTGTGTAGACCAGTGATGGCGAACCTTTTGAGCTCAGCGTGTCAGCATTTTGAAAAACCCTAACTTAACTCTGGTGCCGTGTCACATATAGACATTTTTTGATATTTGAAACCATAGTAAAACAAAGACTTATATTTTTGATATTTATTTTATATATTTAAATGCCATTTAACAAAGAAAAATCAACCAAAAAAAAGAGTTCGCGTGTCAGAGGTTCGCCATTACTGCCTTAGCCAGGTGGAGCTCCCTAAAGGAAAATGTTGGCCCTGACACAGGCAGGTGGCCAGGCCCCTTCCCAGATGTGCTGCAGGTTTGGGCACCTGCCTGTGAGTCACATGGTCCCTTCTGCAGAAACCAAACTGAAAGGCACCAGGGCCCAAGGGCGGAGCCAGCTGCCAGTCCAGGGCCAAAGTCCTGTGGGGAGGGTTTCAGATGGGGAGCTGGAAGCCTGGTGTAAGATCGAAGCTATTCAGACTGAATTGTGATTGTCCAGGAGAGAACTGGACAAGGGAGGGAGAGGTCACCAGCCAAGGGCAGTCGCAACCCTCCTGGCGCTGGCTCGTGTCACTTGGAGTCTCCACTCCACCTCAGACTATGTGAGTGACTTGCCCACAGCCACACAGCCAACCACTCTGGGCTTGAGCTTCCTGCTGTGCAGGGAGGATAACGATATCTGGACGGCCCAATCCTAGCCTGTGTCCCAGACAATAAAACTGGTTACAGTGGTATTAAGGAGCTGGAATTGGCATACATTAGAATGTCAAAATTGTAGGTTCTATTGCAGTTAAACTAATTTTAGAAATGGAGATAATGAGTGAAAATGATGAGAGGAAACCACTTTCAAAATGTTAAGGAATTTTTAGAACAAGAGAAGTGAAATATGTATAACTTAAAATAAAGAATTAAAAGATTTTCAAAAATTAATTATTCAAAGAATAACTAGTACACATATTCAGACAGTAGAATGAACGTAACAATCCCAGAGGGACGTGGACCAACCTGCAGGGAAGGGGCCTGGCCACCTGCCTGTGGCAGGGCCAACATTTTCCTTTAGGGAGCTGCACCTGGCTAGGGCAGTGGTGGCGAACCTATGACACGCGTGTCAGAGGTGACCGCGAACTCATTTTTTTGGTTGATTTTTCTTTGTTAAATGGCATTTAAATATATAAAATAAATATCAAAAATATAAGTCTTTATTTTACTATGGTTGCAAATATCAAAAAATTTCTATATGTGACACAGCACCAGAGTTAAGTTAGGGTTTTTCAAAATGCTGACACGCCGAGCTCAAAAGGTTCGCCATCACTAGGCTAGGGGATGGGGATTCAAGTCCAGAAAAGACTCCCTACCCCACCCCTCCAGCTCCCACACATGCTGGGGACAAGGCCAACCCGCTCATAGTGACCTGTCCTTACCGCCTGGCCTGTAAGCAGAGAGAACCACCTGTGGATACAATGGGTCACTTGTTTAAAAATTTTATTGGTACTTTTAAAAAGCAGGAATGTAACACATGCTCATTGTACAGTAGCAACATGATTCAGATGCATATATAGAATCTGAGAGAGTATAGCATAAAAGGCCCCCCCCTCAGCACCTCAATCCCAATCGCCCTGGGTAAATTATAGAGTCACCTTCGGGAGGAGTTTCCAGGTGTACCTGATTCTATGCACACATACTTGTATAGCTTGTCTATATAAGCCGTGGAAGAAGCATTTTATGATCCTGGGAAGGAGTAGCAGGGCAGAAAGCCCTCCCTCCCTCCCTGCAAATAAACACTTTTGTATTTTTTTTAAAAGCACATAAATGGCAGTTCTCTCTGTTTTTCTAGGTTATGGATGATTTCAATGTTCCTTTTTGCGAAGCATTCATCATAGAAGAATCAGATAATCTGTAAATTACAAAAAAGTTTTAAGCACCTCACCATTATTAATATCCTCAATTAGTGTGGTACTTTTGTTACGGTTGCTGCACAATATGTATACATTTTTATTAGCTAAAGCTCACACTTTACATTAAGATTCATGCTTTGCTTTCTGCAGGTTTTGATCAAGGCCAAATGTCATGCATCCACCATTACAATTTCATACGGAATAGTTTCACTGACCCGAAAAATCCCTTATTCGTTCTTCCTTCCCTCCCCTTGAGCCCCTCAGCAACCACTGACCTTGTTATTGTTTCTATAGTTTTGCTTTTTCTAGAATATCATGTAGTTGGAATTAGTATAAAGTATGTAGCCTTTATAGACTGACTCCTTTCATTTAGCAATATGTATTTAAGATTCTCTCATGTCTTCAGGGCTGGAATAGCTCATTTCTTCTTATCGCTGATAGTATTTCATAGTGTGGATGTACCACAGTTTGTTTATCCATTCACCTATTGAAGGACATCTTGGTTGCTTTCAATTTTGAGCAATTATGACTAAAACTGCTATAAACAATTGTGCAGGTTTGTATGGACATAAGTTTTCAACTCCATTTAGTTGAGATTTAATTTCAAGGAATGATATTTATTGATCTAGCTCAGCTGAAATAGAGAGAGAAAGAGAGAGAGAGAGAGAGAGAGAGAGAGAGAGAGAGAGAGAGAGAGAGATTTGGATCTGTTGAATGTTAGTTGGGTAAGGTTGAACATTAGCCAACTTTGACATCTAAATATTATGCACAGGGAGTATCATCTTACACAAAGCCATGATCTCACCATACATAATATAACTTAATTTCTATTTCTATTTAGTAAAATGTGAAGTAGTTTATAGTTTTATGCCCAGTTGTATTATAGGAATCCAAACAGTACAGAAATAGAGGTTTGTACTAGCAAATGTTCAATGTGCTTCTTTCCAGACTTCTGACTTTGAAGTTATATACAATGTAAGTATACATTTTTCTTAACAAATATGGGCTCATCTATGCAACTTTCTTTTTTGTTTGTTAGTTTATTTTGTTCAGTAGATTCCACTTGTAAGTGACATCATATGGTATTTGTCTTTCTCTGACTGGCTTCTTTCACTTAACATATACTCTCTAGGTCCCTCCATGCTGGTGAAAAAAAAAGAGTTCGTTTATTTTCTTAGATTGTCCGTGTGAAGACCAAGGAGAAATAGCCCACGGCTTTTATTATCCCGTTGATATGCAGAAGGAGGGTTGGGCGCCTTCCCAAAATCGTGGCTGCTGGGAATAGAAGCGGAGTGGGAAGCAATGCGGGAGAGCGAGTGGAA
>NW_005871064.1:4054759-4166244 GCF_000147115.1 Myotis lucifugus
TGGCTATGTAAATAAAGCTGCAATGAACATAGGGGTGCATATATTCTTTTGAATTCGTGTTTTGTGTTTCTTCGGATATATTCCCGGAAGTGGAATCACTGGGTCATAAAGCAGTTCCATTTTTAATTGTTTTTTAATCCTCACCTGAGGATATTTTTTTATTGATTTTTAGGGAGAGTGGAAGAGAGAAGGAAAGACAAAGAGAAACATCGATGTGAGAGAAACACATAGATTGGTTGCACAGCCCTGACCAGGGCCCAGGCTGGGGAGGAGCCTGCAACCAAGGTACATGCCCTTGACCGGAATTGAACCTGGAACCCTTTGGTCACAGGCAGATGCTCTATCCATTGAGCAAAACCAGCCAGGGCCATTTTTAAATTTTTTTTGGCAGTTTATTTATTTATTTTTTATTAGTTAAGGTATTACAAATGTATCCTCAACCCCCCCATTAACCCCCAACCTCCCCCCCTGCACACTCATGCCATTTTTAATTTTTTGAGGTAACTCTATACTGCATTCACAGCAGCTGCTGCACTAATCTGCATTCCCACCAACAGTGCACAAGAGTTCCTTTTTCTCCACATCCTCGCCAACACTTGTTTATTGATTTATTGATGATAGCCATTCTGACAGGTACGAGGTGATACTTCATTGTGGTTTTAATTTGCATGTCTCTGATGATTAGTGACATTGAGCATCTTTTTATATGTCTATTGGCCATCTGTATGTCCTCTTTGTAGAAGTTTCTATTCAGGTCCTTTGCCCATTTTTTAAATTAGGTTGTTTGTTTTGTTGGTGTTGAGTTGTATGAATTATTTATAAATTTGGATATTAACCCCTTATCAGATGTATCGTTGGCTAATATGTTCTCCCATTCAGTGGGTTGTCTTTTCATTTTGTTGATGGTTTCCTTTGCTGTGCAAAAACTTCTTAGTTTGATGTAATCCTATTTAATTTTTCTTTTATTTCTTTTGCCCAAGGAGCTATATCAGAAAAAATATTGCTATGAGAAATGTCTGAGATTTTACCGCCTATGTGTTTTTCTAGGATTTTTATAGTATTATGTCATTTGCACATAATAACAGTTTTACTTCTTCCTTTCCAATTTGGATGCTTTTTATTTCTTCTTTCTGATTGCTGTGGATAGGACTTTCAGTACTATCTATATATATAAAAGCCTGAGTGACCATCCAACCGTTCGACTGTCTGACCAGTAGCTATGATGCACACTGACCACCAGGGGGCAGATGATCCAACCAGTAGCTATGATGCACACTGACCACCAGGGGGAAGATGCTCAATGCAGGAGCTGCTGAGTGACAGCAACTTTGCAGAGTGCCCTCTCGCACTCCGGGACCCCTCGGGGGATGTCAGGCTGCCGGCTTCAGCCTGATCCCCGCAGGCCAGGCCGAGGGACCCCACCTGCCAGAGGGACCCTGTTCACTCTGCAGATGCCTTTTGAGCCCCAGCGCCATTCTAGGTGCAGCCACTGGGGAGGGACTGTGGGAGGTTGGCTCAAGGGCGTGTCTGGCCTGTCTCGTCCAGTCCCACCCCGCCGGCCACCTTCTAATTAATTTCCTTTCAATGTGCAGGAATCCTTGCACCAGGCCTCTAGTGTTGAATAAGAGTGGTGAAAGCAGACATCCCTGTCTTATTTCTTTTCTTAAGGGAAACGCTTGTCATTTTTGCCCATTGAGTATGATTTGGCTGTAGTTTGTCATATATGGCCTTTATGATGTTGAGGTATGTTTCTTCTATTCCCACTTTCCTGAGAGTTTTTATCATAAATGGGTGCTGGATTTTATCAAACACTTTTTCTACATCTATTGATATGATCATGTAATTTTATCATTAATTTGGTTACGTAGTGTATCACATTTATTGATTTGCAGATACTGTACCAACTTTGCATCCCAGAAATAAATTTCACTTGATCATGGTGTATCATATTTTTAATGTATTATTGGATCCAGTTTGCTCATATTTTATTGAGGATTTTAGTATTTATGTTCATCAGGGATATTGGCCTATAATTTTTTTCTTTGTAGTGTCTTTATCTGGTTTTGGAATTAAGATAATTGCATTTCTTTGATAATATTAATATTAATAATATTGATTCTCTTTTTAAAAGTGCTTATTGAACATTTATTTTTCTTTTTAAAATTACTACCTGTTCATATCTCTGACCTATTTGAAAAAATTTGCTTGTTCACCTTTACATGATTGATTTTAGGTGTTCATTATGCACATTAATCCTTGATGAAATATTATAGCTCTATCTTCTCAATTTGTCATGTGTCTTTTTCCTTTGTTTGGAACATCTTTTGTTATGATGAATTTTAATCTTTTTAACTTAAAAAATAATTTTATATTAACAGAAAAGTTTCAAAATAGTGCAAAGAATTCCTATATACTCTTCACTTAGATTCCTCAGATGTTAATGTTCTCTCTCTGTCTACTTTTGCCCCACCCCATATAAATATTACATATACATTTAATTTATTGAACCACTTAAAGGTAAAGTTGCTGGCATGATTTCTCTTTATCTACGAATACTTCATTGTACATTTCCTAAATATAAGGATATTTTCTTACATAATCACGTACTACAAAACTATTAGCTAGTGTGTAGATTCGACTTCAATCTCTTCAATAGTGTCCTTGATAGCAA
This sequence comes from Myotis lucifugus, assembly GCF_000147115.1. NCBI lineage: Eukaryota > Metazoa > Chordata > Mammalia > Chiroptera > Vespertilionidae > Myotis > Myotis lucifugus. The sequence goes on from NW_005871064.1 coordinate 4,057,431, forward strand.
AAGAAGAAAACATCTGTGATCCATGATTCTGGGTTACCTCTAGCTGTCAGGTCGCTTCAGTTTCCTTTAATCTGAAAAAGTTCCTCAGTCTTTCACTGTATTTATGACTCTGACTTTTTTGAAGAACACAGGACAGTTATTTTGTAGAAGGCCCTTCCTTTGAGCTTGTCTGTTTCCCTAATGATTAGATTCAGGCTATGCATTTTGAACAGGAATTTCACAGAAGTGATGCTGTGTTTTTCTCAATATCAGGGGGCAACATGGTGTTTATTTGTCCTGTTCCTGGTGGTTACTTTGGTCCTTTGGTTAAGGTGGTTGTGTTCGTTTCCTGTTGCTGCTGTGTCCAATGACCACAAGTTTAATGGCTTGAAACAACACAAATTTATTATCTTACAGTCCTGGAGGTCAGAAGTCTCACTTGGCTAAACTCAAGGTGTTAGCAAGTTTGGTTCCTTCTGGAGGTTCTAGAAGAAAATCTTTTTTCTTATCTTTCCCAGAGGCTGCTGCCATTCATTGGCTTCTGGACCCTCCCTCCGTTTTCAAGCCAGCAACATAACATCTTCAAGTCTTAGTGTGTGTGTGTGTCTCTCTCTCACCTCTGCACCTATCCATCACATTTCCTACTCTTATTCTCCGTCTCCTTTTTTTAAAAAAATATTTTTATTATTGATTTCAGAAAGGGACAGAAGGAAACTTCAATGATGAGAGAGAATCATTGATCGGCTGCCTCCTGCACACTCCCTACTGGGGAATCAAGCCTGCAACCCAGGCATGTGCCCTTCAGTCTGCAGGTGATGCTCTATCCACTGAGCCAAACCATCTAGGACCATCTCCTTCTTATAAGGAACCCTGTGATCACACTGGTTTTACCTGGATAAACCCGGATAATCTCCCCATCTCACGATCTTTAGTTTAAGCCCATCTGTGAAATTGTTTTTGTCAAGCAGGTAAACACATTCACAGGTTCTGGGGAATAGGTTGAGGGCGTGTTCAGGGGCCATTTTTCACTTTAGACCACAGTGTTAGGTGTTAGAAAACACTTAGCGCTTTCAGTGACATTTATAGGTGTTTTCACTGTAAAATTAATGCTTTCCTGGTTGTAATGAAAGATACTTTGAAACTAGGTAAACATACCACTTCCCTCAAACCTTCATCTATTAATTTTAACATCTATTGATGATTCTTGCCTGAATCAGTTATTACTAGGATGGTTGTTATATGGTGATTAAAAGTTTTTAACAACTTTCTTAAAGAATAAACTGCCCATATTTAAAGTATACAGTTTAATAGGTTTTGACATGTGGATACCATCGCAATTAAGGTAGCGAACATATCCATCACCCCAAAAGTTTCTTCTTGCCCCTTTGAAATCCCTCTTACCTCATTAGCCTCTCTCCCTAGGCAACCAGTGATGTGCTTTCTGTCTCTATAGATTAGCTGCATTTTCTAGAATTTATATAATTAAAGCACAGGAAGTACTTACTTTTTTTTTGGCCTGGCTTCTTTCATTTATCGTAATTATTGTGAGATTTATCCATCTTGTGAGTATTAATAGCTTTTTAATTACCGAATAATATTTCACTTTATGGACATATCATAGTTTGTTCATCCATTGACCTGTTAATGGACATTTTTTAGCTATTGCAAATAAAGGTACTATGAACATTCGTGTACAAGTCTTTGTATAGTGACCTTCTAATTCCGTCTACATAAGTTGGCATTCTACTTAAGGAAGAGCTCCTCCCCCATGCTTAGTATGATTCGTATTTTATTTAATGGATTATAATATGTTATCATCATTTTTAATCTTTTTTTAAAAAGTATATTTTTTATTTATTTCAGAGAGGAAGGGAGAGAGAGAAACATTGATCGGCTGACTCCTGCATGTTCCACACTGTGGATCGAGCCCACAATCCAGGCATGTGCCCTGACTGGGAATTGAGCCGTGACCTCCTAGTTCATAGGTCGATGCTCAACCACTGTGCCAAGCTGGCTGGGCTTTATTTTATATCTTCTAAGTTTGGAGTCATACTTAGAAAAACCTCTTACCTCAATTAAAAAATATATATATTTATATATACATTCTATATCTCTTCTTACATGTTTGTGAATTCCATGTTTAGACACTTAATTCCTCAGAGATATTTTAGAGTATGATGTTAGAAAGGGCTTGACATTTAGCTTTTGGCAAACTGGAGTGATTGTCATAATAAAATTTATTGAATAAGCCATCCTTTGATTTCTTTATTCCCTTTGTTCCCTTTATTATATATTAAATGTCCATATGTACGTAAGGCCATTTCTGGAATGTTGTTTGTATCTTATTTACTCGATTATCATCAATATCAGTAATATACTTTAAAAATTTTTGGTTACTTTATATGTTTTTATATGGTAGGGTAAGTCCTCACTCATTATTTATCTTTTAACATTTTATGGGCTATTTTCATTTATCTACTTTTTAGGTGGGCTATAGAATGAACTTAGATAAAAACAACAACCCTTGTTTGTGTTTTGTTTTTTAAATATATATATTTATTGTTGATAGTTTTACAGCTATCTCCATTCACTCCCCCCCCCCCCTTTTACCCTCCTCCAGGTTTAAGTGGTTATTGTTGACATAGAAGAAAGCTATTGCTTTTTAAAAATATTTAATTTAGTTCCTAGGTTTTTACTTGATATCCCTGGCTTCCTAAGTAGATGTTTATATCATCTAGAAATAATGACGATTCCTGATATTTTTGCCTGTTTGGAGTGACTCAGTGGGAAAGGTGTTACCCTGGGAGTGCAGGGCGTTTACAGGGCTTTGCTGTGGAAGCTCTGGTGGTGCCTTGGGTTCTGGTCTTCATGTCCTTGCTGGGAGCCTGCTGAGGGTGGAATCCTTACCAACTGCAGCTTTGGCGCAAAGTCAGAATCAGTGCTCTGTTCCCACTCGGAGCGGGGTAGGGCGCTGGCTGGGTTCCCGGTGTCCTACAGACACCCTCCTGATCCAGGCATGTCTGCTTCAGTTTCAGTCCCTGCTGGTTTGAGCTTGGGATTTCTAGGGCTCTGTTTGGAAAGTTTGCACAATTTCTTCTCTGTTTTGTGTGGCTTCCGACTTTTGTCTAGCTAGCCCCATCTACTTTTTCTATCACAGAAATTTCTACACATCTCCAGCTTCCTAATTGGGCACTTCCCTATTTTCTGTTGCTGCTATGGATTGTTTGTTACTTTAGTGGGGCCTGGGGACGGATGAGGGAGAAAGGAGAGACTTTAGTTTGCCATCATTAAGAGATGGAGGTAGGGAGAAAGACTTCAGATTATAAAAATACATATTATAGAATATTTAGAAAACAGAAATGTGCTAAGAAGAGAATCATTTCCAACATTTTGATGCACATCCATCGAGTCATTGGTTTTCCCATCGGAGTTTTTGCATTGCACAGTTACTTTCTCAGGTTTCACTCTCACTTAACATATTTTCAGTTGAGTTGTGATGCCTCTTTAGTTGACTTGATGGCTTGACAGGAGGGACATTTATTTTTACTTTTATTTTTTAAATATATTTTTATTGATTGCTGAGAGGAGGGGAGAGGAAGAGAGATAGAAACATCAATGATGAGAGAGAATCATTAACTGCCTCCTGCACACCCCACACTGGGGATCGAGCCCGCAATCCCGGCATGTGCCCTGACCAGGGATCAAACTGATGATGATAGGAGGGACATTTGAACATGTCAAGGTTGGATCCTGGTTAGACAGAGCTGGGGTGTCCGAGTGAGGGCTGTAGGAAGTGAGGAGGCACCTGTGGGCTTGTAGAACGAGGCTGGACCTAGGGTGGGGTTTCATTCTTGCCTTCCCAATCCACAACCACTGCAGTGAGTTTGACTTTAGGTTTAGGTAAACATGGCTGAAAGCACTGCTGGCAGTTTCCATATCCCTCCCTGAGGTTCCTCTGATACATTTCCAGCTGCTTCCTCAGATGACAACATGCTTATTTTTGAATAGCTAACAGACTCCATTTATTCACTGCCTCCAGTGAAGAAATTTACATGGTCTAAACACATAGGTTTTATTTTTTAAAATCCTTTTCTCTAATTGCTACATTTTCTCTTAAATTTATTTTTATTATTTTTTAAATATATTTTATTGATTTTTTACAGAGAGGAAGGGAGAGGGATAGAGAGTTAGAAACATCGATCAGCTGCCTCCTGCACACTCCCCACTGGGGATGCCTACTGGGGATGTGCCCGCAACCAAGGTACATGCCCTTGACCAGAATCGAACCTGGGACCCTTGAGTCCACCACTGAGCCAAACGGTTAGGGCAACACATTGGGATTTTTTGTTTGTTTGTTTGTTTTGCTTATGTGGCCTGGCCTTGAAAAATTCTATTGTGTCTTCTTTAATTCCTTTAGTTTGTGAAGCATTTGACCATCTCAAAGCACATGATCTCATTTGATCTTCCCAGTGATCCCTATTTTAAAGTTTAGTAAATTAACACTAAGAGAGATTGAGTTAATAGCTCAAAAAGTCATGTAGCTTGGGCATGGCAGAATGGAGACTCAAACCCAAGTCTGGGGTTAACGCCTTCTTGAATTGCAAGGAAATGGACTGACAAAAAGTTAGATGTGGTCCTTGTCCTGCAATAAGAGAAGCTGTGCAATTGAATGATTTAAGAATACAGATTTTAGTCTGTCTCAGAATACGGATTTTGATCCCCAGTTTCCTGCCCTATAAAATAAAGGTAATAATGATGCTTATTTCAATAGGATTGTTATAAGAATTAAACAGGGGCCCTGGTCAGTTGCTCAGTGGTTAGAGCATTGGCCAGTGCACCAAAGGATCAAGAGTTTGATTCCTGGTCAAGGGCATGTACCTGGGGTACAGGTGTTATTTTGTTTTGTTTTTTTTTGTTTTTTTGTTTTTTAATTGCTTTATTGCTTAAAGTATTACAAAGGGTATTACATATGTGTCCTTCCCCCCCCTCCCCCCGCCCTTGACAATCCCCTGGCCTCCCCTACCCCCCAGTGTCTTATGTCCATTGGTTATGCTTATATGCATGCATACAAGTCCTTCGGTTGATCTCTTACCCCCCTCCCCCCTGCCCCCCAACCCTCCCTGGCCTTCCCGCTGCAGTTTGACAATCAGTTTGAGGCAGCTCTGCCTCTGTATCTATTATTGTTCATAAGTTTATAATCGTCTTTATTATCCATGAATGAGTGAGATCATGTGGTATTTTTCCTTCATTGACTGGCTTATTTCACTTAGCGTAATGCTCTCCAGTTCCATCCATGCAGTTGCAAATGGTAAGAGTTCCTTCTTTTTTACAGCAGCATAGTATTCCATCGTGTAGATGTACCACAGTTTTCTAATTTTTTTGTTTTTTTAAGGCCACCAAAAATTTTGGTTGCCTCCCCCCAAAAAAATTGGGAGAGAGAGAGATTTTTATTTTGTTTTTTAAATCTTTATTGAGATTATTACAGATGTCCCTCTTTTTTCCCCCATTGCCTCCCTCCACCCGGTTCCCCCCTGCCCCAGGCCTTCGCCTCCCTATTGTCTGTGTCCATAGGTAATACATATATGCATATAAGACCTTTCTTTAATCTCTTTCCCCCTTACCCCCTTCTTTCTGAGAATCATCAGTCTGTTCCATTTCCATGCCTCTGGTTCTATTTTATTCACTAGTTTATTCTGTTCATTAGATTTCTTATTCATTTATTTTGATTTTTAGATTCAATTGTTGATGGGTATGTCTTTGTTGCCATTTTGTTGTTCATATTTTTGATCTTTTTCTTCTTCCTCTTCTTAAAGATTACCCTTCACCATTTCATATAATACTGGTTTGGTAGTGATGAACTCCTTTAGCTTTTTCTTGTCTGTGAAGCTCTTTATATGACCTTCAATTCTAAATGATAGCTTTGCTGGATGGTTGTAGGTCCTTGCTATTCATCACTTTGAATATTTCTTGCCACTCCCTTCTGGCCTGCATAGTTTCTGTTGAGAAATCAGCTGACAGTCATATGGGCATTCCCTTGTAGGTAACTAACTGCTTTTCTCTTGCTGCTTTTAAGATTCTTTCTTTGTCTTTAGCCCTTGACATTTTAATTATGATGTGTCCTGGTGTGGTCCTCTTTGGGTTCCTCTTGTTTGGGACTCTCTGTGCTTCCTGGACTTGCAAGTCTATTTCTTTCACCAGGTAGGAAATAGGTTTTCTTTTTTTTGGGTGGTGGGGGGGGGGGAGACTCCAATTTGTTTATTTTTAAACAAAATCTCCAAAACAACAAATGTTGTCAATTGCTTTTTTTCCAGCGAAGGACAAAACAAACTTATTGTTGGAATGCAGCGCTACTGGGAGAAGTGCATTTCTGCATCTAGCTGCTGCTCAGTATGTTCCACATTTTTTTCCCCCAGCATTTAAAATCTTTTTTTTCTTTCTTTATTGATTAAGGTATTACATATGTGTCCTTATCCCCCCCCCCACCCCCACACACACACTCATGCCCTCACTCCCCTGGTGTCTGTGTCCTTATATGCATGCATGCAAGTCCTTTGGTTGATCTCCAAATAGGTTTTCAATATCTTGCTCTCTCTCTTCTTCTGGCACCCCCATAATGGGAATGTGCATTCTTTTTTCTTTTTCCTCTTCTGGTTGGGTATTTTTTGCTTCCTCATATTTCAAGTTGTTGATTTGATTCTTAGAATCCTCAACTCTACTGTTGAATCCGTGTATATTATTCTTTATTTCACTCAGTGTATGCTTAATTTCTGACTGGTCCTTTTCCATGTGTTTGACATTCTCACTACTAAAATCCTTGAAAGTCTCACAAACCCTTGGAGGTTTCTAGAAGATTTTTTTAAAATTGAAACTGAATGTTATAATTTATTCCATCTTCGTGATTACATATATTATAGGGCAGGGTGGGCAAACAACACAAATAAAGCAAATTCCTTTCTCCCCTAACCAGATACAGTGTTTTAGCATTTTCATGATATACAGGTTGACTTAATTCATTGACTTAGGTTGAAAGCTGGCCACAGCAGCAAGTCTTTGCAATTTAGATCTTCCTCCATAGCATACTCCAAGGATCATAATGACTGAGTTAACTATGAACTCTGAAATGGTGTTCGCTCTAACATTCTTGAGGCTTTCACATCTTAATCTGAGATCTGACACCTCTTGTTAAGGCTGGGGACTATTAAAAGCTTCCTGTTGGCTAACCCAGTCCACCATTTAGCATCTTAACAGTTAAGTTACTATAAAAAAATAAAACTGCTCCCAAGCATTGATTGAAACAGTCGTGCTGAGATCCTTTTTCAGAGCATTAGCTCCCTGAGAGAAGAGAGGTCCTAACTAGTTGCTTCCATGAACAATGACTCCAGTATAGTATATCTAATGTCCTTTGAGGCATAACTCAAGAGGTCAGACAACCATGATTATCCTGACAAGTTTATCAGTCTTTAGATACAAGATATATTTAAAGCTGATCCTAGATGAAGTATTGCAACTATAATCCCAAGAAATCATCCAGTTTTAGCACAGCGAGTTCCTGCAAGATGTTAGAGCAAGTGAGGAAATCATCCCAAAGTAAAAAGTGATGATCTTTTGTAAGTGAGAGGAAAACATCTAGGAGGAAAATAAGTCCTCATTAAATTGATGGCTATCTTCACAGCCTTAATTGACAAAATCCAGAGGGCTCACATTTCCTGATTGGAGGAGTCTATTTTTTTTAAGGTCAAAAAGAGCTTTCAGGCTTATCTCTGCCATGGCCCATGAACTCCAGTCCTTCAATGGGAATCTCTTTCTCCTTTATTGCTTTCTGAACACTCTGCTGATAGCACTTGAAGAGGTCGGTGCACAGGTCTCTGGAGCTGTCCCCCTTGAGGAACTTCTCGGCAAACTAGTAATTAAAGCACTGAACATACTTGTGCTTCATGTTGGTGCATCCTTCCCCTATGCCAGGGGTCCTCAAACTACGGCCCGCGGGCCACATGCAAATACAAATATTGTATTTGTTCCCGTTTTGTTTTTTTACTTCAAAATAAGATATGTGCAGTGTGCATAGGAATTTGTTCATAGTTTTTTTTTAAACTATAGTCCGGCCCTCCAACGGTCTGAGGGACAGTGAACTGGCCCCCTGTTTAAAAAGTTTGAGGACCCCTGCCCTATGCTGTTTATGACGGCAGCCTAGAAGATTCTTGAGTAACCTTATAACTGTGGTTTTGAACTCTATGTCCAGTAGTTTGCTTTCTTCCATTTCTTTCACTTGTGACATGTTTCTTTGTCTCTGCATTTTGGCTGCTTCCCTGTGTTTGTTTCTATGTATTGGGTAGAATTGCTATGTCTCCTTGAGTTGGTAGAGTGGCCTTGTGTAGTAGGTGTTCTATAGGGCCCAGTGGCTCAGCCTCCCCAGTCACCTGAACTGGGAACTTTAGGTGTACCCCTTTGTGGGCTGTGAGCACAGTCTTGTTGTAGTTGAGAATTGATTGCTGTTGGTGTCACTGGGAGGAATTGACCTCCAGGCCAATTTTCTATGGGAGAGCTGCTATGCAGGAGACACCCCTGTGGAGCAGGACTTGCTTCAGTGGGGGCTTTGGTGCTCACTGAGTCTGCCCCTTGAGTGTGTTGCTTATGGATATGTAGAGTTGTAATTTGGTATGGTCTGACACTGACCACTGGGTACACTGGCTCTTGGGTCTCAGGGAGGTGCAGAGTCAGCCACTGCCTGGGGCCACCCAGCAGGAGCTACAGAGAGATCTGCAGATTCCTCCTCTTTGTATCAGGTTTGGAAGTGCCCGGACGAGGCCCAGCTATGAAGCAAAACAGGCTGGTGCTGGTGCTAGTGCCAGGTCTTGGGCCTTTTATTGATAGGTTTGGGGCTCCCTGGCCCAGCTGAAGCTTGTTTGAGATTTTCAGGCTATTCAGATGCAAAAGCCACTGCGGTCAGCTTGGGTGGGATTGTAAATTGAATGAGGCTGAGTATTAGGGAATCACCAGGATGGAGCAAACAGAAATGGCTGCCAGTCAGCCCTGTGACTGGGGAGGTCCCAGCATAGGAACAATGATCCCTACTAGTACCACCGTCTGGGAGAAAGCCACTCCCAATTTCCTGCCCTGATGCCAGACAGCTGTGTCCCCCAGAGCCTTGTCCTAATGCTGGAGCTCAGAGGAAGCAGGACCTTGTAAGTTCAGTTTGTGGTGCTGGTCATTTAAGAGGGACAGTGGGTCTCCAGCAGCCTCTGTGTCACTGAGACCCAATCTGCACTGGTTTTCACAGTTTGTAGTTCTTACTGCCCCCTATAGGGACTTCTTTCCCCAGCTCTGGGACCCTGGGCTGGGGGTCTGGTGTGGGGCTGGGAACCCTTGCTCCTCCAGGCAGCCTCCACAGAGAAGATCTCCCTCCTGATTAAAAAAAGTGGCACAGGTGGGTGCTGGACCAGCCAGTTCAGCGCCTCCACACCTCCTACCAGTCTCAGTGTGTTTTCTTCTTTACTTCTCTAATTGTAGGGCTTCCATTCAGCTAGCTTTCTGGCGGTTCTGGATGATGGATGTTCTGTATTTTAGTTGTAACTTTGATGTGGTTGTGGGAGGCGGTGCGTACACCGTCATCTTTGCAGAACTCTGGGTTACAGGTTTGATCCCTGGCCCTAGTTGGGGCACATGTGGGAGGCAACCAATCAATGTGTCTCACATTTATCTCTCTCTCTCTCTCTCTCTCTCTCTCTCTCTCTCTCTCTCTCCCCCCCCTCCTCCCGACCCTCCCTCCCATCCACTCTCTGGAAAAATATCCTAATACCCTCTGGACAAGATAAATACATTTTTTAAAAAGCAATTAAACAAGGTATTTCATGTAAAATACTTGATATGCTGTTTGGAATGCAGGAAGTATTCAGTGTATATTAGACCTAATTGCTAGCATCAATTAATAATAATTAGTTCATATTTGTGGATGAGGGGAGTTTGATCTATTTGGTTTTATGTCTGTGGGTGAAAGAGGTAGGAAAGTGAATAAGAAAGAAAGATTAAGGTTAGGAGCATAGTAAGGTAAGTGAAGTCCGCAGTCTTTATCCCAAGTCTATTGTTGCCATACAGCATTTGGTAAATAATAGATTTGGATAGTATTGTTGGTTGAGGTTTATGCTCTTTCTTTGTGGGTGGAGGCAGTGATAAGGAGAACTTCTCTTCCTAGAGTCTTATTTTCTTCAGCTGTAAAACCTGGAAATCATTCCTGTCTGACTGTGTTTTGGAACATGCTGTGGTCCTTTAACGCAACATGCGACATACTTATGCATCATATGCCCAGGGGTCAAACAAATGCAGCCTTAGTATGAAATGCAAAGTCAGTGGCCTCCTCTCCACTCGTGGGGCTCTGTACTTTCAAAAGGCATCAATGCCAATTTGCATTTTTAAACTCAGAATTGGGGGCTTTAAAATGAAATGCATACCATGGAGTCTTCTCTGGCCTCCTCTCCCTTTGCCCTTTCCTAACAGTCATTCTCTCGGCTCCCTTCTGCTGTGTTCCGTGGTTGCATGTGCATGTACCCTGCTTTCTTCTTGTAGCCAGCTCCTCCTCTGGGCAGGAACCACGATTGCTCTTGGGTCTTTTGTAATTTCTGTGGCAGCATTTCTCAAATGGTGTTACAGTCACTTGGGGGGACTGTAAAAAAAATGGCTATTTCCCCTCCCCAGGTTCAGAATCAGCAGGTCTGGGTGGGACGTAGAGGGTCTGCATGTTTACCAAGCTGATTCTGGTCCTTGGAGCCCACATCTGGAGAAATTGTGTATAACAGACATAGTGATGGCATGGCCCTGAAAGGCGGCACAGAACCAGATGTGGGCATGCTCTGAGGCAGCACTTGCAGTTCTGATGGAGGCTTTGGAGGTTGTGGGCACTCTTTCCTTCCCCTTTGCTTCTGCACCTTCTGCCCGGAGGCCCGTGGAAAAGGAGCCCGGAAACAAGTGTTCAGAGGCCTCTGCAGCAGGGGGCTCAGGCTTTAAGGCTGGCCATGAAGGAGGGGTTCACGGGATTTGATTGCGTGAATGAAACCAGCCTCGAGCATTAGAGCTGACGGGCAGCCCACTTAGACTTCCTCCTTTTCTGAACCCACACCCCACCTGCTTTGGACTGCCCGCTGGCGTGCTCACGACAAGTCTGTTTTTATTATTCTTTGGCTCATACATCTGCTGGATGTGGCACAGATGTGCTCACTGCTGGATCTGCTGAATTTTTTGTCTTAAAAAACATACTTAAGTGGCATTTTGGTTAAAGTACAAATCCCTTGATTAAAACTTAAGTACTATTTACTTCTTTATAACTTGAGCATTATTAAACCTTACGTTCTGGGTCTTAGGAGGTTTGCTGGGTGCTTGGATCTGCTCACCCCTTCTTGTTCATCGCCTGCCTCACCCAGGACTCCAAGACTAGGTCCATTTCCAAGGCTGAGCCTCTCTTATTCCTTCCAGTAACAGCCTCCCTACCATTATGCCTCTCCATCCTATCAGCTTTTTTTTTTCCTTTTAATTTTTGAGGTCTAATTTATGTAAGATGAAACACACAGATCAATGCGTTTTAAAAACTGCATATACGTGTACAGTCCACACCTCTATAGAAAGATCTTGATAGGAATGTGGGTCACATACATGTATCCATTTCCAAATCCAGGAATTTCCCAAATGGCCCTTCCCAGTCCACCCTTCCTGACTCAGCCAATCAGTGTTCTTATTTGTTTTTCCATAGAAATAAACCCTACAACTGCTTGCCTGTCCTACAATTTCATATAAATGGGATCAGACAGTAAATACTTTTTGTGTCTAGCATCTTTCACTAGCATAATGTTTTTGTGCTTCATTCATGTTATTTCATGTCAGTAGTTCTTTCCTTTTTATTGCTGAGTAGTATTCCCTTGTATAAATAAACCACAAATTGTTTATCATTCGTAAATTGTTAGACATTTGGGTTGTTTCCAGTTTGGGGCTATTGTGAATGAAACTCCTCAGAACTTTCTTGTGAAAGACTTTTTTGTGGATGTATGTTTTCGTTTCACTGGGTAAATGCTTATTGTTGGGTCCCCGCTGGAAGAAACCAGGCCAAGAGACGTTTTGAGAGCTTAAGAAATTTTATTACCTTCTCTCACCCCGGGCTGATACCAGTGTGTGGGTGTCAGCCCAAGGGGATGGCTAGGTTCTCTTATATAGGGTCAGGATGTGGGTGCGAGTTGGCCAAGGAGAGGGGAGGGCATGAGTCACTCAAGCGAGTCAGGGGAGGAGAGTGCACAGGTCAGTCGGGCGAAGAGGAGTTCATCTTATCTTGCTTCCACAGGGGCCGCCATCTGGCACTGCCATCTGCCCCGAGCTATGGGAAAAAGGTTGTAACAATATATATTACATGCCCAAGCAGGAGAGATTAGGGGTAGTTCATCCTAATACTTATAAGCAGAACTTTGGGGCATAGGGATGTGTATGTTTAGCTTTTTGAGAAACCATCTTCCAAAATGATCATACCTTTTTTACACTTCCATCAGCAATGCATGAGAGTTATGATAATTCAATCTCCTTGCCTACGTTCAATACTGACTTTAATTTTAGCTGTTCTAGTAGGCATGAAGTAGATATCATTGTGACTTTACTTGAGTTTCCTTGTGATGTTGAACAACTTTTCATGAACTGTTTGGCCAAAGGAATATCTTATAGGAAGTATCTTTTTATGAAGTGTTTGTGAAGTTCAAGTATTACGCCCAGTTTTTATTGGGTTGCTTATTATTATTATTTTGTTGGATTGTTTAAATATTCTGGATACAAGTCTTTTGACCGATATATGTATTGTGAATATTTTCTCCCACTTGGTGGCTTGCCATTTGATTTTCTTAACAATTTCTCTGATGAGCAGAGGTTTTTAATTTTGATGAAGTCCAATTTTTCAGTTTTTTCTGTTGGAGTTCATAATTTTTGTGTCTTCTTTAAGAAATACTTCCAATTCTCAAAGGTATTTTCCTACTGGTTCTTCTGAAAACTTTATAATTTAGTTATATATATATTTTATATTTGAATCTATGATCCATCTCAAATTAATTTTATGTCAAGTTTGAGGAATGAGTAGAGGCTCTCTGCTCCCAGAGGTTTACACAGTTGTCCCAGGGCCATTTGCTGAAAAGACTAATTTCCTCACTGAATAGCTTTGGCACCTTTGTTGAAAGTCAATTGATAGGTGGGTTTCTTGATTCCATTCTGTTCCATTGATCTACTGGTCTATTCTCAGATCATTACCAGGCTGTTTTGATTACTGTAATTTCATAGAACATTTTGAAGTCAGGTGGTTTGAATTAGAGCCAAATGAGATGACTAGGCATCAAACACTCGAGGCATTCAGAAGAAGGAGAGGAGACCATAGGGCAAATTAGTTGAGGATGACTTCAGAGAGGAAATGGGATTTGAACTAGCTCTGAAGCAGAGGTTGGGTTTAAGTCAGTGGTTCTCAACCTTCTGGCCCTTTAAATACAGTTCCTCATGTTGTGACCCAACCATAAAATTATTTTCGTTGCTACTTCATAACTGTAATGTTGCTACTGTTATGAATCATATTGTAAATATCTGATATGCAGGATGGTCTTAGGCGACCCCTGCCAAAGGGGTCGCGACCAACAGGTTGAGAACCGCTGATTTAAGTGAAGAGGAGGAGACGCCATTGCCACTGTGGGAAAAGCATGTGCAAAAGTCCTGGGGTGGAAATGGACACTGCCCATTTGGAAGACAGGAAAGAGACCAGTGTGTTGCCGAAACCGGTTTGGCTCAGTGGATAGAGCTTCGGCCTGCAGACTGAAAGGTCCCAGGTTCGATTCCGGTCAAGGGCATATTCCTGGGTTGCCGGCACATCCCCAGTAGGAGGTGTGCAGGAGGCGGCTGATCGATGTTTCTCTCTCATCGATGTTTCTAACTCTCTATCTCTCTCCCTTCCTCCTGGGGTGGAAATGGACACTGCCCATTTGGAAGACAGGAAAGAGACCAGTGTGGGGAAAACTGGGGAAGAGAAGTAAGATATAGTGCATAGAGGGCTCTGATTACCAAGCCGAGGGTACTGGGGTTATGGGTTTGGCACACTCACTTCTGATGGCAGATCTGTAATGCTATCTTGGTGCTCATGAAGTACTTTTTCCTATGTGGCCCATGCTCTCTGAGTAACATAGGAAGGAGTTTCCAGGCCATATCCTGCACAGTTTTGAAATTGGCCTTGGGCACTCTTGGTTTTCTGTTGGGGATTTCCTTTCTTGATTGCCTCTGTAGCCCAGTCAGTCCTCCAAAGCAGCAATTCTGGTTTTTTTCAGGCTGGTGGCCAGAAGGCCTGGTAACTTGGTTTGTTTGTCGGAAACCCTGGTCTGGCTCCACCCTCCCTGTCCAGATCAGAGAGTCTACACACCCTTAATTTAAAACAAGGAAACCACCTTTTCCAAATGAGTAGCATGAAACAGAAAACCCTCTGTCTACAAAACCAACATTGATATTGAGTATTTGTACCTATTCATTCACTCAGGAGTCTTGGTTTTCATTGTTCTTGTCTAATGCATCTGGCTGGGAACACAATAGGCGGCTTCATCCTACAGAATTTTACTGTATTTAAGCTGGATTTGTGTGTGGATGTGTGTGTGTGTGTGTGTGTGTGTGTGTGTGTGTGTGTAGGAGTGGTTGAAGATGTCGAAGAAGCCACAGGCACTTGTAGTGGAGCTGGGACAGCAAGACTACTCACCAAACAGCGAACTCAGAAGCTGGGTGCTGCCCCCAAACTGGGACCATGGGGCATGCTGAATGCCGGCTTCCCTCCATTCTTCCCACTGGGAAGCCAGATTTTCTCTTTCATTCCTGGGCCTGGCTCCTGGCTCAGGGCTGCTTGCCCTTTACAGCAATACCCTTGACGCTCAGCAGGGCTCATTGGTTTTATGAGAAAAGATGTTAGGGTCAGGCTCTCCTGCTCCCAGTCCTGGCCTGATTTAGGACGCTGGTAGCAGCCCGGGGCTCCGCCAGTTCCCTCATCCATGTGCCTCGCAGTCCTCAGTCACTTCCTTCCTGTTTTGTGGCCCCTTCAGTTTCATAATTTTAAAAATTCTTCCACAGCTACATGCATTCTTACTTCTTCTATTTTGGTCACATATGCCTTGGAGGTAACGTGTTTCAGCAACTTCCCATTGTGGGCTTCCCCCATCTCTTCAGGCCTCGGGGCTTCCATCTGTGCTGTTCCTGGCCTGAAAAGGGTTGTTTCTTTTTCACCAGAGTCCGGACATCCTCAGCACCATTGGCTATGACAGCATCATCCATCATCTGAACAACGGCCGCAAGAATTGCAAAGAGTTCGAAGACTTTTTAAAAGAAAGGTACACGCTGTTTCCTGTCTGAAGGCAGAGGGAGGACAGGATGCTGCCACACAAACAAGGAACGATTCACTGCTTCATGGAACTTGCTCCTCTGGTGTGGGGTGCTTATGGGACCCGGGACTCGGTCTGCTGAGTCTGGGCCATAGGCTGATGTTGCTTCATGGTTGTGTTTCATGGTTCACAAGACCCATCTGCAGTAGGTTATGGGATGCTCCCCAAGATGTAAATGATATCTTTGTCCTAAAGTTCTTAGAAACCAGTTGGAGAGATAAGACTTATGAATGAAGCAGCAAACAAAACGTAATAAAACATTAAGTTGTGTGATACCCATGACACTGAGAGACCTCACGGGAGAGGGGGATTGTGGAGGACTGGCCAAAAGAGGGGGGCATGGGAGCTTCGTGGAGGAGGAGATCCTTGAGGTGGCCCTCCAAGGGTTTGGTGGATTTGATAGGTGGAGGGGTATCCAGATATATGTGGGGGAACAGCAAGCTTGGAGATGAGAATGAGCATGACCCATGTGGTGAGTGGGAGGGAAGGGGAGGGGCAGAGCCTGAGTCAGAGACCACTGGGGGTCAGGGAGCAGTGACAAAGATGTGGGGCAGGTCATGGCACTCTACCTGGCACTATGGCTTGGGATACGAGCTTGCTCTATAGGAGTATCTTTCCTTTTTTTTTTCTTAAAAATGTTTTATTTATTTATTGATTTGAGAGTGACAGCAAGAGCGAGAGAAGAAATATTTCAGTTCATTGTTCCATTGATTTATGCATTCATTGGTTGCTTCTTTTTTTAAAAAAAAATATTTTATTGATTTTTTACAGAGAGGAAGGGAGAGAGATAGAGAGTTAGAAACATCGATGAGAGAGAAACATCGATCAGCCGCCTCCTACACATCTCCCACTGGGGATGTGCCCGAAACCCAGGCACATGCCCCTGACTGGAATCGAACCTGGGACCCTTCAGTCGGCAGGCCGACGCTCTATCCACTGAGCCAAACCGGTTTCGGCGATTGGTTGCTACTTATATGTGCCTTGACTGGGGTCAAACCTGCAACCTTGGCGTATTGGGACGATGCTCTAACCAACTGAGTTACTTCCAGGGCTTCTTTTTTTTTTCGTAGTGGGTATGATTTTTTTTTTTTAATTCTATACTGAATGAAGTGAGTTAGTTTTGTGGAACTTACTCCTCTGGAATACTCCATTGTGATTCTGGATGGAGTGCTTTAGGGGGATTTTTGGCCCAAGTTCTAGGTCATTGCTAGGCCCCAAACCAATTAACAGTGAGTTAGAGAGTCATAATGTGGAGATAAGACATCAACGTGTCTTCAACCAAGTCTCTTTACTTTCTACTCAAGAGAACATTAGGCATCATAGAGCACACACTGGTAGCCACACTCAGGTGGTGAGGCCTCTCTCCTTGAATGGATTCAAAGGACCACTGCCCCCCTGTGCATCTCAGGAGAGGTGGACAGAGCGAGGTCTATCCACTGGGGGGTCCATAGAGCTGGTCACTGCCCCTCCTCCTTTAAGCGACCAGCCTCCTCTTCTACCCACCCTGGCTGACGATGGTGACACCAAGTTGCATCCTTCCTTTTTCTGGACAGGCACTGAAGGTGGGCTTCCTCCTGGTTCCAACAGAGCTGACAAAGTAGCAAGCAATCAAGAGTCCTGTGACTATGCAGGAGATAGACTGCAGAACATCCCTTGCTTTTGTGTTCCTCTTCCAATCAAGGCTTTTATACATTTACACATTTTCTCCTGGAGATGAAACAGTTTTGCGACACATCCATGAAGGAGGTGTTGGCTAATAGCTGAAGCTTCCGCTGCCCAGTGGACCATCCACTGGTGCCCTGACACAGTGGGGTGGTAGTGTAAGTCAGGGGTGTCCGTATTTACAAAAATGTAACCCTCAGTAAGGAATACTTGTTACACTGCCACCCAGTACACACACACAGAAAACGAAAGTTTAAGAAAACATCACTACCCTATGATTTTATTCAATTCTATTTCAGTGAGTACATTAAATAGAATTTTATGCTGGTCATAACCCATTGGATTGATTTATGGTTCCCTAGTAGGTCATGCCCCACAGTTTGAAAAACAGAAGTCCAAATGGAACCCAAAAGCTAAGCTCGCACTTTTAAAATGTTTCACAAAAATATATGGGCAAGTGGGAGAAATATATGCAAATTAAACATGGTGAAGTATTGATACTGTATTTCTAGTATATGGCCATTTTTCTCCAGGAGTTTCATAGTAAAAGACACCAGTCCCATGTGCTCTGATTTTGAGGAAGAATCTGCTGCCATCAGTTCAGAGTGTCAGATATGTACGCATGCCCAAGTGTGGGGACTCGAGGCCCCTGAGCGAGTGGCCTGCCTGGCCTTTGGGCTTCCTTTGCTGGTGGTGTGCTTACCAGAAGGAGGCTGCTGTGACCGAGGAGAGAGCGTGGGCTCCCCCATTGCATCCTGTTCAGCGATAATTTATGTGAGGAAGTGCAGTCCTCTTCTGGGTTGGGGGGGGGTCTAACATTTCCTCTTGCTCTGTTAGGTGCGGGGTGCTTATGGGATGTGGGACTCGGTCTGCTGAGTCTGGGCCAGAGGCTGATGTTGCTGAAACGTCTTCCAAGGCTCTTGAGCATCATTTCACTGAGCTGCTGTAAATTTCATGTGGAACCCTAGCATATTTGTATGGACTAGAGGCACCACACACACAGAGACAGGAGCAAAGATAGCAGCAATCTGTCATATATATATTACTTATTATTTTTAAGTGTATTTTTATTGATTTTAGAGAGGGAGGGAGGGAGGGGGAGGGAAGGAAGGAGAGAGAGAGAGAGAGAGAGAAACATAAGTGATGAGAGAGAATCATTGATTGGCTACCTCCTGCATGCCCCCCCACTGGGGATCAAGCTGGCAACCCTGGGCATGTGCCCTGACCAGGAATCGAACCATGACCTCCTGGTTCATAGGTAAATGCCTAACCACTGAGCAACATCAGCCAGGCTACTGTTTATTATTTTGAGTTCATCAAGTGTGATACACATACATGTATAAAATTTTTTTGATATGTGGCTAAATATGTCCTATATCCAAGTTTTGTGACACCCAACCCCTCTTGTCAAAGTGTCAAAGTCCTGCCGTGGACCATTCTGGCATTTCTGGCAGCTCAACCTTGGTTATACCCAGGCGGCTTTCAGTCAACACATTTACACTCATTTGGGGACAGACAGAACAATCACCTAAATGCAAAGCACAGGGTCAGATGCTGCTCTGGAGTAGGCAAGCATGCTGCCTTTCCTGCATCCGTATGGCTGATCCCTGGGTCATGTCTCAGTATGTGCTCTGTAGCTGATCTGTCCCCAGTAAGTCCTGGACGCCTTATTGTAACACAGCAAGTAAGTAACAAAACACAGTAACAAAAAATCCATCAGTAAATTGCAAATTTGCCCAGTTTAGCCTTCCAACCAGCTGGAAAGGCATAATGATGACATTTATGAGGAGCACCACACGGCAGTCTGAGCCGTTCCATACTAACAACCACATGTGGAGTGTTTGCTATGTGCTGTGCTGGGAGATTTGTCTCAGAATCTCTATTACTGTAACACTGAGGTTTATACATGTCTTTGAAATATTCTCCTTTGCCCGGCTGGCATAGCTCAGTGGTTGAGCATCGACCTATGAACCAGGAGGTCACAGTTCAATTCCCGGTCGGGGCACATACCCGGGTTGTGGGCTCAATCCCCGCTGTGGGGCGTGCAGGAGGCAGCCAATCAATGATTCTCTCTCATCATTGATTTTTTTTCTCTCTCTCTTCCTTCCTCTCTGAAATCAATAAAAATATATTATTTTAAAAAAGAAATAGTCTCCTTTGACACATATCCACTGCACGAGGTATTATTGTTTCCACTGTCTTTGCATGAAAGTGTAACTTTAAAAAAGTATGTATAATTTTACTGATTTGAGTCATCAAGTGTGATACACATATGTTTATAAAATTTTTGTGACATGTGGCTAAACATGCCCTGACCGGGAATCGAACTGTGACCTCCTGGGTCATAGGTTGATGCTCAACCACTGAGCCACACTGGTCGGGCAAAAGTGTAATTTTTTTAAAAAAACACACATATTTTATTGATTTTTTACAGAGAGGAAGGGAGAGGAATAGAGATTTAGAAACATCGATGAGAGAGAAACATCGATCAGCCACCTCCTGCAGGCCCCCTACTGGGGATGTGCCCGCAACCAAGGTACATGCCCTTGACCGGAATCGAACCTGGGACCCTTCAGTCCTAAGGCCGATGCTCTATCCACCAAGCCAAACCAGTTAGGGCAAAAGTATAACTTTTGAAATTAAGTTAGTAAGTCATTTACCATGGGAACTTAGAAAGTGACAGAAACCCAGAGACATCTTACATACAGACCCTATGTTTATGACTCATCAACTCTGGGCTTTCTGGGAAGATGGCTTGTTCCTCGCACAGAGACCTTCTCTATTTGCCTTTAAAAAAATATATATTTTATTGATTTTTTTTTTTTTTTTTTTTTTTTTTTTACAGAGAGGAAGGGCGAGGGATAGAGAGTTAGAAACATTGATCAACTGCCTCCTGCACATCCCCTTTGACCGGAATCGAACCTGGGACCCTTCAGTCTGCAGGCCGATGCTTTATCCACTGAGCCAAACAGGCCAGGGCGTCTTTTCTTTTTGTTTCATACATTCTCACCCAGGACACCACTCTCTATTCCAGCAGACAGGCTTGTTAATGAGCATGCTTTGGATATCTCTGCCTCTACATCTTTACTCCATTATTTCCCACCTTGAACATCCTCCTTTGTCCTCTGTGCTTGAGTAAATTCTCCCCATCCTTCAAAATCCAGGTCAAATTTTCCTCCTCTTCTTCTTTTTTTTTTTTTTCTTTAAAGGAAGCATTCTACATAGCACTGAGGTCTTCCACTGGTTACCAAGGAAAATGAACCTATCTTATCACTGGTAGCCCAAATCCATAGACTCTGTGCTCCCTTGAGCCCCTTATGGGGCCATATATTACAAACAGAACTCCTGATATAAGTAGGAAATAAGAAATAGAAAATCGAGGATAATCACTGCAGAGAGTAGGTGTGACTAAATGAGATTATATTAATAGTTGTCATTTATTGAAGATGTACTCAATATAAGCCAGCTACCATGTATTTTGCATATATTAGGTTATTCAATCATAATCACCCTGTATGGCAAGTTTTATCATCCTTATTTTACAATTGAAAAAACTGAGGTTCAGAGAGGTTATGTAACCTGCCTAAGGTTAGATACGTAATAAGGGATAGATCTGGTTTAAACCTAGGAAAGTTGGCCTCTGGAATCTGTGTTGTTAACCACTTCAGTGTGCCTAGTATAGTACCTGATACACAACAAGTGGTGGGTAAATGGTACCCACTACTAATATCATTATGTTAATCCTAGAAGGTAAGTAGTGGAGCCAATACTTCTATTAACTCCATTTTTAATGGTTTTTCCACTCTACTAATGGTCTCCTATGATGGCTGGGTATATTTTTCTGAAAGGGGTTTCTCCAGGAACTTGGTGGCCAGGTCAGGGCTCTTAATTGTGAGGCGAACGTGATAACCACTACACTACGGAAACGCAGCATGGGCTCTTAATTGTGTATTGCAGCACAATACTGAGTAGGGAGGAGGGAAGCGTGTTTGTGAAACCCCTTTATGCATGGAATCCTGCACCACTTGTAGGTGAGCAGCTACACCTATGGACTGGGGGATCCCCAGCCTTAGTGCCCTGGGACTCTGCTCTTCCCATGAACTCCTATACATCTCCTGGTTCTTTTCTTTTTTTAAAAAATATATTTTTTATTGGGGAGAGGGAGAGAGAGAGAGCAACATCAATGAGAGAGAAACACCATGGATCGGCTGCCTCCTGGACGCTCCCTACTGGGGATTGAGCCTGCAGCCAGCCTGGACATGTGCCCTGACCAGAAACCAAAATGGTGACCTTTTGGTGCACAGGATGCTCAACCAACTGAGCCACACCAGCTGGGCCCATGTTCTTTTCTAGGGAGAGGTCGACCTGCCCTGGATACAGCTCTTATTCTGGGATCCTCACTATCTTTCAGGATGGGCTTAAGAATAACAGGCTGCCAGGGTGGCAATAACAGATTCCCTTGACAATAGTACCCTGTGGTCAGGTTATAGTCAAGCCATAATGTATTGTATGAGTTTCGAGAGCTGCCATAACAAATTGCCACAAACTGGGAATTTACTCTCTCATAGGTTTTGAGGTCAGAAGTTCAAAATCAAGATGTCTGCAGGCCTGCTGGTGTGGCTCAGTGGTTGAGCATTGACCTATGAACCAGGAGGTCATGGTTTGATTCCTGGTCAAGGCACTTGCCCAGGTTGTGGGCTCGATCCCCAGTGCAGGGCATGCAGGAGGCAGCCGATCAATGATTCTCTCTCATCATTGATATTTCTATCTCTCTCTCCCTCTCCTTTCCTCTCTGAAATCAATAAAAATATATTTTAAAAGAAGATGTCTGCAGGATCATGCTCTCATGAAGGCTCAAGGAGAGAATCTGTTCCATGTTTTTTTCTTAGTTTCTAGTGTTGCTGGCAATCCTGGGTGTTCCTTGATTTTCTGCTGCTAACTCCAGTCTCTTCTTCCATCCTCAGAGGGCATTCTTCTCCTGTGTCTTCATATCATCTTTTTATATGGACACTAGTCTCATTGGATTAAGGGTCCATCCTACTCCACTGTAAACCCAACTGATTGTATCTGCAATGACCCACTCTTCAAATAAAGTTCTATTCTGAGATACTGGGGGGTATACAACTTCAACATTTTTGGGCGGGAGAAGGATACAATCCAATTCATAACATGTACCCAATAGAATGTGCTGGAAGCTGAGACCTATAGGGAAGTAGAGTATTGGGGTGAAAGCCCAAATTCCCAGGTCTTTTAATCCCGGCTTCCCAGGGGGCAGCAGTGGTATTAATCAAGGGCCTACCAGTGGTTTTCAACCTTCCTAATGCCGCGATCCTTTAATACAGTTCCTCATGTTGTGGTGACCCCCAACCATAAAATTATTTTTGTTGCTACTTCATAACTGTAATTTTGCTACTGTTATGAATCGTAATGTAAATATCTGATGTGCTATATGTGTTTTCCGATGGTCGTGACCTACAGGTTGAGAACTGCTGGGGCCCTAGACCTTTCTCTCTGTCAGTTTCCTCCTCTGTAAAATGAAAGGGTTGTGGTTGATGTTCTGTAAAATCCCCTCTGGATCTAACAACATGGTTCTTCTCAAGGAATTTATACTTTGGTCAAGGTGCTGTGATTGGCATATACAGTGGGGCCTTGACTTACGAGTTTAATTCGTTCCGTGACAGAGCTCATAACTCAAATTACTCGTATGTCAAATCACTGTGACATTTGCTGCGCCAACTAGCGGTGGGGTATCTGAAACTGGCTCGTAACCCGAATTTTTTTGAGCTTGCAACTCAAAGCAAAAAATCGGACGAGAGACGGCTCGTATCTCAAAAAAACTCGTTAGTCGGGACACTCGTAAGTCAAGGCCCCACTGTACAGTAAAAATTATGGCAATAGCTCTTATGCCACTAAAAACCCCCAAATATATACATATCCTTGGATCATAGTTTTGACATTTTAATCTGTGCTGGTTGGAGGCCAGGCTTGGTTTTGTTGTAATGTTTATGTCAGGGACTTCTAGCCGGAGAAGACCACCTTAGAGATAAAGGCCACTGATCTTTTATAATTCTTCCCTGTTACGTAGAGGGAATTTTGTATTTTAGAGAGTGATATTATATCTGAGCTACTCTCAAAGGTGCAGTTTTGCCTTCAAGGGGCCTAACTAAGAGTCAGCCCTGAGGAGGACTTATAACCCTCTCTTCTGTTCCACTTAGGGCATCAATTGAAGAGAGATATGGCAAAGATCTGCTCAACCTCTCTAGGAAGAAGCCATGTGGACAGTCTGAGATCAAGTAGGTGCCACACTTCGTTCTGGTTTCCAGGTTGGCTCATACTGCCAGGAGCCCCGTCACTTCAGAAGAAAGAGCTGGCCAGGAGGGCAAAGTGTCTCGGATAATGACAATTTTTAATTTATTTAATTTCAGTTGTGAAAATTTTGGAAAAATAGAAAGAAGGTTAAAATGAACTATGAAGCTACAACTCATTATTAATATTCTCTAAGTTTCCCTTGAAGTCCTTTTCAATGTATACTTTTTCATAGGTGGGGTTACATTATATATAATTTTATACTAGAAATTTAATAGAGAGGCTTACACACACACACACACACACACACACACACACACACTCTCACCCATGCACGCACACCTATATACACATACTTAGTTTGTGATAGCTACAAGAGACTGTTTTTGCACCATTTATAGTTCTCACCACCAATGTGAGATTTCTTTACTACAGTTATTAATTCTTCCATCATTCCTGGCTTCATGGGCAGTCAGTCATACAGGAACCAATACTTAGAAAGGCTTCATAATCAGCTTAATGCTCTTTGCTGTCACCATTTTGAAATTCTTAATAGTGTATAAACAAGGGGTCCCAGATTTTCATTTTGCAGCGGACCTCACACATTTTGTGGCCAGTTCTTTGCGTATGGAAATTTCTAGATTTTTTTTCCTCCCAAACAAGAATGTTTTTGGAGGGTGTGGGAGGGGGGTCGGGAGAACTAGTTCAGACTTTGCAGGCCTCTGCAGACCCAGTCACATTACATACTGACCTTATGCTGTGCTATATACAGCTGCGAAGAGGTCTGTGTCCTCTCAGAGGTCTGAATGGGGACAGTCATGATATTGTCCTTCCTCTTCTCTTCTAAAATACATGCACACACACATGCACACATGCACTCCCAGACTGCAAAGTACTAGATTAGTGAAAATGACAAAAATATTGGGAGATAGGTAAAATATTTATAGTTGTCTAAGCCTAAAAATTTGTTACCCACAGACATAGGACATTAGTACAAAGAAAATTTTTTAACTTAATGATTATTTTTTATTTTTGATGTTGTAAATGAAAAATTTAAAAACACACTGAGCTCTGACAGGTGTGGCTTAGTTGGTTGAGCATAGTCCTGTGCACCAAAAGGTTATCAGTTTGATTCCCAGTCAGGGCACATACCCAGGTTACGGGTTTGATCCTGGTTGCGGTATGTGTGGGAGGCAACTGATTGATGTTTCTCTCTCACATTAATGTTTCTCTCTCTCTCTCTCTCTCTCTCTCTCTCTCTCTCTCTCTCCCCTTTCCTCAATCTCTTAAAAAAAATTAAAATAAAAAAATAAAAAACACATTAAAAGGAAAAAGACAAACATAAGAAACCCATCACCTAGATTTCATAACTATCCACATTTGTCATATTTTGTTAATATGATTTTGTGACTTTAAATTTAAGCCCGGAACAGCTATTTCTCAAAATATACTTAGTTCCTTTTAATTATCAACCAGTCGTGTTTAGAGATGAGACTCTTAAGTTCTAGCTTTGGTCATTGTCACAGAGATTTCCCTGCTTCTAGGTCCTTTCAGGGGACAGATTTTAAAAGCATGAGTTCATATTAATATTTCCAATTTTGATTTCACTTTAAGGGTTTTACTTAGCTTCCTTAATTTTACATTCATTTCCTCTTAAATGGGAAATCTTAGTTCCTGACAATACTAGCATAATTATTTGCTTTATATGATAATATATATCAAAAAATTTCAAAATAATATCACTATTGTTACTAACAAGAAAACTTGTGAATAAAGTTCACCATTTTCTTGCAGTTCCTTTTGATCTCAGGCTATATTTCACTAAGAATCCTGTGTTCTAAGGTCACTTAAAATTTTATTTTCTCTGTGTGATTATGTAACCAATTTTATATTAAGTTCATTTCAGTTTGTTTTAAAATTTAGGGATTCTTTTCTTTTCCCTGTTTCATTTAGTTTTATTTTTTGAATATGTAAAATATTTACATGTTCACAGGTCAAAGCTGTGTAGACTTAGGCAGGTTGCACTGCTATTCCAGCAGGTTTAGATCTTTAAAGGGAGATTAGTGGGTCAGCTGACACCCCCACCTCCCCAAAAACAACCAACAACAACATTTTTTTTTATCAACAACAACATTTATTTATAAAATATATAAGCTGTTTGGGAAAATATCCAAAACCTTTTGAGGTGATGTGATAGGTAATAGCCACATTCTCGCACATAGTTCTTGGAAAATATATTTAGCGGAATGAGTCTGATCCCAAACGGTGTTTCTTATATTGTTACACAGTTGACTGGTACCTGAGTAAATTCATAGAGAGACTCTGGCCCCGTTCTGTTCTGTTCCGTGAGAAAAGCCAGTCGGTTCCCTTTATGAATATACGCCTCAGAGAGGAACACCCAGCAGGATATGAGACGTGGGGACCTCGCTGCCAGGTTGAAGTGAAAGGCCATCTAGGTGACTTGTGTTTCTGTCACCTCCAGGATTATCTTTAGGAAGGCGCCCTATGAGAGTGAGTGACTGCTCATTCATGAGCTAGGTAGGATTTGTCACCTCATTGGCTACACTGAGGGACTCTGGCCTCTGATAGACCTAGTTAGGGTTTAAGGCCAAAGTGCTTGTCAAAAGGGTGGGAGAGCCCTGGCCTTTGTTGCTCAGTGGTTAGAGCATCTGCCCATACATAAAAGGTTGCTCAGTGGTTAGAGCATCTGCCCATACATCAAAGGGTCTTGGGTTAGATTCCCGGTCAAGGGCATGTACCTGGGTTGCAGGTTCAATCTCTGGCCCAGGTCCGGAATGCAATCAATTGATATGTCTCTCTCACATCAGTGTTTCTCTCTCTCTCTCTCTCTCTCTCTCTCTCTCTCTCTCTCTCTCTCCCTCTCCCCCCTCTCTCCCACTGTCTAAAAATCAATGGGAAAAAATATTCTCAGGTGAGGAGTAACAAAGAAAAAAAAAGGTTGGTAAACTATTTCCTTGTTGCACATTAATGAAGAACGGCAGGGAGACAAGGAGGTGACATGGCCAGGATGCCACACCCCAAGTTAGACCCCGCCCCCTGAAGTCTTGATTTTCTGCTGTCCTCTTAAGCTTGGGGGCTAAGATGAGTCTATAAATTGTGGGCCGAGAGGCGCATGCAGTGGCATTAGAAGGAGATTGTACAGCCAACTTCCAGGACTTAAAATTATATATGTACTTGTTTTTTTTAGCACCCTGAAGCGGGCCCTTGAAGTCTTCAAGCAGCGTAAGTGATTCTTTAAAAACGTATTTACTGTTCTTGGCAAGCTCTGTCTGTCATCAAAGGTGGGTTTTCATTTGAACAGAAATCTCACATTGGGTGGAAAAAATGAAAGCAACTCCTAAGGTGAGAAATAGTTCTGCAGAGTTGACATGAGCTGGAGAACCTTTCACACCTGCATGTCGGGCTGTGCATTTGACTTCCTTACAGAAGTGGTTCTCACACTTGAAGTCCAGCTTGAGGCCCTGGTATTTGGTCATCAAGGGGTCCTGTCCAGTTCTCATATTCCCCAGGCCTGTTACTCAGAAGCTCCTGTTCTATAAACATTTGAAAATATATTCGGCCTTAACACAAACATGCAAAATTTTAAAACATTGAAATAGCCCTGGCCAGTGTAGCTCAGTTGGTTGGAGCATCATCCTGTGCACTGAAGGGTCACAGGTTCGATCCCTGGTTAGGGCACGTGCGGGATTCCTTTCTCTCTCTCTCTCAAATCAATAAAAGCATATCCTCAGGTGAGGATTAAAAATAATAATAATAAATTAAATAAAACATAGAAACATAATTTCAAGGCTTTCTGTTCTTCAGAATACTTGGTGCTTCCAAACTAAGGAGTTTACCAAGGCATGGTATGTACATGTGCCTAAAGTGCTTCTGTAGCCAGTTGAGTGATTCTAGAGCTTTGTAAGGTTAACTGAATAAATATTCATCTTAACTTTTCCATAGGTGTCCTCTTCCCTCTTTAACTCATCGATGAATTCATTTCTCAAGATGTGGACAGTGTCTTCATGTTTCTTGCATGCCCACAAGGTCAACCATGGTTAGCTCAGGGGGACTTCAGCATAGGTTGGGTCTCCTAAGCATATTTATTTGCTGTTACTTTACTTGTTTTCTTTTTTCCCAACAAGTAGCTTCATTTTATTATTAAAAAATATATTTATATTAAAAATTCAAATGAGACAACTAACTGTGAAAAAAGATAGCAATCACCCAAGTAAGTTCTTAGTGCTAAGCAGTTACAGGTGAATATGCCTCCAACATTTTTATACAATACACACAGTTATGTTTGTATCTATTCATATAAATAAATAGGATCACACCATGGCAATGCATCAGAATCTATGGGGTGGCACATATGTTTTTAAATTGCTTTTTAAATGAAAAATAGCAATTTTTAAATCATGCTAGCAGTTTGGTATATATTTTTCCAGACCTTTGTCTATGCATTTAAAGCTCTCAGTCTCTCTCTCCCTCTCTCTAATTGCAGACACACAAGTTGCAGACATACCTGTGGTTATACTATGCATACTCTCTATAATTTGGTTTTTCAGTTGATAGTATATCATAGACATCTTTCCATTACAGTTCATGTGGATCTGCCTCATTCTTTTACATTAAAATTTTTTTGATCCTACAAAATGCTGAATTTCTTCCAGAAAGGTTGTATTGATTTTTTTTCCCCTTCCAGTAGCGCTGTTTTCCCCCAGGTTCTCCAATACCACAAATTTTCATGCTTAAAAATTTTGCCAAACTGAAAGGTAAAAAATTATGTTTCTATTTAATTTAATTTATTATTATTTTTAATCCTCACCTGAGGATATGTTTTTATTGATTTGAGAGAGAAAGGAAGAGGGAGGGAGGGAGGGAGGGAGAGAGAGAGAGAGAGAGAGAGAGAGAGAGAGAGAGAGAGAGAGAAACATCGATCGATTACCTCTCGCATGTGCCCTAACCAGGGATCAAACCTGTGACCCTTCAGTGCACAGGATGATGCTCCAATCAACTGAGCCACACTGACCAGGGCTATTTCAGTGTTTTAAATTTTTGCATTTTTGTGTTAATTCTGAATATATTTTCAAATGTTTATAGGCCATTGAGCTGATCTTTTTTATATTTCAAGTTCTTTAACCAACTTTTTATACTGGAATATATATATTTCTTTTGATTTGTGAATACTTTTAATATAGTTATTTACTAATTGTTATACGAATTGCAAATATCTTTTTATTGTCATGTATCTTCTAACCTTGTTCAAGTTATCTTGACACACACGAATTAAAAAATATTTTTAGATCAGATCTCTTAGTCTTTCTAGCTTACGTGCCATACTTCAATTTGTTTTCATAGAACAAGTAAGATTAACATTTTAATTTTTCTATTATAGAGGTAAGCCATGCTCATTGCAAAGGTTTTACGTAGAAACTAAGGGGGAAAAATCAACAATAACCTTTCTCTCCAGAGATAACTCTTGGTAGCCAAAATGTTGGTGTATGACTCTCTTAAAAATGCTCAGGCACATGAGATGTTAGAGATCCTTAGAGCTCACCTACTGAAAACTAAGGATGGGATTTGAAACTGTAGTGGGTTTAGGAATGTCTCTTAGCATGTAAGCTCCATGAACTTCTCCCTGGTCCTGGACGTACAGTAGGTTAGTAACAGCTACTGGTAAAAGGCTAAGCTAAAGACTTGCCAGCCTAGATCTTGGTGGTCAGGGCAATGCTGGGCACATGGATAGTCTCAATAAATGTTGGTGACCAAGTGCAGTCGGTTAATTTAGCCACTTGCTTCAGTATTTTGTATGTAATTTTAAATTGTGTACAGTTTTGCATATTTTAATTCAGACATATGTCTATCTGCTTATTGTTTTTTAAAATTCTTTTGCAGAAGTAGACAATGTGGCACAATGTCACATTCAGCTTGCACAGACTCTAAGAGAAGAGGCCAGGAAGCTAGAAGAATTCAGGGAAAAGCAAAAGCTACAACGGAAAAAGGTCGGGCTTGCATATGTGTTAAAATGTTGCCTTTCTTAAGGCAGAATACTCCAGGCTTGCTTGTTCATTCAACTCCTTGGCTTGGCTCCCACGCTCGTGTAACCGTGCTCTTCTTTTAACCTATGCGATTATTTATTGGCAAACTATGTGGAGACTCATGGTTCTGTGCCCACTTACCACCCCCCCCCCCAGGCCACTTCTTTTTTATAATTTTTGCTAGATTTAGGGGTACAGCCTGCTTTCCCCTTCTTTTCATATCTGCTGCCACTATTTGAACTCTGACTGGAAAGGGGAACCCCCTCTTTCTTCAGTAGAGTCTAGCATGGCCAAGTTGGGGGGCTTTTAGACCACACTCCTCCTCCTGGACAAGGCAGTAAAGGGAGGGTGAGAGGGAGAGGAGACGCAGTCCTTGGAGACCAGAATGTAGTCCAGCTGTTTTACAAGTAGGGTAACTGAGGCCCTGGGAAATCCGAGTTCTTCTTGTCTTCAAAGCAGAGGTGCATAAGCTCTTTTTCATTAGGATTTACTCTGGCCAACTACACGTAAGGAGACGGGAGTGAGCAAGTTAATAAAACTGGCAGACATTTGGGAAGTTATAAAGATCAAGTGTTACTTAGACTAGACCAGCCACTATTCTGACTCCTTTCTATTTTTTTTAAAGGTTTTTAAAACTTATTTTTAGACAGCGAGGAAGGGAGAGGGAGAGAGAGAGAGAAACATCTATGTGAGAGTGGAACAGTGACCGTCTGTTTCCTGCACATCCCCCACCGGAATTGAGCCTGACCCTCCCTTCTGTTTAATTCCTAAAACATTGCTTTGCCTCTATTATCATTTAGTGAGAAGCTCTGACAGCTGTGCCTCTTACTAGGAAGGAAGGCTGTAACATTTAAGGAATACCATATTAAGCACTTCCACACAAATGCAAGCTTCAGGTACCAGGTTTCAGGGGTCTATCTGGCCCAAAGTATTTTTCAGAGCAGAAATAATATGTAGACCTTATTACACCCATTATTAGATGGGCAAACTTTTTGGACTGATATTGCCAGCCCTGCCCACCTCTCTAGAGGAATTGCAAACTTCAAGAAGCAAAATGCCTTAGACAACCAAGGTCCATGCACACATGATTTCCACTAAGAGGAGAGGAGGGTCATTCTTCCCCATCTTTCAAGTGCCCTGGGTAGCCCTAGTCATTTCGGAGAAAGTTTTGTTAATTTTGCAAGGCTTCTGAAACTTCCCCTCCTAACAAGTTGCTGAGAGAATTCTCAGAGCTAGAAGCCCATGTTCTGAAGTCTGTTAGGCAATAGAGCAGCTGGCATTCAGCCTACCGTTGTCATCCAAGTTCCCTATACACCCTCGTGTGCCCTCTATAGCAGGACATGCCTCCTTCCCAGCTTTCTGGGAGAAGTCCAAAGTTGATTAATACATTTGTATAGACTTGTATCACAATGAACTCTGGGTTGTACCAACTTCCGTATATAAATACTTAAAAAAAATTTCAAACTTTGGGGAAAAATATGTCATTGCCAACTTCTCATTTTCACTGTTCAAACCCTGCACACTTTGGTTTTTCACTTCTTGGAAATTAAGCCATTTCCACTTATCTAGGAAAGCCATCAGTTGGTTTCTTTTGTTAAACTGGGGCAGGGAGGTGCATGTAGAATGACTGGCCGGAAGTTTATGGTGTACTTACACAACTATCCGAGGGTGGTGAACAATATGGATGTGGTCACCGTTCCCTCACTGAGTATAGAGTATGGCCAGAGAGACTGAGGTAACATAGCAATCATGGTAAAGTGTGATGAACCTTAAATGGTAGGGGAGATCAGGCCACCTGAACATACAGAGGGAACACCTCACCTAATCTATTGGGCTGGGGAGGCTTCCTGCAGGAAGTGACCTTGAATCTAAAACCAGCAGAGTGAAAGGCAATATAGGTGAGGATGGTAAGAGATGAAGCTCTCACTCTTGGTGGTTGGCAGGTAGGGTGGGTCTTAGGAGCTATTCTCAGGAGTCTTGATGTTTTAGGGTTCTGAGGTTCCTTCCCCAGCCCAGAATGTCCTAAGCCTGACAGACAGCACGTGGTCAGTTACTCTCTCCTCTGGTACCCACATCATTTTACCATATCAACTGAGATCGGAGTGACCATGGCAGAGTTTTGTTCTGCCTATTTGGAGAGCAGTCTCCAAAGAAAAGAACCCCCTTGGTTCCAGAGAGTGATGCTTCCTTCCAGTTTTCAGAATACAGTCTGAGTGGGGTAGACAGACAAACAGATCACTAAGTAGTTATTTCCATAATTAGGGCAGGGTCATTTGGGCCATTTATAAATCTCTCTTCCTTTTGCCCTCCCTCTTACTTCTCCCCATCCTATAATAAGGATGATTGTGCTTTTGCACTACTTTGTGTTATTACATTTGGCCTGAGCAGAAAGTCCGAGTCCTCAAAGAAGCGCCTCCCCAAGGAGACCTGAAAGAGAACCCTTGACTTACAGGGGCCACCATGAGTGGGGTCACCCTCTAAGTGAACCATGGACATGAGGACACTTAAATCAAGGTGGTGCAGCAGACAGAGCAGGACTTGGTGTCACCGAGTAGCCTTGAGCAAAGGTCACCAATGGTGTGACCTCTGGGACTCTGGGTTACACCTGTCAGGTGAGAGAGTAGATTGCTGCTCTCGAGGATCCTACTGATGTACAAATGCCAGGAAACCTTGAAGGCAGAGAGAGGAATGATATGAAGTGAAAATGTTTGGCTCACAGAACTTTGTAGCCATCTGAGAGGTGCTTGAAGCAGGTGTTATGCAGAACTTGGGCATAAGGAGGCCTGGCGTGGGCCATAAACTATAAAATAGTCGCAGCGTCCAAACTGGAAGAATGGCAGTGTGTATATTCGAACTAGAAAGGATCATGGAATAGACCAACATTGCTAATGGATCTGCTCCATGGAGCCAGGGAAAATCGGGAACCATTATCAAATACATAAACCCAGCTCCTCCTCTTGGCAAATGCACATAGGGGCTAATGTGAACCACACAGCTCCATGCAATGGCAAGGATCTGCCCACGAGTCCTCCATGTGGGGATCATGTTGGAGCCCTGTCTGTTCTGTCTATTGTATCTTCACCATTAGCAGGTGCATAGCTACTTCTGGTCCCCCCTTTCAGAGAAGATGATGCCTCAGTTCTCTGAGGGCCTCTTGGGGTTCCCCCAAGGGAAGTTCATGTATTCTACAAAGCTCATGTTTGAAGTGAGATATTTTCTCCAGATATCTTGAAAATCTATTTGTGTGTTATGGTAACAGAGAGCAACTTAATATTGCGGAAAAGAAACCACATTCAAGTTTAATTTTCAATATTATTTTGCATTATATCATTTTGCACAAAAGCAATGTCATAGCTCATTTTGAATGATGGCATCTCCTGATCTTCTATCTTCCCAATTGCTTTTATAGAGCTACCATAGGGATAATGGTAGTTTGGGGTCATGATTAGGATCAAGGGCACAAGAGTCAGGTTTCTGGGCTCAAATCTCAACTCTACTTGCTGAGTGTTAACCTTTGGTAAATTAATCCACCTCAGTTTACTGTCAAGAAAATGGGAATAAGAGTACTAGGTTGTTGTGATGCAGGAAGACTGCTTATCACATAATGCTTGATAAATTGGAGCGACTGTTATGTCTGAGGTACATTTTTATTATTAGCTGCATTACTTTGACTAATAAATGTATTAATGTCACAGCCACAATAAAGAAATTGCTCCCAAGTGAACACAACAGAGTAGTTTACCTTTTCTGGATTAGATGGAGTGAAGAGTAGGACAACAGCCTGGTTGTTGTGGCTCAGTGGTTGAGCATTGACCTATGAACCAGGAGGCCACAGTTTGATTCCTGATCAGGGCACATGCCCTGATTGCTGACTCGATCCCCAGTGGGGGGCATGCAAGAGGCAGCCGATCAATGATTCTCTCTCATCATTGATGTTTCTATCTTCCTCTCCTTCTCCCTTCCTCTCTGAAACCAATAAAAATATATATTTAAAAAAAGAGTGGGAGAACAGCTTTTTTTTTTAGCTGTCCTACAAATATTTCTCCTCTTCATCCTGTCCAGGCTCCTTGCTGGGTAAGGGTGTGTCATTGATGAATGCCACAGAAGTGAGTGTTTATAAGTCGAATTTAACTGTGCCAATATAAGCTTACAGAAAAAAAAGACCCCTTTTAAAATATAAATGGCACTTTAACAAAAGTGTAAAAAGTCCTTTTGACACCAAAGTTTCTTGATCCCAGATTTGCTGAAGAGACTATTCTAAGGTGATCAATGTTTCTCAATGGTGGCAGCCCAAGTTCAAAGATGGACCCCCTCCATTAATCAGCCATTAGACCTTGGGCAAATTGTTCAACCTCTTTGCTGCAGTTTTCTCATCTGTGAAATAATAAATAGTACATCTACCTTCTGGTTCCCATGGGGAACCAGAATCTCAGAGGGGCCAATGAGATAATCCATCTTGAACACATCCCTCAAGATAAGATGGTATTAACAATAATTTCTGTTTGTATTAATAGTGCTTGTGTTCTCTTCACAGACAGAGCTTATAATGGATGCTGCCCATAAACAAAGGAGCTTACAATTCAAGAAAACCATGGATGTGAGTTTCACTTTATTGCCTTTTCCTGAAATTCTGTGCTGTGTATGAGCATATTCCTGCTCAAATAACATTTCAGTAATGTTATTTATTAATACAATGACTCTTAGTGATTTCACTTTTCTTCTTTTTAAAGCCTTGGGAATATTGAGGATGAAACTAGATAGTAGGAACATAATATTACCTTTCTAATATGGGAAAGTAAAGCAAGTTAATTTAAATATTTTAGGCCACGACACAAAATTATATATACCATATGATCCCATTTATCTAGTTGGATTTGAGCCCCCCCTCCCCCCCCGCCCCGTGACCATTCTGAATCTTGATTTCTTTATTTTTAAATCTTTTTTTAAATCCTCACCTGAGGATATGTCTTTATTGATATTTATTTTTTAAAAAGATATTTTTATTGATTTCAGAGAGGAAGGGAGAGGGAGAGAGAGAAACATCATTGGTGAGAGAAAATCATCGATTGGCTGCCTCCTGCATGTCCCTTACTAAGGATCCAGCCCACAACCCAGGCATGTGCCCTGACCAAGAATCAAACCGGGCTCAAACAGAATTCTTTAAATCACAAAGGAACATGACTATTCTTATGCAACAGAAATCATGGGATTGATGCTACTGTCCACGTGCACTGGTGAGGCACAGTAGAATATTGAAGCATAATTATAATTTCCATGACCAAGTGATTCATAAACCTAAGTTCTAAGGATTATGAATGTTGGATTATGTTTTTTAAAAATTTATATGTCTTCAATCTTTTTTTTTTTTTAAGAGAGAGGAAAGGAGAGAGATAGGGAAATAGAAACTTCTATGAGAGAGAAACATCATTGATCGACTGCCTCCTGCATGTCCCCTACAGGGAACTGAGTCCACAACCCGGGCATGTGCTCTGATCAGAAATCGAACTGTGACCTCCCAGTTGATAGTTTAATGCTCAACCACTGAGCCACAGTGGCTGGGCTGGGTTACATATTTTATAGTTACCCTAGAGGCCCGATGCAAGGGGCTTGGCCCTCGCAGCCCCTTGCAGCCCTGGCTTCGTCCGGAAGGTCGTTTGGCTGTTCAGTCTAATTAGCATATTAGCTCTTTATTATATAGGATAGATCTTTTTATTTTTCCCATCTGAAATGCCATCTTTTGTTCTGGTCAGTTTTTAACGCTCATGCACGTTGTTTGCCAAGTAAGAGTTTTTATTTCCTTGATCAGGCTGCCATTACATACATCATTGGGAAAAAGGCTAGAGAGATGTTGCAGCGATAGACAAGAAAGAGCATCTGCCTTCTGAGCAGCCACGTTCTAATGGTGATCACAGCCCTGTTCAGGGTGCCCTGTATTCGCTGGGCTTGGCAGGCTAGGATGGCTGCTTTTCAGGGTTATGTTCTGCTCACCTATTTTGGTCCTCTTTTGGCTCATAACAACTAAGGCAAAGAAGATCTATGAGCAGAAATGCCGAGACAAAGATGACGCAGAGCAGGCTGTCCACCGAAGTGCCAACCTGGTAAACCCGAAGCAACAGGAAAAGGTACCTGGGAGGGCTGACCACCTGAAAGATCTGAGATTTACTATCTCAAGCTAAAGCCAATCAATGAGCTTAAATAAAAGGGACCTGCTCCCCAAGCTTCTGGCAATATCTTCCTTTAGGCTAATTAGGATCCTCGGAGCCAGAAAAACCCTTCACATTTTGGGGGTTGTGGAAGAGCTAGAGAAAGGAGGCCATGGGGAGGGAGTGGGGTGATAAGTGGGGGAGGGAGTTTTGATTTTTTCCCCATCTTTCTTCAAAGCTCAACTCATGTATTCTTTGTAGTCAGGCTGCCTCCTGCTTGGGTATATTATAAATTTAATTTTATAAAATCTGGATAGAAGATTGTCAGTAACCACAGGGCAGGAGTATGGCTTTAGGAAGACGTAGGGCGAGATGCTTGATGGATAGTTTGCAATGGCGAAAGATTAGAGGGCAAGTTGAATGATTTGCTCTTGGGAGGACCCTAGGTAAGACTGGTACTAGCACTTGTCTCTTCGCAGCCATTGCTTTTAGATCTGTTATGCCTATAGAATCCTGGCCCAGCATTCCTGATCCCTTGTTC
The DNA here is from genome assembly GCF_000147115.1 of Myotis lucifugus. NCBI lineage: Eukaryota > Metazoa > Chordata > Mammalia > Chiroptera > Vespertilionidae > Myotis > Myotis lucifugus. The sequence continues at coordinate 4,093,513 of NW_005871064.1, forward strand.
GTTTGTTTTATGTCCTCACAGCTTTTTGTGAAACTAGCAACCGCGAAGACAGCTGCAGAAGACTCCGGTGAGGGGGCTCCCTGGGGATGGGGGAGGGTTGTGGTGGGGTTTACCTTATCCTAAATCTGTCTGGTATACCCAACAATGAAGAACATATGGATATGCAATGGGCTTTCAGAAACAGGAAGGGGGAAAGGAAGGGAGAAAAGGGTAGGGAAACTGAGGAAGTGAATAGCCAACAGTTTCTGGCCACGGCTTGCCCAGTCTGGCTGCTGTACATGTAATAGGATGGAGATGGTAGGGGCATGAGGCAGCCGCTTTGTGATCTGGGGCTCACTCTGATTTTTTTCTGGAACATCTATTTAAAAAGCCCATTTCAGCCCTGATTAACTCGTACCTGCTATGAAAGAAACAGCCACGTCTGGAAGCCTCGTCATCATTGAAATCTAAGCTCCAAGCTTTTAATCCCCAGTGTGTCCTGCAGGAAATAAACCTCTCATGACCACGGTCACTTAAGAAGTCTCTAAACCTAAAGCTAAAGTAACTCGGTGCCCTTTCGGGCTCAAGGTAGTCCTCTGCATCTCTCATTGGATACATTTCCTGAAAATGAAAAGGGGTGGAAACTATTGAGGTGGAATTAGACAAAGGAAACCCTGACCGAGGTTCCCTGGCTGCTCTCACTTCTCCTTCCTTGGATCATTTCTTGCTAATTGCTTGGTTCAGTGTTTATTTCACAAAGATATTATGAGGGTGAGCGATGTGATTATGGCCTTCCAGTGTTCAGAGCTCATGGAGCCCGGTGCGCTCACTGCGAGTTTCATTTGCCATCTGGGATGAGCCTGATGGGTGGGCCTGCGAGCTGCCCTGCCCTTTGCTGAACCCCAGCCCCTCACCTTCATTGCAGACAAGGCGTATATGCTGCACATCAACACGCTGGATAAGATCCGAGAGGAGTGGCAGAGCGAGCACATCAAGGCCTGCGAGGTAGCCCAGCCAGACGCTGCTCAAGAGGGGGCGGGTCTGGCTTCCAGAACTCGGAGAGTCTACTTTTGTAGAAATGTGCCATCCGCTTATTATACCTACCGATTCTGATAGAATTGCTCGAGGGCAGATTGGAAATCAGAAGATGAAGTGGAGGATGGAAGGAACTGGCATGTTTCCCCCTAAGCCTCATTTTTCTCTCTCTTCCTACTCTGTCCAACCCTGTTCAAGGCCGCCTTCTATGTTCCGTTAGCACAGGCATGAAACAGATGAAGCAATTAATGGTTAATTAATTACTTAGAGAGCCTCGTGTGCACTTGGTATGTGATAAGGAAAATGCAGACAGCAGGTGAGCAGGCTTCAGAATGTTTTAGCCTCCTTCCACCTTCAATTTCACATTGCCCCCCTTCATTTTCAGCACATTGTGTTTACAAGAGAAAATAAAATATGACCCAGAAACTTCCTCCATTTTCAGTTACCCTCTCTACACATTTTCTTACCAGTGGTTCTCAAAGTGAGGTGCCAAGACCTGTGGCATCAGCATCACCGGGGAACTTGTTAGACCAACTCCAGACCTGAATCAGAAACTCTGGAAGTGGGCCCAGAAGCCCTGCCGATGATTCCGATGCCAATTCAAACCTGAAAGCTGCTGATCTACACATACCCCTTCCCTCCTTTTCTCCTGATACAGCACAGAAGTGGCTGCTCCCACCATCTGGGCTCAGGATCCCATCCAGCTGCCTGTCCCCATTGTCTTGTGCACACTTCCCTTTTATGGGGATTTCTTTCATTATCGTTTACGCAAACTCAGCTCCCTCCTGGCTTTAAAACTTAGCAGCTATTGCTTCCCATCTCTACCTTCTCCTCTCCTTACAGCCCGGCTTCTTGAAGGAGCTGTCTCCACGTCCTCATTGCCTCCGCCTGCCCCAGCGTGCTCCCTGGGGTTTGCTCCCTGCCCCTGCCCTCTCGGAGGAACCAGTGATCCCCTTGGTGTGAGGTCCAGTGGTCTGCTTTTAATGTTCTGTTAGCACCAGCATGAAACAGAGGAATCAGTTACTAGTAATGGTTAAGAAATTACTTAGCGCTGAAACCGGTTTGGCTCAGTGGATAGAGCGTCGGCCTGCGGACTCAAGGGTCCCGGGTTCGATTCCGGTCAAGGGCATGTACCTGGGTTGCGGGCACATCCCCAGTGGGGGATGTGCAGGAGGCAGCTGATCGATGTTTCTCTCTCATCGATGTTTCTGACTCTCTATTTCTCTCCCTTCCTCTCTGTAAAAAATCAATAAAATATATTAAAAAAAAAAAAAAGAAATTACTTAGCCTCACATGCACTTGGTATGTGATAAGGAAAATGCAGGGAACTTTGCAGTTTCTAATCTTAGTGGACCTGTCTTTACCATCTTCTAAAATACTCTTTGTTTGTTGTTTGTTTGTTAATCTTCATCGAGGATATTTTTTCCATTGGTTTTTAGAGAGAGTGGAGGGGAGGGGAAGGGGGGGGAGAGAGAGAGAGAGAGAGAGAGAGAGAGAGAGAGAGAGAGAGAGAAACATCAATGTGAGAGGGGATTGGTTGCCTCCTGTACTTGCCCTGACCAGGGCCTAGATCAAACCTGCAACCCATGTATGTGCCCTTGATGGGGAATCGAACTCAAGACCCTTTGGTGGGTGGACTGGTGCTCTAACCATTGGGCACACTGGCCAGGGCTAAAACATCTTTTTTGCTTTACTTCCTTAACTCCACACTCTCATGGGAAAGACTGGAGTAAAGCCATTTTTATAAGGTTTGAGAACATGTAAAACAATGCATATTATAAAAACATGCACGGGAATGATAAAATTTAGGACAATGGTTATGTCTGGGGAAGGAGGAGGGTGACAGAGATTGGGAAAAGCGTACAGGAACTTTAACAGAATCTGAAGCAAAGTTGGTCAAAATTCTTGACAAATCTGGGTGGTTGGTACAAGGGAATTCATTATACTATCTCTCTACTCTTGATTATGTTTAAAATTTTACATTGTAAAATGTATAATATTTAAAAATGCATTAATATATTACATTAATTGTTGAATAGAATAGCATCCACTTTATAGAATAGCTTGATTTTCCAAAAGTTGTTTATATTTTAAAAAAACTGTTGTTCAGGCAATAACTTAAAAAAAACCAGAACTTTAGAAGACAAGTGCAAGGACCCCCATGTACTCACCAACTAGCATCAACAATTATGACCAATTGACCAGTCTTGCCAATTGAATTCATTCATTGGGGGAGGGAATGTGGGGAAGGGCAAAGTTTGGAATCTGAGGCTCTGGCAGGCTGCCTTGGTGGAGATGCCCCTCAGGCAGTTGGAAATGTGAGCTGGAATTCAGGTTAGAACCAGGGTGCCTGGATTCATCATAGCTGCTTACCTTCAGAATTACACCCCATTGTGTTTGTGTTAATAGCATATTAGAATCCATCTGCATTCTTTGCTTGCTGTAAGAGTTTATGAGCTTCCTTGATGGTGAGGGGAGTACCCTAAATGGACAATAAGCTTGCATACTTGAGGGGTGACACTGTTTCTTAAGTCATAGCCAATCTAGACAAATGGCCCCTTTCTCTGCATATGCATTCACCTGTGGTTATGTTTCTGTAGGCGTTGGAAGCTCAAGAATATGAACGAATAAACTTCTTTCGGAACGCATTGTGGTTACACGTGAATCAGCTGTCAAAACAGTGTGTCACCAGCGATGAGGTAAGTCAGCAGCATCCATTAGCATGGAAAGAACTATAGGCATTTATTCGTTCACTCCTCTCAATTGAAACACAGAGAGGTACAGTGACTTACCCAGGGCCACACAATTGGTTGATAGAAGGATCCAGATAAGCACCTAACCTGCCTGCCTCTTGGCCTATTTTACTGCTATGACTTTTTCTTTAAGAAATTCAGAGCAGGAGGGCAGAGAAAGGAGATTTGAATACAGTTTAATCTATGGAAGACAGAGATGTTACACCATGAATGTAAGTCCCAAGAGTCACTCCAGGACAGCATCAAGTACTAGCAACTGACTGATGCCCCAGCTAATGGTCACTCCAAGGTTCAGGATTTACTTCAGGACATTCATGGGCCATTATCCAAGTTTAATTTGTGCATAGTAATCCCCATCGGGAGCCAGAATCTCAGAGGGGCCAGAATCAAGTTAACACAACCTTTGCTAAGAAATAGCCACTCTCACTCAGACGATACATTCACTTTAGAAGAACAATTAAACACAGAAAACCTGTAGGATGGAATGGAAGAACTTTTCTCCAAGTGATTGTCTTTGTGTCTCTGTGTGGCATTGGTCTTGGGACTTGGTATCTGTTTACTTTGCCCCATCAATATTTTTTTTGATATCTTTTCAAAATAAAATTTGGAAATGAGTCAGCCATATATCAAAGCCCCTGTTTTAATAAGCCACATCACAAGTTTTATGGAATCCCTCTTCCTTGATGTATCTTTTTGTTAGATGTATGAAGAAGTCCGTAAGAGTTTAGAGATGTGCAGCATCGAGAAGGACATTGAGTACTTTGTGAATCAACGAAAAACTGGACAGATGCCCCCAGGTGAATGGAGCAGCGGGGGCGGGGCTTCATTTCAGCAATTCTGTCAGTCTCTCTTGTCATATGTTGTTGACAGTGGAAGACGCCTGCCTCTTCATGTTTTGTTTCTTGATGCCTCTAGCACCCATCATGTATGAGAATTACTACTGCCCCCAGAAGAATGCAGCCCCACCAGGAAAGGCTACGGGGCCGAACTTAGCAAGGTAATGACCAGCTTCCTTTCACATGAAGAAAAATACTTTTAATAAACATTTTTTGTCATTAGTGTTCTAAGACATTAGCATGGAAACACAGCTACCATTGCATTTGCTAGATTTTTGGAAATAGCAATTTTAGGGCAAATGTGAAATGGATTTCTCCAGTCATAGCTCAAGGAGGACGATATCATGCCCGAGTGTGAATTTTGTTATTCATGCATGAGTCCTATACCTTTCTCATAGCCTGCAGAGAGTAGGAGTCAGCAAACTCTGGCCCTCTGTGAGCCAAATCTGACCTGCCTGTTTTGGTAGTGCCTGTGAGTATTTTATGGTTGAAAAAATAGAAAGAATACTATCTTGTGATGTGAAAATTATATGAAATTCAAATTTCTGTGTTTGTCTATAAAGTTTTTTTCTTTTACTTTTTCCATCACCATTTATACCCCTTTCCCTTCTTCCACCTCCACCTCTCCCCCTTAAGTATATAAAGTTTTTATAAAATATGCATTTATTGATTTTAGAGACACAGGAAGGGAGAGGGAGAGACAAACATCGATCAGCTGCCTCCTGCATGCAACCAAGCCCCTACTGGGGATCAAGCCTGCAACCCAGGCATGTGCCCTGACCGGGAATTGAACCGGTGACCTCTGGTGCATGAGATGGCATCCAACCAACTGAGCCACGCCGGCTAAGGCTATATAAAGTTGTATTATAACATGACCACACTCATTTGTTTACATTCTGTCTAGAGCTGCTTTCCCACTAGAGTTGACTAGAGTTGCAGGAGAAGTGACTGTAGCCAGCAAAGCCTAAATCACTTACTGACATCTGGCTCTTGACAGAAAAGTTTGCTGCCCCTGACATAAAACATCCTGAGAGAAGAGGAACTTTTGTTTTACATATTATACAGTCACCTTGAAGTCTAAGTTGTTGAATTTTCAATCCAGTTTTTAAAAAGATAATGGGATGGGGGTTTTTTTTTGCGGGTGGAGCGGAAGATGGCATGATCATCATTATTATTCAAAACAGTTCATAGGAATTAGCTCTTCTAAGCCTCACAGTAAGGTGGGAGCTGTTTGCACTTCCCATTTCACACGCGAAGATGCCAGTGTACAAGATCAGGAAGTCTTGCCCACACAGCTGAGAAGTTCCTCCTGCCAGTCTGGTTGCGGGGGCAGGGCCCTGTGCGTCTGACCACGGTGCATCTCGCTCCTCAGCAGAGCAGAATGTCTGCATCTTGCATTCCAGTAGTCAGTGCTGCAGGCCTTTGGCTTCATCGGAACTTTTCTTGACCCTCTAAAGCAGAAGCCAGATCTGAGGAGACTGCAAAATGCTTGTTGTGTGATGTAAAAAACTAGGAAAACAAGAACTTCTCTGAAAGACTTTGGTTTTCATTTCTTACAGGAGAGGACCTCTCCCGATTCCTAGGAGTTTACCAGGTAGGCCAGCAAGAAAGACCTTTGGAAATGCTTGTCAGGGTTTCTTTAAGGTTGAGTAGCTAGAATTGTGAAATAAAGGGAAAGAAGGGAATAATTAGAATCAAATTTCTGAAACAGTAAGTATATATTAGAATCTTACTATAATGCTATGTGTCACACAGTGGAATTTGGTAATTGGTGTCTATTTTATAGTTATCCAAGAGAATTTAGCTCCTGGAGTGCCAAAAGGAACTTCTTAGAAGGCAGTCTTACTTAAGAGATTATTTTATCTTGGACCATGAGAATGGAAGAGCTGAGTTTCCTTTGGATTATACAGAAATATAATTTACAGAAGGCATAGCTATCTAAAACCATTAACTTAATATTGTGTTTTATGCATTGCCCATGATTGGATTTTTCACTAGTCACTGGTCTTCCCCCCCTCCCGCCCCCCCAAACTGTTACCATATCTCTGGGAGAAACATGCATTTTAGCATTTTTTGTTAGTTATATTCTTTGGATAATGAGGAGATCTTGAGGGTAGGCACTTTTCTTTTTCCTGTACCACTCACAATACCTAACACAGTACTGGACATATAATAGGTACAGAACAAATATCTATTATTTGAATAAAAGAAAGATATACCTAACTATGTTCAAGGGAATGAGGGGAGAGACAGCTATTGCTGCATGGAACAGCTTAGCAAAAATTTAGTATCTGGGGGAAAAAATTAATGGCTGAAATTATATCTTTGAAGAACATAAGGATCTACATTATTTTATTTCATATTGTCTTATAATTACATGATAATGTGGGACTTATTTTTGTCCACATTTAAAGATGACTTTACTGTAGGGGCAGCTAGCTAGTTGTGGGTGAAAAAGGACAAAAAATTAATAATAATAGGAATTTCCAGAATATTCTCTGGTTTGTAGTCATGACTACCATTTGTATGCTTTGTTGCCTTCTTACAAAAGGGCAGTCATAGAATCTTTGAGTCAAGTGCCTTGATTTGAAAGGGCTAAGATCCTATGAAAAAAAATGTTGGCTTCATGTTGCTTTGTGTTCTGCTCTTTGCAGATGACCCAGATTATTCTTCGGTTGATGACTACAGTTTGATCTACCAGTAACATCAATGGTAAGAGCCATTAATTTTTACGTCATCAAGTCACATTTAGACTGGTGATAGTATTTTTGAAGCCTTTGATGCTGTTTTTGTTTTTAATCCTCACCAGAGGATACCTTTTTTCCATTGATTTTTTAGAGAGAGGGGAAGGGAGGGAGAGGAGAAGGTGTGGAGGAGGACAGAGAGAGAGAAACATTGATTGGTTTGCCTCCCACGCCTGCCTTTGGACCATGCCCTTGGTACATGCCTTTGGCTGGGAATTGACCCCATGACCTTTTGGTTCCTGGGCTGACTCCATGACCTGCTGAGCCAAACTGGCCAGGGCTGATGCTTCTTTGTAACACCATTGCACGCAAGCAAGTTCTTGCGCCAGGCATGCTGGTGGGTGTGGTGTTCCTGCAGGGTGACTGCTTTGGATCCCACCACTGAAAGGGGACTGGAGACCACTCCATACCTATTTGAATGAGGGTAGTTTCCCTTCATTCATTATTCTACAACCCTTTATCTTGCTCTCATTAAGCTCTTTTGTGGCTATTACTCACCTACATTAAAAGCAATGCTCACAAGCAAATCACACGTGATCTTCACCTTTTCATTCCCCAAAGGGGAAAAGTCACGTAAAAAGAAGTCAATAGAAATAAGGCAAATATTAGTACACTCACTAAACACATAAGGGCATCATAGGGGTCATCCTGCACCAGATTACTACTGCTCTGAACCAGCAAACCACAAGGATTCCTAGAACAGGACTACTAAGTCAACCATCGCTGCAAAGATGACTCATATTCTTTGGCATTCAAGTGCTTGCAACGTGCCCCAAGTCACTGTCAGTCTTTACAAATGTTTCGGAATGCCTTCGAAGCCAAAATAGCAATATTAGATGGAATTCCTCATAAAGTATAATTCTTTTAACCCAGTGGTTGGCAAACTGCAGCTCAGCAAACTGCGGCTCACGAGCCACATGCGTCTCTTTGGCCCCTTGAGTGTGGTTCTTCCACAAAATACCGACTTCTGCGCATGGGCCATGAAGTTTCAATTGCACTGTACGTGCGCACCCACACGTGGTATTTTGTGGAAGAGCCACACTCAAAGGGGCCAAAGAAGCCGCATGTGGCTCCCGAGCCGCAGTTTGCCCACCACGGTTTTAACACAATCAGCCATATCTTGGGGTATGACGATATATATATATATATATATATATATATATATATATATATAAAGAAAAGGTCTGAAAGGATATGTTCCCAAACAGGTAATAGTCTCTTTTTATTTGACCAGGTGTTTTAATTTGTCTGCAATGAAAATTTATTACTTCTTTAATTAAAAACTGTTTTTATTTTATTATTTATTTTTTTAAAAATATATTTTATTGATTTTTTACAGAGAGGAAGGGAGAGGGATAGAGAGTTAGAAACATCGATGAGAGAGAAACATCAATCAGCTGCCTCCCATACACTCCCCACTGGGGATGTGCCCGCAACCAAGGTACATGCCCTTGACCGGAATCGAACCTGGGACCCTTGAGTCCGCAGGCCAATGCTCTATGCACTGAGCCAAACCGGTTAGGGCTAAAAACTGTTTTTAAAGAATTGATCCTCTTTCCCTGGCCAGTGTGGCTCAGTTAGTTGAGAATCATCCCATGCACCAAAAGGTTACCAGTTCGATTCCCAGTCAGGGCACATGCTCTGATTGTGGGCTTGATCCCCAGTACGAGGCAGCCAATGGATGTTTCTCCCTCCATTCCTTTCTCTTTCTCTCCCTCCCCCTTCCTCTTTCTCTAAAATCAACAAAAACATATTAGAAAAAGAATTGACCCTCTTGCATAGTTTGTCCTTTTATTTGTTTATTTTTATTTGGCCAACACAGATTTATTGCTCATCCCCAAAATATACAGTTAACACTGACAGCTTCAAATACTCTTCCTTGTATTTCTTTTGCATATTTCTGATCTTAGTGTGTTCCTGGGAATGAGAGGAGAGGCAGGTAGGATGCAGGAATGGAAGTGGAACAATCTCTCTGCCCCCTTCCTGGTTTTGTGTACAGCATAGTGCAGGGGTGGGCAAACTTTTTGACTCGAGGGCCACAATGGGTTCTTAAACTGGACCGGAGGGCCGGAACAAAAGCATGAATGGAGTGTTTGTGTGAACTAATATAAATTCAAAGTAAGCATCATTACATAAAAGGGTATGGTCTTTTTTTTTTTTAGTTTTATTCATTTCAGACGGGCCGGATCCGGCCCACGGGCCGTAGTTTGCCCACGTACAGCATAGTGGTTGGACAGTCATATACTTTACATAGTGTTCCCCCTGATATTTCAAGTACCCACCTGACACTGTACATAGTTATTACAATATTGTTGACTATATTCTCTATGCTGTACTTTACATTTCCAAGACAGATGATAACTTTTGAATTAAAAAATGTTTATCAAAAATATAAATACATGTATTATCCTATATAATAAAAGGGTAATATGCAAATTGACTGAACGGCAGAATGACTGGTCGCTATGACATGCACTGGTCACCAGGGGGCAGATGCTCAATGCAGGAGCTGCCCCCTGGTGGTTAGTGCACTCCCACAGGGGAAGTGCTGCTCAGCCACAAGCTGGGCTGACGGCTGGCAAGTGCAGCAGCGATGGCAGGAGCCTGCCTCTGTGGCAGCGCTAAGGATGTCTGACTGTGACTTAGGCCCACTCCCCGGGGAGAGCGGGCCTAAGCCATCAGTCAGAAATCCCCTGAGGGCACCTCCCCCCTCCAGTGCACGAATATCGTGCACTGGGCCTCTAGTTTACCATAAACTGATGGATGCTATTATCATATCTCATTTTTCATTTGGAATACCTATTTCTTACCATTTGTTTTCCTTTATTCATGTTGAGTAAAATCTCAAGTTAGAAGCAGGGTGCTGAGGTGAATGTTTAATTCAAATGACATTTCTTTGTTATTTTCTTTCAGAAAACAGCTTTTTCTGGCTGGTGCTTCTCTGGCATGGAAGGAGGCACTCAGAGAAGCCGAATCTTTAGAAATTATGTCAATCATGAGACTTTGAAGTGAACCCTGCTGTAATTCTTTGATATTTTAAATTCATGGTAAACATTTAGTTTAACTTAGCTAGTAGAGTTCTGCAGTTTCTAAAAGAAGTCGACAAACTGGCCTAGACTCAAGAATGATCCTTCCCCAATCAGTTACTAAAATTGTGGATGAATTGCATTTCTTGCTTGATCCAGAACAGTTTCTGGATCTGGGGCCTTGACTCTTGGGGGATGGGGAACAGGGATGGCTGAAGAGGTGTCTGAGCATCAGCCTGCACAAGAAGCTCCTAGGGCTTTGGGGCAGTGTGCTATGGCATTTCCACAGTGACACACTCTCAAAGGTGCAAGATTTAAAATCACCTTCCTTTTTGGCTGGAAGACTCTGATCATACTTTCTCATTTTACAGATGAGGAACTGAGACCCAAAAGTGTGAAATCAATTTCCTTACTGTTGTCCCAGCTGGTTCTGTGCAGAACCAGAACTAGAGTGCGAGCTCAGCCCACATCAGTGTTCTTCTAACCCTTCCTGAGGCGCTGATGCTCATGTTGAAATGTAAGACGCCAAATGTTTTTGCTGGCATCTTCTCAGTTGGGAAAATTACCAGGGTTTAAATGTCAGATTTATTTTTATGTGACTTACTGTGTCTCCTGAACTACACAGCACCATATTTAATCGAATGAAGAAGCATCTAGTATAAAATATACTATTATATATATCACTAAGAAGGAAGGGTGGGAGAGAGTTAACTTGTGATAGTTAATTGGCCAAGCCCATTTGAATTTGAGATGCTACAGTGTGTAAAGAAAAAAGTATATCCTAGAATCAATAAAATGTGATATTTTGACTATTAACTGAAGAGAAATGTAGAGTTACAAAGCCAGCCCTCAGTCCCGGGTCTTCTTTAAAGCATCAACCTTACCCTTTCACAAAAACCCCGGGTCTTCTTTTGTCCCCCACAAGCAACAGGGAGATTATGTTCCGTTTGTACAACACGCGCGCACTGAGAAAGCGGTTCATTTTAGTTCATGACAAGTTAAAATAGCACCGGTACTTATTCAGTATGTCGTAAAATTCCATTCTCACAAGGCAAATGTTGTCTTCCCCTGCGCTGTGCAGTAGCTTTCCCAGAGCTATGGGCAAGTTGATAGAAGAAGCCGGATTCTTTTCCCTCTTTCCATGTAAGGTGCTATTGAAGGTGGCAGCTTCTTGTCATGACAGGAAGCTTGCAGCAGTTGGATATCCTTTTGAGAAATTGAAGTTTGCAAAGGGCCATCGACTTCCCCAAATTGAACGGTCTCAGGACATTTTCCTTTGAACTCAGCACATCCTAAGTGCTTTATTTATTGTGGGCAACTCCTCAGGGATTTCACTTTTCTATTCGTAAGTGTGATTGATGTAAAAGTGTTTTATGAATTGACAGTATTTTTATTTTAATTGCTCTTTCAGTTTGATATAAGTGAAATAAAGGTTCTTGGTGATTTGGGACTTACTTTGCACTTTTGTTTTAATCATATCTCTCTCCCAAGTGCTATTTGACCCTTTGCCACACTTGCTCTGGTTAGACTATAGACGGACAAACTGCCGTTGAGGGAGCCCAAGTGGAGACTGGTGCCATGCCACTTCCTACTAATCCTTCAGGTGCCAGCCTCAAGGCCACTTCCTCAGGGACCCCACGGCTGTACCCTTCCTCCTTCCCACATTTTTCTTGTTATTACATGATTCACTCTTGAAATCAGTTGTTCAAGGTTGGGCTTCCCTCCTAGACCTTAACCTCTATGAGAGCAGGGCCCCTTTCTCTCCTTTTTCCAGCTGCATCCTGAGACCGTGACACATATTAGTAAATATGAAAGAATGGTGACCTAGAAGAGAACATGCCAGTGGAGAGAGAAATAAAGAGTGTAAAGGGAACAAAGCCAAATACATGTTAAATTTAGTAACTATGAGCTACTCTGCTGACTGTTGGTATCTTTTTCTAAAAAATATATTTTTATTGATTTCAGAGAGGAAGGGAGAGGGAAAGAGAGATAGAAACATCAATGATGAGAAAGAATCATTGATTGGCTGCTTCCTGCATGCCCCACACTGGGGATTCAGCCCACAACCCGGGCATGTGCCCTGACTAAGAATTGAACTGTGACCTCCTGGTTCATAGTTCAATGCTCAACCACTGAGCCACATGGGTTGGGCTGACTGTTGGTATCTTAAATGTGTCTGCAAACAGTGTAGAAGTATATATAATAAAAAGTTAACACTCCTCACCCTAGAGTTAACCATTATTAACAGTGCAGTGTACATCCTTTCACACGTTTTCTACCCATGTACAAATATCTGAAACTAGAGGATCAGCGCGTAAAATTGCGCAAGACCCAGACCCACCCTGCATGAGCTGCAGGCCCCGCCTCTACCGTGGGAACCGCAGGCCCCGCCTCTACCGTGGGAACCACAGGCCCCACCTCTGCCACGCCAGCCCTGCCAGCCCCGCATGAGCCCCACCTCGTCGTGCAAGCCGCAAGTCCTGGCCCCGTGAGAGGTGTTACATGCGCCTTCTAGTGACCGGTTGTTTGGTCGTTCCGCCATTACGGCATCACAGCCACAGGCCTTTTATGATATAGATAGTCAATGTCTATGCATATATTACTGGTGACCTTTTTTAAAAATATACATTTTATTGATTTTTTACAGAGAGGAAGGGAGAGGGATAAAGAGTTAGAAACATCAGTGGGGAGAGAAACATCGACCAGCTGCCTCCTGCACACCTCCTATTGGGGATGTGCCCGCAACCAAGGTACATGCCCTTGACCGGAATCGAACCTGGGACCCTTCAGTCCGAAGGCCGACGCTCTATCCACTGAGCCAAACCGGTCAGGACTAATTGTGATGCTTTAGATTAGAGTTTCTTACCACTCTACTTCCATAAACAGTGAGACCCTTGTTACCATCTTACTGGGAATGAATCTAATTCCAGTATCTGATCCTGACATCTGAGCTCCATTTCTAATACTAACTGTCTTAGTTTGGGTTATCCCAGAAGGAGGCCTAGAGACAAGGACTTGAGATCAAGTTGCTTATCTAGGAAGTGAGTCCAGCGAACACCAGTGTTAAAAATGGGAAGCCAAAAAGGAAAGAGAAGTGAAAAAATAGTTGCCACTGTGGGAAATGAGCTGACTCCCCCCCCGCCCCCCCCCCGGGGACTCTGGGAAATAGCACAGAACACATGCCTCTGTTCTTCCAGCGGGCAGGTGAGGGAGCCGGGTATTTAGTTTGCCAAAGCTGCTGTACCACAAATTAGGTGGCTTAAATGATAGACGTTTATTGCCTCACAGTTGTGAATTCCAAAAATCAAAGTGTCGGCAAGGCTGGCTTCTTCTGCGGGCTGTGAGGGAGGGATCTGCTCTAGGCATCCTTGCCTGGTAGATGGCTGTCTTCCCTCTGTGTGTGTCTTGGTGTCCCAATCCCCTCTCCCCCTTTTTATAAGGACACCAGCTGTACTGAACGAGAGCCCACCCTTATGACCTCATTTTGATTTGATTACCCCTGGAAAAGACCTTATATCCAAATAAAGCCACATTCTGAAGTGCTGGGGGTTAGTATTTCAACATATACATATTTGGGGATACAATTCAACCTGTAACTATTTATACGCCAGCTCTCATCTGCCACTGGTTGAGTGTTGCTTTCAGTTCAGGGCAGTGCATTATTCCCCTGGCACGTTCAGCCTGCCTTACATTGGCCAAAGAGAGCGCTGAGGCTCAGAGGGGTTAGCTACTGGAATTTGGGTCTGCCTACTCAGAAATAAGTGCTTAGAGGATACAAGCAGGACACCAGCAGTGTCTGATGTTTTGGGGGTGCAAATAACTGTTTCTATGACTCATTTAAACTTTTTTCTTAGGAAATAAAATAGTGAAAGGGAAAATACAGTTTTATGTTTTTCTTCCTGTAGAAGTAAAAGATTAACAGAAGAGATCCCCTCTATACAAGAGTCTTTTTAAAAAATAAAATGTAGGTTGGATATTTTTGTTAATTACTTTCACTGTCAGCTAATTGTTTCAAGAAATGGAAATAATTTAGAAGTAACATGATTTTTAAAAGTAATTTTTAAAATGCATTTAATAACCATGAATGATGAAATAATGCCTCATACAGAATAATGTACAGGAAGTAATTAACTAGAATGAATGACTTCTTGGAAATTGTGTCATAGGAGGTTTCACCAATGGGGAGTTGCCACCAGATGGCAACAGAGATCCTTGGAATCTAATTTTCCCCGAGCAAGTTTAAGAAAGATCCGCCCAGGGCTCCTTCCTGGTTCAGCATCTTTCACTGAAGCCCTTATGACAAGCGCTGTTCCAGATGCTGGCTGACTTAGAAATCATGGTCATATTACATTTGGGGATGCCATAAAATAATATCTGAATTATACTCCTTTTATGAATGTCTGGTTTTCATTTTTAATTGATTGGAATTTTTTTCTGAGCTTAAAAATTATTTTAAATTATGAAAGGTACAATAAAATTAATATAACCCATTGGAGGGCATTTTGATATTTACTAAAATTAAAAATGAGAGCTTTCCAACTTGGCCCTGGTAATAATGACTCCCACAAAGAAGGGTGGTGAGAAGAACAAGGGACATTCTGCTATCAATGAGATAGTGACCAGAGAATACACCATCAACCTTCACAGGCACATCCATGGAGTGGGTTTCAAAGAGTGCACCCCTCAAGCACTGAGAGAGATCTGGAAATTTGCCATGAAGGAGATGGGAGCTCCAGATATGTGCATCGACACCAGGCTCAACTAAGCTGTCTGGGCCAAAGGAATAAGGAATGTCCCATACTGTATCCGGTGCGGTTGTCCAGAACACAATAAGGATGAAGCTTCACCAAACATGCTCTATATGTTGGTCACCTACATACCTGTCCCCGCTTTCAAAAACCTAGAAACAGTTAATGTGGATGAGAACTAACTGCTAATTGTCGAATAAAATTATAAAACTGCCCAAAATAAAAATAAATGAGAATGTCTCTCTGAGCAGCAATGTAGGCATCTATCTTATAGAAGTACACATGCACAAAAATATGTAAGTATGGTCACTTGTAAGCATTGTTTTTAATTAGTGGAAAAATTGGAAATAACAATGACCATCAGAAGTTGGTTTAAATAAAGTTATGGAACATTTAATTAATTAAAGGAAAATGAAGTAGAGCTATCTTCCCTGACAAAGAAATATCTCCAAGATGTATAAATTAAAAGGTCACAGGTAATACATGCATAGAGTATTTCAGAATGTGATATTTGTACATGGGTAGAAAAAGTGTGAAAGGATGTATGCTGCACTGTTAATAATGGTTAACTCTAGGAGTGTTAACTTTTTATTATATGTACTTCTACACTGATTGCAGACACATTTAAAAATACTATAGCCCTAGCTGGTTTGGTCAGTGGACTGAAGGGTCCCAGGTTCCATTTGGGTCAAGGGCACATGCCCGGTTGCAGGCTTGATCCCCCCTAGGGGGCGTGCAGGAAGCAGCTAATCAATGATTCTGATCATTGATGTTTCTATCTCTCCTCCTCCCTTCCTCTCTGAAATCAATAAAAATATATTAAACAAAGAATATTATAATTTAAAACTATGATTAAACAATAAAATAAAACTATTATAGAAAAATTTGAAGAAAAAAATAAAGCCAATATCCAATAGTCAACATTGTGACTATTATAAATAATCCAGTGTCTTTAAAACAAAATATTTCTGATATTCTTCTTGGCCTCAGTGTATAAGTATAGAGTATTGTAAAAATGGAGAGACCTAGCCTGGCTTCCTATCTTAAAGTCCATTTATACTACACAACTGCATTGGTTCAAATCCCAGCTCCACCATTTACTAGCTGTGTGACCTTCGGCAAATAATTCAGCTTCTCTGAGTCTTAGTCTCTGCCTATAAAATGAGAACGATAAAAATTATTGACTTTGTAGGGTTGTTATGAGAATTAAATTAGTTATGTGAAAAGTACTCAGAATAGTTTCTGGCTGATGGTAAGAGCTCAAGAAATGGTAATTATTACCATCTAGAAAACAGCAGTAGCAAAGCCCTCACTGCTAATTAGGCCAGTAATTAACCTTGTTTGCTGTCGAAGTGATTTTGTTTTAGAGTGACTGCAGAAAGCATTTATGTATAGAAGATATTTATCATTATTTTTTAAAGTAACTTTTAAATTAATTGTTTTAAAATGAATCTTCAATGTATTCAAGTCATACACATTTTAAAATTTAGTTTTTAAGTTTTCAAGTTATCTTTATAAATTTTAACATTGTATTTATAAATCTAATACATTTAACTAACCACTTTCAAAGGGGAACTTTAACATTTGGTCAACTCAAATTCAGTAGACCAAACTTTGTTAAACGATCATTCCCATTTACGACTTTTACTAGAGGCCTGGTGCATGGATTCATATACTGGTGGGTTCCCTCAGCCTGGCCTGCTGCCTCTTGCAATTCAGGACCCCTCGGGGGATGTTGGATAGCCATTTTCAGCCTGATCCCCGCAGGCCTGATCCAGACAGGAGGGAGCCCAATCCTGTACATTAAGCATCTGTCCCCTGGTGGTCAGTGCGCATTATAGCAACCAGTCGAACGGTCATTCGGTCACTTAGGCTTTCATATATATATAGACTAGAGGCCTGGTGCACGAAATTCATGCACTGGGGGCTGGGGGGCCCTCATCCCAGCCTGCCCCCTCTCACAGTCCAGGAGCCCTCAGTGGATGTCCTACTGACGGCTTAGGCCCACTCCCCATCTGGCAGCAGAGGCTTGGAGCAGGCAACCCGTGTGTGTGTGTGTGTGTGTGTGTGTTTGTGTGTGTGTCCGCTGGGGGCGTGCCCCCAGCTGCATCAGAGGCTCGGAGCAGGCACCGTGTGTGTGTGTGTGTGTGTGTGTGTGTGTGAGTGTGTGTCCCCGCTGGGGGCCTGCCCCCAGCTGCATGGGAGTCTTGGAGCAGGCACCCCGTGTGTGTGTGTGTGTGTGTGTGTATCCACTGGGTGCCTGCTCCCAGGCACACTGTGGAGGCTTGGAGCAGGCGCCCCTCTTTGTTGATCTCTCAGGCTCTTGGCCATGCCTCTGTGTTGTTCTCTCCCTTGAGCGGTGGCCAGGGCGGGCTGGAAGCTTGGCTTCCTCCATCACTGGGGGCAACCCAAGCCTCCAGCTCCATGGCCATCACCATCTTTGTTGGGTTAATTTGCATAGTTGCCCTGATTGGCTGGTAGGTGTAGCAGAGTGACACCAATTTGCATGTTTCTCTTTTATTAGTGTAGATTCCTTCAAACATTTAAACTTCAGTATGAAATATATTTTGATTTATTCTATTGCCTGAACTGACCAATAAACATAACTTCTTACACAATTCTACTAAGTTCTAACAAATTCAGTTTATAAACACATAATATGCTTGCTTTTCCCCCTAGGCTGTCATATATTTATTGCAATTTGTCTATACATTGTGTCTGTTTCCCAACTAAGCTGTAAAGCATGGGGAGTGAAGGTAGGGCCAGTTCTGTTTTGTTAAGTAGTGACAGACACTTGGAGAACTTTGAAGGCCAAAAGGATTTGAATTGGCAGAGGCCAGAGAGAATTTTCTAGACCAGAAGAAGTACCAGAAAAAATTGTGGGTAGTAATGGTGGTATAAACATTTTTGTAAATATTGGCCAAGTTTTGCCTGTGATAATTTTATATACACTGATGCCCCCCCCCCTCGTAGGGTATACAAAGTGCCTGCATAGTCTTAGTAGCTTTATTTTATATGTTTAATGAGCTCTTCAACAAGACACTATGCAGGTTGCATCTCTGAAGTCCTTTCCACTTTTCATGCCATATTCCTGGATTTTTCATTGGTGGACGAAAGGGGCCACATGCTAATCTGGCAAGTTCAGGGAAGGCCTACATGGCAATCTTGTAAACTCTAAAACCAAAGCCAGTATCTTCCTTGACAAGGTCAATCTTTAACTTAACTGAGCCTATTGTCTTTTTGCATCTATGTAACATATCATAGAAATGTTAAGGTTACTTGTAATATCCCTTTTTTCTGGACCTCTCAGGGCACAACCAAATGCCCTGGGTGCCAGGACAGATATCACAAATTCCTTCATTGTTATTGTTATCATGTTTATTGTTGACTGTTAACTATCCTGTACCCACCTAAGTAAATGAAGTGTGTGTCTATCATTTTACTTTTTATCCAATCCCAGGGGTTAACACCCCCCTCCGCTGCTTTGCTTTCTCCCACCTCCCTAATCTATCACCAATGGATTTCATGTAACCCACTATGTCTCCTCCTTCTTTGATTGTAAAGTACAAAACAAGGTGAAAAACTGCCATTCTCTGGAGCATTAATTCCAATTTGTTGAGATTCTGCTTCCCAGCAATTGTTGAAAGTTTGGCTCACATAAACTCACAAAAATTCTTTACAGGTTTGAATGTTTTTACGTTAACACATTCTAGGGTATGCTACCAGTGAGTTCATAGTTGTTGTTTTTCTTTTCCTCCCATATACACCAACTATCTTATCCCATATGAGACGAAACAACTCACATTCATTCATTTGAATCATCAAATATTAACTGAGTATCTACTATGTGCTGGCCAGGGGTCTAGCAGCCCTTGGGATGCCTCAAGGAACAAAACGAAGAACACTGCCCTTGATTGAGGATTTTATATTCGACTCAGATGAACAGACACAAACCTTTAAGCAAATTATTTAGTATTTTAAGAGTTACTAAGGGCTTTGGCAAAAAATAAGTTGTAGAACTGGAAAAGAAAGATGGGACCAAAATTTTTACATCTGGCCCGTAAAATCTATATAAAGAATTTTTTTTTTTTGAGAAATGATCTATTTTAAATTAGGAAAGATATATTGGGTAATGTTTTTCTTCTTGATTAAAAAAAAGTTCCTGAAAAAAAAATATTTTTATGGCCTGGCCAGGCGTGACTCAGTGGTTGAACCTATGAATCCTGAGGTCACGGTCAATTCTTGGTCAGGGCACATGCTGGGGTTGCCGGTTCCATCCCCAGTGGGGGGCGTGCAGGAGGCAGCCGATCAATGATTCTCTCTCATTGATGTTTCTTTCTCTCCCTTCCTCTCTGAAATCAATAAAAACTATTTTTTAAAAATAATATTTTTATGGGTCTTTTATTGCTTTTTCCTTTGCCTTCCTCAGGACAAATGTCTCTTTCCTGGGAATTTGTATAGTAATGATAATAACTACTATTTATTGACATGCCTGCCACTACCAAGCGCTTTTCACGATTAGCCCATTTAACCTTCATTACACCGGAAAAGGCAAGCACCGTCATCCTCCTTTACAAAAGAGGAAACTGAACTTCGATGGACATCAAGGTGCTTTCCTTAAGCGCAAACCAGAGACTGAAGCTAACTGGATCTGGTTATCAAAATAAGATGAACAGGCAAGCACCTTTCCCCGGGCTCCTTTAAGCCCACGTGGTTGACCTGTGCGAGCGCACCGGGGACCCAGTGTGGCTCGACAGAGCTGGGGGAAACTGTCGGTTCGCGCCCCGCCGCTCCCCGCGGCCCAAGGCAACTCAGAGGAATTAGCGCGCCCCTAGGAGCCTGGCGGCCAGAGCACCTGGGCCAGGGGGCGGGGCCTGGACGAAAGGGGGCGGGGCCACCGCATCCAGAGAGAAGAACTCCCGGAGTGGTTTGTCCTACGCGGCAGCCCGTAGACGCTCCGAGCTGCCGCCCCTGCTCCGGGAGTGGTGGAGATTTGATCATGTGACAGCCTGGGGGCGGGGCTGGGCAGGTTGTGGGAAGCGCAGGGGGTTGACAAAAACAAACAGCGACGCCCGACGCCGTAGGGTCTATGGCTGAGGCCGTGAGACCCGCACGCCGGGCCAAGGCCAAGGCCAGTCGGACTAAAACCAAGGTGAGGCTATCCCTCCGCCCGCACCCCCGCCCCTGCGAGCCCCTGGAGGGGCTGTGTGTCTCCCTTTTCCTCTCAGGGCCTCCCCGGCCAGCTCTCCCCATCCCCTGAGCCCTCCGCAGCCGATGCCCCCGCCTCCCCGTGTTGGATCCCACCGCCTACTGACTCCATCCTGGCCCTCTGTTCCCCCTCCGCGTCCCCCTGCCGGACTGTCAGGAGTCCGCCTTTGCTTTTTGTTTCTCTGACCTCGCTGGGCTCTTCTTGACTTTCCTCCCTGGGTCTGGATTCCTGCCATGCAGCAGCTTTTCTCGTCCCAGCCTCATCTTTGAACCTGTCTCTTTTCTCCTTTATAATTGGAGAACCTTTTCAGTGAAGGAACCTCTCCTCCACGCACCGATTGTCCCCTTTGGCTTTATGGATAGCGACAGACAGGAAGTAGACTGTAGTGATGGGCCTCTTTTAAAATTCAAGGTGGTGGTGGTGGTGCTAGTTATTGATCATCATCCTGGTTGTTGAAGGGGAGAAGGGGCACCAACGTCCAGAAGTTAAACTAGGGCGAGACTCACAGGATTAGACTGACAGGCGGTATTGGTGTGTTTGCAGGTTGACTTGTGTTTAGGTGTAGCCCAAGTTTTCATTTTGTTCCTATATATTTTCTGAAATGACATTTATTTTACACTGAACAGATTAAATGCCACCCCTGGATGGCTGGACCTAGATAATTTTGGCTTACCTGAAACTGAATTTGCGTTAAGGAAATCATGAGGATGGTATTACAAGTCCAGGGTAGTTTCATTTCTTCAAATGGATGATGTTCCAGGGCAGGGGTAACTTAAAAATGAGACCCAGATCTGATTTCCTCGTGGGAACAGGAGACCAGTGTTCAGAGGTACCATAGTTAATGAGCTGTACGTGATTTAGGTGAATCCCTTTCATTATGGTGCCTTTTAAAAAGACTAGTGGCGTTATGTGCATCCGTGTACCCAGCTCTGTGAGGAGTTAGTTACTCTTTGTGGAGAAAGCCATCATGTTACTTAATTGCAGAAACATTTTCAAGAGAAATACTTTTGCAATTAATTGGGTAAGAGCTATCAAAACAGAGGAGAAAGAAAAAAGCCATGTCAGCCCTGCATAAAGTCCCTGAGCCTAGAATATAATAGTGCTTAACATGTAAACATCAGTCTGTAGAGAAGACAACCTTAATTAATTCTTAATCTCTATTTTTTTTTTAAAAAAAACGATGAAACTAAAGCCTAGATAAGTGAAATGGTAAGCTGAAGGCATGCAGTTAGTGCAGTTAGTGGGAAAACTCAAGTTAAAGCACCAACAACCTCCAAGGAAGTTTTTTTTTTGGCTAAACTGGCCTCTTCATGTTCATTCTTGCTGCCCGTTCTTTGAACTAAAGCTGGATTGATAGGGATTGATATATAAAAAACAGATTACTCTCCTCCTGAAACCTTTCAAAGCTTTGCTATAGCCCAGAGGCTAGACTAAGTCTATAAAGTCCTTAAGCATGGACTCAGGGCCCTCAATGATCTGGCTTTTTTCTCCCTTTCTCCTCAGCCGCATGTCTGTTTTGTGCTCCTCTCTGCCCCCCATCCATCAGTACCACTCTGCATCTTTATGTCATTCATTTATTTCACTTGTAGTTACTTTGTCCACATCTCTATTTTCCCTTAAACTGTGAACTCAATGAGGGAGAAACCTGTCTTGTCTGTCTTGTTTCTGTTACCTTTCACAGCTCTTGTAGGCCCTTGGTAATATTTGTTGGATGAAGGAGTAAATATCAGTATTGAATAATATTTCCAAGCTTTGTCACTCAGAAGAGTTTACTCTGGTGGATTTCCTGAGTGGTGTGAGGAAACAAATAGAAAAAGTGCACAATACCTGCAAGGCCCCCATACTTGTCAATCTAGAAAGTTAGTTCTTCTTTTAGAGTCAGTAGATTCATTTCTTAGCACTGGTTATGGTTTGGCATTGATCATAAAGTCCTGCATTAATGAAACCTTTGCCATCTGTGCTATAATTTGGCAACTATTTACAGAGTCATAAAGTAGTTCCAAGGCTCAGTTTAGGAAGTGAGTAGTGTCATGTGCTATTGTCTTTGAAATACTTTGGGCAGCTTCTGGATTTTACCCAGTAGCTGACCTGCATTCTTCATTGTTAATCACCTGGTAGATGACCTCACATTGTTAGGTTGCGGTTATCACCTGATACCTAAGAGTTAGTCCTAATAACATTTTCATTAAAAAAAAAGTCATCTGCTAAATATATCCCCCACCTCAGAAGACCATGACTTTATTGATCTTGGTAGATTATAGGTTAAGAACAGTAGATTTTTAGTTTGGATTTACTTTGTAGAAGCAGTATATTTTATAGTCATGGAAAGTATTTTATAATTAATTTTAAATTCTGAATGCCAACAACTCATTAACAGTGAGAGTATACAGTGATTGCTAAGGATAGACTGAGATGTGGCCCAGAAGGCTGATAACAGAAAGACTTTTGAAACCGCTATCCCCTGTTGCTCTTCAGCCTAGATGATTTGTACCTCTTAGTCCCTCCCTTTCATTAGTGATTATAGGAATGAAATTGGGGGATACTGTATATTATTATGAAGCTCCTTTTGTGCCCCTGAAGAGTCATTCATTTGTTGAAGAAACACTCATTGATCACCTACTCCTACTATGTCCCAGAAACTGTTCTAGGCATTTGGGACTAATAGAAGGCAAAACAAAGAACCTGACCTTAATGGAGCTTGCATTCTAGAGGGAGAAAACAAACAAACAAAAAACCCTATACAAACAAATAAAATATATCATGTTAGAAGGTGATAAGTGCAAAAGAGCCAGGAAAGGAGTACTGGTGAGATATTAGGAAGGGATGGAATTTTAAATAGGTTGTCAAGGTGATCCTTAGTGAAGGTGACATTTATATGAAGACATGAAAGAGATCAGGCAGCTCTGTGAATATTGGGGGAGAATGTCCAGGTAGAGGCAACAGCTAGGGCAAAAACCAAACTTATAAATGTGCAAGAGCACATGGTAAGTATAAATATTTGTTGGATAATTCAATAATTTCTTCATATTAGGATGCTGTACCTAGGATGGAGCTCAGCATGTAGTTGGTAGTTAATTTTTGTAAATTATAGGTCATCATCACTATCGTCTCAAGAAACATTTATTGAACACAGTGTCGAAAGTCAAAGGCATATCGTATCCAAAGAAGCATAAGATCCGAAGAGGCCTAAAATCAAAGGCAGATCCAGAGCCAAAGAGGCCTAAGAAACATTCATTGAACACAGTGTGAAAAATCAAAGGCAGATCAGACCCTTCAGTCCGAGGGTCAATGCTCTATCCACTAAGCCAAACTGGCTCGGGCACTCTCTCCCGATTTTAATTTTAGCTAGCTCGTTACAACGGTAACGTGACCATTGTCCCTCCTTCCCTCCCTCTGTCCTTCTCTTATCTGCTAGTCCATTTTTCCAGTTACATCTTCGGCTTCTCCTTTTCCCCCACCTTCTTCCCTGGGACGACTCTCTGTTAATTCCTTTTTTTTTTTTTTTTTACCTAACTTTCGTATCTCCACAGGTAGAGAGTTTTCTTTGGTCCCACTTTGAAACCATGAGAAGCATTAAGTTCTTCTCCCAGGGAAAATAAAATCTAAAGGCTTCTGGTTCTTCCCCAGGGGGGCTAGAAGCTTTTAAACATTCCTTAGTTGATTATCTCCCATCCAAGTACTAACCCGGCCCGTCCCTGCTTAGCTTCCGTTTAGTTGATTATCTAACCATGTTATCTGTTGCTATTATTATGGTTATGATTATTCCTTATAAGGTAGATCTGATGGAAGTGGGCAGCAAGTTTGGGAGTAGCAGCTGGAGACTTTATTTTGTTTAGAGAGGGGGAGAATTTGAAATTGCAAGGGCAGTCCTGCAATGGGGAGAGTGGAAGGATGAGGTGGAGTCGGAGTGGGGCGAGAGGGACACGAGGAGGTTAAAAACTGCATGAGGGATGGGCTGGAGAAGAAACATGATGTAGCCTGTGGCTTGGAGGAGGTGTGGTTGTTTTCTGTGCACTTGATCATGTGGCCTGTCATGCGCCTGCTTCCAGCTTATCTTCTCTTCTAGTTAGCATTTATCCTCCCAGAGGTCTCAGAGTTTCAGAAAAGAGAACTAAAATTTTTCCTTCTAGTCCCTAGTCCAGTCTCTACTTGCTTACTTTTCTTTATTTCTCAACTCAGTAAGTGTTTAAAATCTCTTAGGTTTGTTTTTAACAGCTTTATTGAGCTATTATTAATATACTAGTACTATACAATTCACTTATGTAAAGTGTATAATTCACTGGTTTTTAGTATGATCACAGGGTTGTTCAGCCTTCACCACAGTGTATGAAGATTCTAATTTCTCTACATCCTTGCCACTACTTATTATCTGACTTTAAATAGTCATCCTAGTGGCATCTCATTGTGAGTTTGATTTGCATTTCCCTAATGGCTGATGATATTGAGCATCTTGTTATGTGTCATTTGTATATCTTCTTTGGAGAAATGTGTATTCAGTTCCTTTGCCTATTTTTAAATTGACTTATTTATCTCTTTATTATTGAGTTAGAAGAATTCTCTTAAAGAAATTTGACTAGTAAATTTGAAGATCTAATAGGCTTTATTAAGTGATTCGTGAATTGGGAAGTATTCCATCTAGCAACTAGAAGGGTCCTCTGAGGAGTTGAACAAGATGAAAGGCTTTATAGGCAGAAGGAGGGGGGGACTAAGAAATTAAGAGAGAATTATTTCAACTCTGGCCGGTGTGACTCAGTTGGAGCATCATCCTGTAGTAGACCAAAAGGTGGTGGGTTTGATTTCCATTCAGGGCACATACCCAGGTTGTGGGTTTAATCCCAGGTTGGGGTGCATGCAGGAGGCAACTGATATCTCTCTCTCTCTCTCTCTCTCTCTCTTAATTCCTCTCTCTATAATTAATTTTTAAAAAGGAGTGGATTGCCCTCGCTGGTTTGGCTCAGTGGATAGAGCCTGCAGACTAAAGGGTCCCAGGTTCAATTCCGGTCAAGGGCACATGCCTGGGTTGCGAGCTTGATTCCCAGTAGAGGGCATGCAGGAGGCAGCCAATCAATGATTCTCTCATCATTGATGTTTCTCTCTTCCTCTCTGAAATCAATAAAAATATATTTAAAAAATAAATAAAAAGGAGTGGATTATTTCAGGCAGAGACACTGTACCTGAGGGGGAAGACTGAGGTCGTATCAAGCAGATTATCTCACAGTATTGAAGAGGAAATTCCAGACTAATTGATTTGAAATTCTACTCCTATGGGAGGATGAAACTGCACTTAGGATAGTTTTTAAGTCTTGATTTGAGATGTGGTTTAGCATTTTGACTTTCTTTTTTTTTAATTCTTTTTTCATTTTGGATATAAATCCCGTATAAGAGTACTGATTTGCAAAATTTTTTTCCCATTCGGTGGGGTTGTCTTTTCATTTTCCTCCTGGTCTCATTTTCAGCACAAAAATTTAAAATTTTTATAAAGTTCAGTTTATCTATGTTTATTTTTAAATTTTTGTCACTTGTACTTTTGTGTCTTGTCTTACGAAGGTTTTGCCTACCTTAGCCAAGGTCATGAAGACTTATTGCTTTGTTTTATCTCTTATACTAGTGTCCTGGTGCACTGATTTGTGCACATTGAAAGGAAATTAATTAGAAGAAATATTTTAATAGTGCTATTTGCATCTTGCTAATGAAAAAAAAAATAGGATTCTACCGAGTCTCCTATCTACCTACTCGAGAACTTCTGTGAGGATCAAATGAGATGAGGCATGGGAAAACACTTCACAGACATTTAGTTAAACTGTAAAATGTTTGCACCTGGCTATAAAGCAAGTCGGGTTCCTGGGCTGAAGAAACTTCAAAGAGGCTAGTCACTAGGGAGAGGAAGCCGGGTATTGCTCCGTGATGTCATTACCCGGCGTCCACAGTGACTGTTTCTGGGCTGGGCTGGGCTGTGGGCCACATTTTGCGCCATGGGGTCTTGGCAGCGTTGGCTGCGATTTGGTGGGTTGTCGCTCTGGGGTGGTGGCGGGGCCTGTGTCCCACTTGGGGGAAGCCGAGAGTTGGTTTGTTGACGCCAGGTCTGCGGTGCCATTTATTTTTAAACTAGAGGCCTGGTGCACGAATTCGTGCATGGGTGGGGTCCAGCCGGCCTGCTCCGATGGGGACCCATTGGGCCAGGCTGGCCGGAGGGAGGTGCCACAGGCAGTTGGCTGGCTGGCCCCGCCCCCGATCGGGGTGGGGTGGGGCAATTGGGGGCGGGCCCAGCCGGGAGGGGGCGAGATTGGGGGCCTGGATCAGGCCGGTTGGCTGCCACAGTACATATCATAGCCACT
Source organism: Myotis lucifugus (assembly GCF_000147115.1). NCBI lineage: Eukaryota > Metazoa > Chordata > Mammalia > Chiroptera > Vespertilionidae > Myotis > Myotis lucifugus. Next base: position 4,120,178 of record NW_005871064.1, read on the forward strand.
GGTTGTTCCGGTCACTGGGCTTTTATATATATAGATGGCTAGTGCATGGTCATGTCATGGCAGCTCCTGTGTTGAGCATCTGCCCCCTCGTGGTCAATACGTGTCATAGCTAACAGTCGGACAGACAGACACTTAGCCTTTTATATATATAGATTTGTTGTATGATTTTCTTTGAGTTAATATTTATATATGGTAGGGGTTCAGTTTCATTTTTTGATATCAGTTGTTCAGTGCCATTTCTCCCCCATTGTCTTGGCATTCTTGCTGAAAATCAATTGACCTTAAAAGGGAGGGCTTATTTCTGGATTCTCAATTTTGTTTCATTGATCTATTTGTCTACTCATGTGTTAGAACCACACTGTAGTAATACTATCGTAGTTGGTTTTGAAATGGAAAAAAGAAAAAAGAAAAAGCAAACTGTCAGTTTTCTAACTTTGTTCTTCTTTTCAAGATTGTTTTGTCTGCTTTGGGTCCCTTGTGTTTTCTTACCAGCTTGTTAATTTCTATTAAAAAAAGGCAGCTTAGAATGAGAAAATTTAGATTTTTATATACAAGTTTAAGATTCCTCATTGAAAACATTGGTTACTATTATAAGTTATTTCACTGTATAAATCTTGTTTTTAGGAAAAGAAGAAATATGAAACTCTTCAGAGGGAAGAGTTTGATGAAGTCTCCCTTGCGAACAGCTCCAGAGAGCTAGAAATCCCTACTCCAGCTTGTGAACTCACAGGAGACCACCCAAAGGTGTTAACTGATTCTGAGCTCCAGAATGATGCCCGTGGACAAGACGAAAGTGAAATGTTTGATGTACAACTCTCCTCCTTAACTATAAATAATGAAGGGTCCCTGACATGGAACGCAGAGACCCTAAAAGAAGGAGAGGAGGTTGGAGCCTGTGTTGGGGGTGATGCAGTCAAGCTGAAGGTTGACCCTGGAGACAATGTTGGAACCAAAGTAGGAACCCCCAAGAACTTTACAGACGCAGAGGAAAGTAAATTGGTACACTGTGGACCTTCTGAAAGCACACTGCAATCTAGTTTTTCTTATAATCAGCAGGAAATGGAAAATTTACAAGTCAGAGAAACTCAGCATAGCAAAGAAGACAAGCAAGCCTTGAATCTTTCTTCAGAGGTGCTACAAAATGTTGGCTTGCAGAGTTCTTGTGAAGCTATGGACATTTTTCAGCCACCTAGAGTGAAAAAACTGTATCCCCAGTTGCCAACTGAAATTGCTGAAGTGCCAGCTTTGGTGGCCCCAAAACCCTTGCTCCATAATGAGCGACTCTACCCGGAGCTCCCATCTCAACCAGAAGTAGTACCATTTACTAAAGAACAGCTAAAAATCTTTGAGCCTGGTTCATGGCTGGAAAATGTTGAGTCATATTTAGAAGAATTTGACAGCTCGGCTCATCAAGACAGGCATGAATTTTATGAGTTGCTTTTGAACTATTCACGATGTAGGAAGCAGCTGCTTCTGGCTGAAGCTGAGCTGTTTTCTCTGACATCTGATTGCCAAAATGCTAAAAGTCGACTCTGGCACTTTAAGGAGGAGCAGTTGTCTGTACAGGTATTTTGACTAGTGTTCTGTTAAGCTTTCTGGAGCCTGGGGAACTGCTATTCCCTTGATGCCCTCTAGGTCTGGAGTCTGCTCCCTATTCCCACACTGAGCCTGTCTTAGCTGAGTAGTATACTGCAGGAATCCTAAACTCAGGCACCTGCAAGGGCCATGCAGGTAACTGAAGAAATGACGTAGGCTGAGAGGGGTAGTGGTCACTGAGTGAACCCATGTCTGGTCCAGCAGGGGCAGCTGCTCTTAAGTCCTAGCTGATTATTGCTGTGTGGTTGTGTTGATCCAGCATTGCCACATCTTACCATTTTCCAAATGTGAAGGATCTTGATTTGTTACTGTTGGCAAATAATTGACACACACACACACACACACACACACACACACATCACACACACACACACACACACACACACACACAAACACACATGAGTAGAGGCCAAGCAAATCATGTGTCCAAGTCATATTCAGCCTGTGGACTTTTTAGTTTGTGACCTTGGGCATAATGACAAGAATATTCAATGTGTAGAGAGTATCCAGGAGAGGATGATTCATGGAACAAGGTTAAGAGGAGATGAGGAAACAGGCAAGGCAGTTAGATGTGTCCCTATGGACAGCATGGTGACCATCAGGAAAGCCATTTCATAGTGGCTTGGAAGGAATGGCAGGGAAGAGAAGGCCACTCTAGACAAGCCTGTCATTGAAGGGAAACGAGGAGATACCAGGGAGAAACCCGTGATTTTCCCTCACCCCAATCCTCTCATTCATTGGGATACCTGTGTATCTCTTTGTAGATAGGAAGGAGTCTGTGGAGAGGGAAACATTTGGGGATATTGAAAAGGAGGTTAGAAACAACACAGCAGGCAGTGTTAGTATTGGAAAGGAAAGGAGTTTCTTTCTCTTGAACAGAATCACAATGAATGATGAGGATGAGTACAGAGATATTTTGAGGTCCCTTGCACTTGAGGGGGATATCACATGGACCTTAGTGGGTTTGTAAAGTAGAAGTAGATCATCAATCATGAGAGTTTTAGGGACAAGCTCTGTTATTTCTTGTACCTTTCCCAACCTTCTCCTTAGGGTTTCTCTTCTCTGAACTTGTGATTCATTCGTGATTGGCAGTATACTCAGCACTGTACTCCTTGGCATGTGATTCTATACTTTATTGTTCTCTATGTGGTATTATTGCCCCCTCACCGTGATTTATAAGCATGTTGAAGATGGTACTGAAACCTATGCGTCGTATACCTGCTGCCTGATTATTTAAAGTCTAAAGAGTAACTGGTTTCATATTTTACCCTTTTGTCTACTGCTAGGGTATCTGTGCAGATCAAGTGAAAGTTTCAGGCTATCATCGCTACCAAAGAGTAGAGATGAGTGAAAATGCACTGGGGGAGCTAAAGAAGCTATTTGATGCCAAATCTGAGCACCTCCACCAGACCCTGGCTCTGCACTCCTACACGTCTGTGCTCTCAAGGTTGCAAGTGGAGTCTTACATTTATACATTGCTTAATAGTTCAGCTGTTCTGAGATCGTTAGCAGTTCATCAGCAAGGCCGAGGTGTGTAAGTAATGAAAGTCTCACTTTTGTAGTCTGCAATTGAGGGGTACAATCTGGTTGAATTGATTGTACACTAATTGTTAATTACAATTACAATTACGAGTGGTTTTACCTTGCCTCCCCAATATAGGATTGTGACTTGCCTTACTAACGTTTTTTGGGAGCAGTGTGAGGTCTGCCTTCCCCATGGCTGTCATCTCCTTCTCCAGGAAGCCAGCAAGTTCACTCTTTATCCTTAATGTCCCGTATTGCCCTAATTTATGTGCTTGGACCAAGTCAGGTCCAAGTAGAGTTTTTGGTTGTAAAACTGATAATCGAGTACTTTTTCATTCTCTGTCTCTTGCACTGTATTTTTGCTTGTCCAGCTTATTGGGTTGTTATCGTATTTAATTTTCATCAGAGGAGCTAATGTTCTGAAATTTTCATCTTATTTTGGGTTTTAAGAAATTAGGCTTTACTATAGTGTGTGTAAAGTATTAATTATACTAATTGAATCATGCATTTTTTATATCTGGAAGTATAATATATTAGAATCGTTTAAAGTAAAAAATCCTCCCCCACCCCATCTTGTTCTCATAACTAATCAAAGAGCTGGGGCCTGGGCCACAGATCTGCTGCTTTTTAATATATATATATATATATATATATATATATATTTATATATATATATATTTTTTTTAAAATATATTTTATTGATTTTTTACAGAGCAGAAGGGAGAGGGATAGAGAGTTAGAAACATTGATGAGAGAGAAACACCAATCAGCTGCCTCCTGCACACTCCCTACTGGGTATGTGCCCGCAACCAAGGTACATGCCCTTGACCTGAATGGAACCTGGGACCCTTGAGTCCTCCGGCCAACGCCCTATCCACTGAGCCAAACCGGTTAGGGCAATATATATTTTTTATTGATTTCAGAGAGGAAGGGAGAGAGATAGAGAGATAGAAACATCAATGATGAGAGAGAATCATTGATTGGCTGCCTCTTGCAAACCCCCCCCCCCCCCCCTTCTGGGGATTGAGCCTGCAACCCGGGCATGTGCCCTTGGCTAGAATCAAACCTGAGACGCTCTATCCATTGAGCCAAACCATTTAGGGCTGCTGCTTTTTAAATAAAAAATAAATTTTAATGAAGTTAATTTTCTCTTGCTTTGAAATAGTTCACAAAGTTAAATACTTTTTTGGTTTGCATATTTAGTAGAAATTCAAATATTTTTGATGCAGCTTTTCTTTTTGGATTTTTATCTAAAGTAAATATTTTAAAGAGTACTTTTTAAAAGTGAAGATAATAAATATCCCCCCCCCCCCAACACCATTTATATGGGATTCATTTAATTCTCTCTTTAATTTATAGCTTCTAAACAGGCAGAGAGCATTCCCTCTGATCTGTGTCAACTGAAGGAGTGCATTAGTGTCTTATTTATGTTCACCAGGAGAGTTAATGAAGATACTCAGTTCCGCGATGATATTCTTCTCTGGCTGCAAAAATTGGTAAAGCAATAGAAATAGATATAATAGTTTTTCCTTTATTTCCCTGATAACTTAATTATTTCTTCTTTCATTATAGTTTTTCTCCAACAGTTTCTTTAGCTAATTCATTTAATTTATTAGTGACATTGTCTTTGATCATGACACATGGAATTAAGTTACATTTATCTACTGCATTGTTAAACACAAAGTGCTTTTCTCTCTGATAAACTTTATGTTAAATGATTTCTAGCTTCAACTTAGGAAGAAATAGAAATGTGTGTAGTCTGTTACATTTAAAACTAGATTCATATTTAGAATATAGGTATCTGAACTAAGAATTTTCTATATTTCTTTTTATTATTTTATGTTTAATCTTACACTTAGTCATACTTTAAAATTTTTTAGGGGGAAAAAGAAAGATGTTCGAAAAACGTAGGAAAGATGTTAGGTGTGTTATAGGGAAGGTGGTTTGCTTATTGGTTATATTTCTTAATGGGGCTGCCTTGGGTGCTTTTTTGTTTTGGAGTTCATACTAAAGTTCTTAAATATGGATGAGGTTCCAAATATACTTATTTGTATTTGAGAAACTATTACAAACTGAGAATAGATTAACATACTTGACTTCTGTCTATTCACAGATGGCCAGGAATGTTAGTGATTTGTAATTTGCCAGATGTACAATTTTTACAGAGAAATTACGGAAGATATTTTTATCATAGTACTCATAGCTTCATAGGCCTCTGTGTGCCTCTGTGGTGGAAACTCAACCAGTGAATAGTGTATCTTACGCCTGGTTACTCTTTTGAAAGATCACATATGTATAAACATCAGATAAGTGTTTCACTAGACTGCTAGATACATTCTTCTTCTTTTTTAAATCGTGAAACTATATGTTCTTTGTTGTTCAGGTATCAGTGTTACAAAGAGCTGGCTGTCTTGGAGATCACCTCTTCCTTCTAAACCATATTCTTCGATGCCCAGCTGGTGTTAGCAAATGGGCTGTTCCTTTCATTCAGGTTTGATGAATATCCTTCTGGTTTTGAGCAGCATGGGAGGGAGATTTTGTTAAACATTATTCCTAAAGAAATTGCTTTTAAAAAAGGCTAGTTAAAAAAATATTGATATTTCAGATAAAATTCTTAAAATACATCCAGAATATATTTATGGGAGTTTTTTGTGCTGGAAGTTCTTAGGCCACCCTAAGAACGTAATTGATGAAATGAAGTAGAACTGCGAAAGTTCCATTGTAGTCTGGCTTGGTAGGTTCAGTAGTATTTAATTCTGTAAAATTTCTATGTGGGAAGGCTCTCTCGGACTTTTTTTCTGTAATACTCAACACAGCTCCCTAAATTAATCCACTTCACACCACAGTTGGTACAGGTGAAGCAGAAACTACCAGCATCTCAAAGTTTATTAATACTGGCACATGTCCAGGTCTGTGTGATCAACTCTCATATAATTAACTTAGGCGTGGATTCTATGGTTTATGGACTTTCCTCTCTGCTGATTGCCTTTGGGTTGTTTTGTTTCTAGTAGCAATCACTCAGACGAGTAGAAGCCAGGTGTATGCCAAGTTCAACCTCTTTTTAAAAAAATGTATTTCTTTATTGATTTCAGAGAGGAAGAGAGGAGAGAGAGATAGAAACATCAATGATGAGAGAGAATCATTGATCTGCTGCCTCCTGCACACCCCCTACTGGGGATCGAGCCCACAACCAGGCATGTGCCCTTGGCTGGAATCGAACCTGGGACCCTTCAGTCCATAGGCTGACGCTCTATCCACTGAGCCAAGCCGGCTAGGGCAAAGTTCAACCTCTTGACATTACCTTTCCTTTAGGATTTCTAGTGGCAAGAAGTTTGAATTTTCTAAAAAATAACTTTTATTTATTGATTTTAGAGAGGAAGAGGGAGAGAGAAAGAGAGAGAGAGAGAGAAACATTGATCTGTTGTTTCACTTATTTATCTATTCATTGGTTGTTTCTTGTATATGCCCTGACCAGGGATTGAACCTGCAACCGTGGTGTATTGGTATGACACTCTAATCAACTGAGCTATTCAGCCAGGGCGAAGTTTGAATTGTTTTAGGTAGAAGGAGGATTTTTAAATTTTTTATTAAAATATCAGTATTGTCCTTTGACCCATATTGATATTGTTCAGGTAATTGATGTAAACTGCTCAGCTACCTCTGCTCTTTAAGTACATCTGAATCAGTCCTGCCAGGTAACCCATGAGCTGTGTTCTCACTCTTGTGGGTTAGCTACCAGTTCCATCTTCGCTTTCTTAAAAGCTCCCTTTCTCAGAATTCCTGTGAACTAAGATTATGGATACTTGCATTGTTGGTTTTCTACAGTATGCTTTTTTCTTTTTTGATTTCAGATCAAAGTTTTGAATAACCCTTCAGGGGTCTTTCATTTTATGCAGTCCCTTGCCCTGCTAATGTCTCCTGTCAAGTAAGTGGAAGATCTTTTTGAAGTGGAAATTGAAATGCTCTTTCTGTCAAAGTATTGACTTCCTAAATTGTCCATATCCAAAGAACTATCAAGGGCTGGGTCAGCATTCCAGAATTTAACATTGCAGATTTTCTTTGGGTTTGATGCCCTTTGTCCCAAAGTGACCCCATTAACTCTTTTTGGGTCTCCCTTTTAGTGGGTTTGCCTCTCCTGTCATATATGTCATTGTGAAAGATACTGTGGGGAGAGACAAAAAAATGATCTGTTTCTTAGAAGAACAGCTTTAGTGAAAGAGGAAATAAACCCCACAGAGATTTAAGTGCTGAATTGTGAAGCCATGATTGACGTAATGAGAATAAAGAGAGTAGAGTGGAGTTGGCAGAGAGGGTCAGAGTGGAGGAGCTGGGTTTGAAGAATGGAATGGATTTCAGTAGGAGAGAAGGAGTAGAGGGCACTGTAGTGAGGAGAACAGTGAGCAGTGGCCCAAAGTGCAGGTGAGGATAGCTGTGCCGGGGACAGGTGGGAGGACAGCATGGCTGGGATGGTAACAGAGATGAATAGGGTGAGTCGGATTATAAAAGGCCTGACATTAAGACAGAGGGATCTAGATTTGATATGGTCTGGCCTTTGTGGCAATCGAGGGTTCTTTGAACAAGGATAAAAGTTATATTTAAGGAAGTTTAGCCTCAACTGGAGGCAGAAGGTATGCAACTGAATTACAGTATGGACGCCTGGCTCTCCTGGTTCTGGACCCAACCCAGCATCAAAAGGACAGGCACATCCTTAACTGGGGAGAAGGCAGAGTCTGTGTCTATGTGGCCTTGAGCAGTGTTACCACCACTGGCTCTCAGTCTTGGAAAGCTTGTGTGCTTCCAGGCCCGAGCTGGGGTAATGGTAGTGGGAAAGAGAAAGAGGGGAACCTAAAGTCATCTCCTGACAGAAGGATGAGGCAGTTGATAAAAGAAAGTCTGGGAAAGGAGTGCTTCAGATATAACGCCATAGACTTCGGAGTTCTAGTGACAGAGAGGGTATTGGCAGCCCTAGTAGGCAGCAGAGACAGAAGGGAGGGCTCTTTTGTAAGGAGGAAAATTGAGGTTGTTGAGGCATATATACAGTTGGATACCCAAGTGACAGATACCAGTGGACATTCGGAGCTTCAGGACTGGAACTTCTCGAGTTGAAAGCAGTTCTAGAGCTATAGAGCTGGAGATCATAGAAGAAACTTCCTGGTTAAGGGAAGGAATGTATGAATGTTCAGGGTCAGGCCAGAGAGGAAGGAACAGAGGACTGAGAACCGGGTTGTGGTCTCAGAGAAGAAACTTCTCTGGCTGCACCTACTCACTAATCCACCCAACACCGTGTGAAAATCTGGCTGGCAGGAACTTCCTGATTCCTCTTTCATTTCCTAGATACAAGGTACATGTGATTTGTCTTAAAAATGTTTTTGCATTTAAATGTGTGTGTGTGTGTGTGTGTGTGTGTGTGTGTGTGTGTGTGTGCGCCTTAAACAAGCTTCTGCATTACCTGCGGATTATCCTTTTTTATTCAATAAAGCATGATTTTTTAAAGTCATCTCTCTGGCAACACTCTGTAAGCCTGGCTAGAGTTAAGGTACTGCAGCAGTCCATGTGTATTGAGGTCCTACTGTGTGCAGGACTGGTACAGTTTAACCGCTTTTATGTAATTACTTTCATCTTTAGTGGTCTCTGCACTGAAATTAGTGAGATTTTGGTCTCCTTGAGTTTTAGTCAGTTCTTATTTCTTATTTCTAATTTAAACCATTTGAAGATTGGGTCAATATATGACACTTCTTCAGGGTCAGTAGGTGATCCAGAATGCACGTGTGTGGGCTGTCCGTGTTTGTGATTGGAGTGATGTCACTTGTCCTTTAGAAATCGAGCAGAGTTCCTGTGTCACATGAAGCCCAGTGAGGGGAAGCCATCCACCTCGGGACCTGCGTCTGGGTCGTGGACACTCGTAGATGAAGGAGGAGAAGAGGTAACTCGTCATGTCTGCATTATTTTGATTAACCATTTTTGAGCTCTTTTTATGTGCCAAGTATTGTTCTAAGCACTTTCCACATATTATCTCACTTAATGCACCCAACAACCTCATGAGGCAAGTACTGTTGTGGTCCCATTTACAGATGAGTAAACTGAAGTGCAGAGGGGTGAAAGAATTTGTTCCAAATCATACAGTTATTAAGTGGCGGGGCCTCTAGGGCCTGTGCTCTGATTTAGTGTGCTATGCTGACACTTTTAGAATACGTCCCTGTTGAGCTGAGAGAATAGAACCTGGAAATATTTACAGATTATGTAAACTTTATGTTAGGATCGTATTTTTTGTAGAAACAATTTTCTGGGCTTGAGATCTCACCCACAGATTATGTGAGGCTGTGTCATAAAGAACTGGAGCTTACCAGGGTTCTGCCTTGCCTCTTACAAACTTACTCAGTTCTTCTCTTTTGAAAGTAGAAGATGGTTTTCTATTTTTGATGAGACTTTAATGATCAAAATCCATTTTCTCAAGATAACCCTCATTGATTTTTCTTTCTACTATACACATGGTTAGTGGATCTGTAAAGAATTTTTTTTTCCAATTAGTTATTACTAAATGGACATGACCCAGATACACGTAAATTGTACTCAGAATTTCAGGGGATTTACAGCCCATCCATAGAACTTATGCCATAAATCTCTGTCCCAGAAAAGAATTTGATGAAGGCTCATGAGAGTACCACACACGTACCATTGAGACCTGTGATAATTTAGCTTCTGTAACTCTAGACCATAGTATGATCTGATCAAATCAGTGGACATGCTTTTTGCATCTTTTTCTTTAGGATGAGACCCTGAGACTGATCGATCTCCTTAATGAAGATGACTTGGTTATCCTTTTCTCACAGTTTCCATTTCATGAACTCTTTCAACATCTTCTTGGGTTTAAGGCAAAAGGTAGACTAATTCTTTGGTCATATGTAAAATGTGGTAGTGCCAAGTTCAAACACAGGAACTCAGCATCAAGTCTTACCCTCGTGCAGGTTCCTGATTCAGGTTCTCCTGTGCTCCGCCATGCTCTATAGGGGTGATTGCATCATACCTTGATGAGGCTTCCTTCCTTTCTCTTGTGCTTGTAATTTCCTACCGAGTGTTTAACTGCAAAAAGGGTGACTAGCGCACACATTACTCAGCTTAAATAAATTGTTTTAACTTTATACCTTGTTTCAAGTTTCCCATTTCACATTAACACAGGAGCCAGAGAAATGGGAATTGTTAATTCTCCTATTGGCTTTGTTTCCTTATTGAGGTATCTATACCTGTATCTTTCAGTGTTTCTTCATAGTAATTTAAATTTTTTTTTCTTTTCTTTGATTTTAACTTCCAGGTGATTATTTACCTGAAACAACAAGACCTCAAGAGATGATGAAAATTTTTGCTTTTGCCAACTCACTAGTGGAACTTCTGGCTGTGGGGTTAGAAACCTTTAATAGAGCACGCTATAGGCAGTTTGTGAAGCGGATTGGTTATATGATCAGGTAATACCGCTGTTGCTACATCTTGTCTATTTGCTTTGGTCAGACACAGATACTGCATAATTTGGATTATGGACATTGTTGTGTATACTTCAGGTCTTATTTATCATAAAAATAAGAATTGGGGTTTTTTCAGCATGTACTAGATGGAAATTTATAAAGGCTTCCAGTCAGAATATGTGGTTAATTGTCTCAAATTTAACTGTTGCTTGATAATTGCTCTTGGAGTCAAGATCCTCAAAGCAACTGCTGGGTTGAACTTAGCCAGAGAAACTGAACTTGGCCAAGGAAAATGTAGGCTCTTTCCCCTTCCTTGCCCTCTATTTTCTTCTCTCTCCTAGCTTCTGCCTGGGGATTGTCACTTAGCTATGGGAAATCAGCAATTGCTCTTTTGTGTCATTGTTTTCGTTTTCTTTTTTATTTATTCTTATCCTCATTCCTGTTAAATATCATTTAAAGAAAATTCTAAAGACTTCAGCAGTAGCTACTCTTTTGATCTGGGAAAGCATATGATTTATTTGAGTGAAAATTTGGTTTATGTTTTTATTATCAAGCAAGAAGAAATTTTAGAGAATAAGTACTACTTTTCATAGATTTAATTTTATATATTTTCTGCATCATCAATTTTTCTATCTGGGTCATTTCCTACAGCATATAAATATGTAAATATGCCTTTATTTCTTCCAACCTCCCCCTCCCCCCAAAAAACTTCAAAACTTTTCCTCCCCTCATTTGTTTCTAAAACAACATTGATTTTAATTAATTAATTTTAGATGTCTTATGTATTCCTCAATCCATCAGCTTTATAAAGCCAGCTAAATGATTATAGGATGTCCTGCAAAGGCCAGGGGTCACTTTTAAGGTCTAGAGAAAACCTTCAGTAGAAGGTTTAGAAATGAGATGGTGGGAGGAGGGAGAGTTGTTGACTTAGAGAGTAATTTCTTAGAAGCTAAAAACTCACTTATTATCAGAAGTCCTACTATACCTTTTCTGATTCTGTTCTGATAAATCAGGTAAAATTCGCCCTTGGGCTCACACACATGCTGTAGGATTGAATGATTACCATGTGCCAGGACTATGCCTTCTCATTTTATTCTTGTAATAACTCTATAGGAAAGACATTGTTGTTATTGTTTAAAGATCAGTATTCTGTCTTTGTATTATTTCTATGTAAATGTTTATAGCTGATTATTATAGCATATTATGTTTATTCTTTTTGTTTTGTTTTCCATCTGCTTACTTTTCTTTATCACAGATTCTTTGCATACTTTCCGTTGTAGAACAGTTTTCCACAAGCCCCCTCTCCTCAGGTCATCTTTGGGACCCAGTTTTCCCACCATTCTTGTTGGAACTCTCCACAGTCAGGCTTTCCTCAGCCAACACCACACAAGAATGAAGGTCACTAGTGGACTTTGTGCTACGAACCCAGTGGCCATTTCTAAGTCTTCATTCTGCTTTACAGCTCTCACATAGTTCATTAGTGGCCTTTCTCATAGTTACCACTTTTTCCTTAAAACATTTTCTTTGCTTGGCTTCCAGGATACCACATTCTCCTGGTTTCTCCTCCATTTCAAGGGCTCTTCGTCTTCTGCCTCCTTGATTTTTTTATTTCTTACCTCCCAAACTTCTTGTTGGAGGGCCTCAGGGCTCAGTCCCTGGACCTCTTCTCTTTATTCGAACTTGCTGCTTGGGATTGCATCCATTCTGATATCTGTAAATATCATCTAAATACTGTTACAATTCTCATAATTATGTTTTCACCCAGTACCTCTGTCATATGCTTGTATAGCTAGCTGCCAACTCAGCACATCCACTTAGATGACTCTTGAACATTGTAATTTAATATTTCCAAAGCAAACTCACTTTTCCCACCTTCCAAACCGCTCCTCCCACAGCCTTCCCAGTTTCACTCATTTCTGGCCCAAGCAGCTTTATTCTTCTGGTTGCTTGGGCCAGAACACCTGGTGTCATTCCTGACTTTTCTCTTTTATACCCATATCCCATCTAATAGCCAATTCTATCATCTCTACCTTCGAAACATCATTTACTTTTTAATCAAATTTAAGATGCCACCAATTCTGAAGATGTATTTTGTGTGCCACTAAGAAAGAAAAAATGCTGCCAAATTATGGCATTTTTATGGCCACCAGTTTTAGTGTACATTCCAGTAGCAGAGATTAAAGTATAAAAGGTGTGCATTGTTTTGAATCAACAAAACAGGCCATTTCCAGAACCCAGCATCTCACCACCTTCACGGCTCCCACCTGAGTTCATTCTTAGTTTTTCTCCCCTATTCTCACAATGACCTCTTTACTTGTCTTCCTGCTTTTGCCCTTCCTCCCCCGTCACCTGCCCCCTGCTTATTCTCACAGCAGCCAGTGTCCTCTTTAAATGGTGAGTCAGCTCATGTCACTCCTCTGCTCAAGTCTTTACTGCTCCCAATCTCTCATTCAGAGTAAAAGCCAGTCTTCACAGTGGCCCATAGGACCCTTCATACTCTGGTTTCTTGTCACTTTTCTGATTTCCTCTCCAGCCAGTCCCCCTCTCACTCACTTTGCTTTATTTTATTTTTTTGTTAATCCTCATCATGGAAATTCTTCCATGACTTTTCAGAGAGTGATAGGGAAGAAACGGGAAGAGAGAGAGAGAAAGAGAGAAACATCGATGTGAGAGGGACTGGTTGCTCCCCACACACTCCCTGTTGGGCAGGGAGAGAACCTGCAACCCAGGTACATGCCCTTGACTGGAGTCGAACCCAGACACTTTGGTGCTCCAGCTGATATTCTAATCACTGAACTCCATAGGCCAGGGCTCACTCACTTTGCTTTAGCACACTGGCTGCTTGCTGTTTCTCCAACATACGGAACACACCTTAAGGCCTTCACACTGGTTGTTTCTCCTCCCTGGATGCGCTGCCCTTAGGTATCTCTGTGACTTCTTCCTGTCTTCACGCTTATGCCCCTCCTTCTTCAGTGAGGCCTTTCCTGCTCCCAACCTACTCCCCTTCCACCAACTCCAGAGAAACTTGATTCTCCTCTCCTACTTATTTTTCTCAATGTCACTTACAGCCATGTGACAGACTATATATTTTACTTTATTTTGTTTATTGTCTGTTTTCCCTACACTAAATGTAAGCTCCATGAGTGTAGGGGTTCCCTCCCCCCATTGAGTTCCCTTCAGAACATAGAAGATAGTAGGTGTTCAGTAATGCTTCAGATAGAATTAAAGCTGTCGACAGTGAGGACATTAATGAAGAGTGCCGTCTTGTCCTTCCTCATGCTCAGGATGACTCTTGGTTATGTGAGTGACCATTGGGCACAGTATGTGAGCCACAACCAGGGCGTGGGATTGGCCCTGGAGCCCTACTCCATGGAGAAACTACAGGTTGAATTTGATGAGCTGTTTTTGAGAGCTGTCCTCCATGTGCTGAAAGCCAAAAGGTAAGAAGTATGACGTTAAGTGTTGAGAAATGGCTCCCTGGCTAGTGAGAAAGATTGACATGAAAGTATTGACTGAAGTAGATTCCTTGTAATGTCTTAGTGTGTTTCCTCTAGTCCTTATCTTGAGCAAATTCATGGGCTTTAGTTTTCTTATCTATAGTGTTGACTGAAATGATCTCTCAGGTTTCTCTTGGTCTTAAAATAACTGGATTCTGAGATCTAGTTTTGATGCCCCTGAACTTGTGGGGTAGCTTTGAGCAGGGGATGACCTTTACTTCACACCCACCTGGTGCCCGCAGTGAGGCAGAGTAGGTGCTCAGTGCATGGTACAGATGATTTTCTGACTTCTTGTTCAAGTTGTGAAAAGTCACTGGAGGGTTTTTGACTCCCCGCTCACCCACTCCCCGTGAACCTGCATGCTTGCTCAGGCACATGCATCCACACCTCTGCAGCCTGTTGGTCACTCAGCTCTTAAAAGAATCTTTGGTTCAAAATCCATTTCTGCCCCTTATTACCATCCTCTCTGTGCCCCAGTAGCCTCATGTGTGAATTGGGGATAATATCAATAGCAGTGCTTGCCTTGGTTTTAGTGAGGATGGAATGAGTTGATATAAGCATGAAGCAGTGATTACAACAGTGCCTGGCACAGACTGAGTCCTTTGTGCGGATTTCCTGTGACCGTGATCTGTCCTCAAGGTGTTGATGACCGAGACATGTTAGAAAAATTACTGTAGTATGATTTAAGAGTTTTTTCCCTGTCAGAGCTGAAGGTTTGTCTACTTTCTCAGTGTGGTGAGGTTGACTGATAATATAAAATGCTTCCTGCTCTTTTTGAAACACGCAGACTTGGCATTTGGCTGTTTATGTCGGAAATGCCTTTTGGAACACTGTCGGTCCAGATGCTCTGGAAACTCTTCTACCTCATGCACCAGGCGGAGAGCGGGACCCTGGAGACCCTCTGCACCACCCTCCCACCCGCAGAGTGCAAGAAGCAGCTCCAAGGTATAGCCCCCCGGAACAGGCATCCTCGTTCCCCACCTGTGCGCCTGTCCGCTGCATTGCTTTCTTCTCTTCACTCTTAGAAGGTCTAAGGGAATGTTTTACTTTGCGTATTTGGGTGATAATTTTGAAATTCGAGTTTTTGTGTTTTTTGACTTACTAGAATGTAGTTTCAGATTTCATTATTCTAGAATGCTCTGGATAGTAATTTCTGTGGTAAACCCAATTTGGGGATGGGAAATGAAAATGGGGTTGGTAAATGCCCCTTGGAGTTATTATTATTTAAAATTATTATTATTTTATTGATTTCAGAGAAGAAGGGAGAGGGAGAGAGAGATAGAAATATCAATGATGAGAGAAAATCATTGATTGGCTGCCTCCTGCATACCACCTACTGGGGATCGCCACCTATTGGGAATCGAGCTTGCAACCGCCGGCATGTGCCCTTGACAGGAGTCGAACCTGGGACCCCTCAGTCCACAGGCTGATGCTCTATCCACTGAGCCAAACCAGCTAGGGCCCCATGGAGTTATTTTGAAGATACAGGAAATTTGATATACTACCTTCGATATCTCAAATGTGTGAGCATATGAAAAGCACTGTTGGCTTGTTGCCTTCTTACTGTGGAAAGGTCTGTCAGGGGAATGTGTTTTCTAAACATTATTTTTCTTTACTCTGTACAACTTGCCTTTGCAGCATTTAGTTTTCTGTCATGCATTGCACAGCTATTGACTAATACTGCCCCCTATTGGCAAAATGTAATGTTGCTTACAAGGCATCCTTTGAGAAATGGGCAAAACTTAAACGGGGGTAGCAAAATTAGGTTTATAGTTGTGAGTACGTGAAAAGTTTTATTATTTATTAATTATTGTATTATTTTCCATATGAACAGCTGTAAGCCTACTTTTACCCCACCCTGTATACTGTGTGTCACATTCATCAGTATTTCAGTCATTGTTATAATCGGTTTTTTGCCCCAAATTTTCATTTATAACCAGATCTCTTTAGTTTGGAATGCCACGCTTGTGCTGAGTAGTTTGCCAGTCTTAGCGGTTTTTGTTAGCAGGGTTGCCATTCATTTGCCAGGCAATTTTCAAGTAGCTTCAAGTTTGCCTTTGAAGATGTCTCACCTAGTGACAGTACTAGTGCTTTGCAGTTGACAAAGCGCTTTACCAGTGACATGTCATTTAATCTTAAATAAACTTTGGAAGCAGATGAGGAAACTGAGGCTTGAAGATGTTAAATGTCAACTCTGAGGCTACATTGTCGTTAGAGTAGGAAATTTATCTGGCCCAGCCTTCTTCTTGGTACCTGTAGAAATCCATTCTGGAACAAAGAGAGTTTTTGTTGTCTTGTTTTGGCAGGAAAGAAATGAAAGTTTAACCACATGTATACCTCCTGTATACACAGGAGAGACCCAGGCACATTGAGTAACTTCAAGAAAGAACTTTTGTATCTTTACATATTTCTGAATGTCTTTTAAATTTGATATCTTCTTTCTCTCTGGAAGAGTAATTAAAGTGATATATATTTATTCTTTCCCCATTTTAATTTTTTTGATTTGAACTTGCAGACCCAGAACATTTTGTGAACTTTGAGAAGTGTCTTTCTTCCATGAATAGCTCAGACGAGATTTGCCTTCTGACTACATTTGCTCAGATGGCTCAGGCCCGGAGAACCGATGTGGATGAAGACTTCGTAAAAATTATTGTTCTGGAGATATATGAGGTTAGAATATTAAGTTTTAGAAGTCTGCTAAAAAATACTTTCTTTTGGATTATCCCCTCATTGATTCTTTTGGAATTGCTTTAAAAAGTAAAAGTGACTGTTATGTACTGTCCACTCTCATGGGAGCTGGTAATCAAAGGAACATCATCCTATATAATAAAAGTCTAATATGCTGTGTCCGGTCGTTCGGTCATCTGTTCAACCAATCAAAGTATAATATGCTAATGATATGCTAAGGCCACTCAACCACTCGCTATGACGTGCACTGACCACCAGGGGACAGTCGACCAGTCGCTATGACATGTACTGACCACCCCAAGGGGCAGACAGTCGACCAGTTGACCAGTTGCTATGATGTGCACTGACCACTAGGGGACAGATGCTCCGACCGGTAGGTTAGCTTGCTGCTGGGGTCCAGCCGATAAGGATGGGCCAAACACTCCCTGGAGCCCTCCCCCGGTTCCTTCCCAGCTGGTCAACCTCTTGCGTCCCTCCCCGGCCCCGATTGTGCATTGGTGGGGTCCCTCAACCTCACCTGCGCTCTCTCGCAATCTAGGACCCCTTGGAGGATGTCGGAGAGCTGGTTTCGGCCCGATCCCACAGGCCAGGCCGAGGGACCCCACTGTGCATGAATTCGTGCACTGGGCCTCTAGTTTTACTAAAAGGAGAGTGTTGAAAATATGAATCATTCCCATTCCATTTCCCCCTATTATTTTTTGACATTTGATGCAATAGTTTTGATGAGGAATAGACAATCTGATACAGCCTGATGCTCATAATTTTTTTCTTTTTTAAATATTTTTTTATTGTCTTCAGAGAGGAAGAGAGAAGGGGAGAGAGAGAGAAACATCAATGATAAGAGAGAATCATTGATTGGCTGCCTCCTATATGCCCCACACCAGGAATCGAGCCTGCAACCTGGGCATGTGCCCTGACCGAGAATTGAACTGCGAACTCCTGATTCATAGGTTGACGCTCAACCACTGAGCCACGCCAGCCAGGCGATACTCATAGTTTCTTTTGTTTTTTTTAAAAATATATTTCATTGATTTTTTTACAGAGAGGAAGAGAGGGGGATAGAAAGTTAGAAACATTGATGAGAGAGAAACATCAATCAGCTGCCTCCTGCGCACCCCCTACTGGGGATGTGCCTGTAACCAAGGTACATGCCCTTGACCGGAATTGAACCTGGGGCTCTTCAGTCTGCAGGCCGAAGCTCTATCCACTGAGCTAAATTGGTTAGGGCTCATAGTTTCTATACTGTCTGTTCTCTCCACCCTCCCTCTCCATCCCTGCCAATAATATGGAAATCTGGCTTTTAAGTCAGTTTAAAGGAGATGATGAAAAGAATACTGAACCTGGAGTTAGAAGGCCTGGATTTCTTTTCAATTTGCTATTAATTGTTCATCTCATATCAGAAAAGATACCACTCTTTTTTTAAATATATATTTTATTGATTTTTTACAGAGAGGAAGGGAGAGGGATAGAGAGTTAGAAACATCAATGGGAGAGAAACATAGATCAGCTGCCTCTTGCATACTCCTCATGGGATGTGCCTGCAACCAAGGTACATGCCCTTGACCGAAATCGAACCTGGGACCTTTCAGTCCGTAGGCCGACGCTCTATCCACTGAGCCAAACCAGCTAGGGCTACTTTACCACTCTTGGCCTCAGTTTCCTCATCTATAAAATGACTAGCTGGGCCCTGGCCAGTGTGGCTCAGTTGGTTGGGTATTGTCCTGTGCACTGAAATGTTACTGGTTCGATTCTGGTCAGGGCACATGTCTGGGTTGTGGGCTCGATCCCTGGTGGGGGGCATGTAGGAGGCAGGCTATTGATGTTATTAGGCTCTCACATTAATTTTTCTCCCTCTCCTATCCCCTCTCTCTCTAAAAATCAATAAAAAATATTTAAAAATAAAATAAAGATGAGATTCTCGTTTTCTTCACTTTTTTACTGAGCCATCCCTGACAATGGAGGAGAGTGAACTTTGGACCCTTGAATGTCTAAGGACATAACCCTAAGTGGTTATTAAAACTTTCATTGGAGTTTTGTGTATGTTAAAAGTATATTTAATTTAGGCTGTCATTTATCTGTTTATCTTCATAAAAAGTATTTGCTCCAGCCCTAGTCAGTTTTGCTCAGTGGTGAGAGCATCAGCCCTTGGACTGAAAGGTTGCAGGTTCGATTCTGGTCAAGAGCACGTACCTCTGTTGCAGGCTAGATCCCCAGCCCCAGTAGGGATGCATGCGGGAGGCAACTGATCGATGTGTCTCTTTCACATCGAAGATTCTCTGTCTCTCCCTCTCCCTTCCACTCTCTCTAAAAATCAATGGAAAAAATAATCTCAGGTGAGGATTAAGAACAACAACAAAAGTATTTCCTCCAAACTATTCAAGTAAACTCCAGTAAAATTATGTTTCAAGAAGAGTCTCTGAGGTTATTTTCCTTAACCTAGTACTCCAATTTGAGAATGGCCAAGAGGATGAATTCTTTTCCAGGATCAAATAAGCTATTAAGCTATACTTATGCTTGTATGTCGTAACCATGCATGAGGCTAAGGCCTGGATGCATCTGCAATCCAAACTATCTCCATGTTGTGAAAAACTTGGGGTAGAGGTATGTTTTCACATGCATTAAAATTGCTTTAGCAGTGGATCCCAAACTCCAAATCCTAAAGTAACATTTATGCCCTTGAATAATGTTTCAAGTGTTTTGACCAGTACTCACAGTAAAAATTACATTCTGTATTACATTCTGATGCTGTGTGTGCACATATGTAAATTCTTATAAGAAATTAAACCAATACTTAATTTTAAGTGGATGCACTCTCACATTTTTCTATTCTATTTTACTTTACTGTTATTTTTCTGTTCGATTCCATTGTATTTAAAAGGTAAATGCTGGCACCACTGGATTGTGGCCTGTAGTTTGGAAGACATTGTTCAAGAGGAATTGGTAAACATTGATGTTTTAGGAGCTCTTGTAGTTGGGGATCATATTTTGTGGGAGAGAATATGTATTTCCATGAAATGCATTCTGAATTTTATCATTTTAGTGATTTCCTCAAGTTTAGAAAAGTTTTACACGGAAGGGACTATTTTATTGCTACTTTAGGGTTTACTTTCTGAATCCAGCACATGAAATCATTGTTACATGTTACCTTTCCCCTCTATTCTCTCTCCTTCCACCTCCCAGCTTCAGAGAACACACTTTGTTCTCTGAAGGTCTGACATGTTTTTGAACCTTGTATGAGTTGAGGCTGTTTTTTCACTTTACTTGAAAACATCTCTAAGTAAATTATGGAAATGTGTTCTGACAGATAATTGGTATTAAAAGTGCCATCTCCACTCTCTCCCACTTTTAGGTATCATATGTTACCCTGTCCACCAGAGAAACTTTTTCAAAGGTTGGGCGAGAGCTTTTAGGGGCCATCACAGCTGTTCACCCGGAGATAATTTCTATCCTTTTGGATAGAGTTCAAGACACCATTGACCAGGTTGGAATGGTAAGAGCGCTGCTTTTGTTTATTTGTTTGTTTCTTTTAAATCCTGGAGTAATGAAGCAATGGGCAAAAGAGTAAGGCTGTTGGGAATGAGTGAGTCATGGACACAACAGGACGAAGAGAACATTTAGTGTCCTGGGCTCTGTGCCATTCACATGCCTACTTGGGATCAGCTGCTGCTTATAGAAAGCTGTGATTGTTTTTCTTTACTCTCCTCAAAGTGACCTTTCTACCTCCCTCAGTAACAGGTTTTTACTTTAAATAATTAGTTATAAAGCCTATAGTTTATTAACAGTTTTTATTTCATAATTTTGTTTGGCTTTCATAATTTTATATTTTACCCTTAGAAGAAACAACTCTGATTCAGAAACAAGGCACTATTTAAATCAGTCAAAATTAAAAGCAGTAGTTTGAGTTGAGCAAGACACATATAGTTTATTTCTATATTTTTCACAATCACTTTTGTAATGTTTATTTAGTTTTTTGTTTGTTAACCCTCGCCAGAAGATATTTTCCCATTGATTTTTAGGGAGAGTGCAAGAGAGAGGGAAAGATAGAAAGAAACATTGATGTGAGAGAAACACATCGATTGGTTGCTTCCTGCACGAGCCCTGACCAGGGCCTGGGCCAGGGAGGAGCCTGCCACTAAGGTACGTGCCCTTGACTAGAATCGAACCCGGGACCCTTCGGTCCGCAGGCCAACAGTCTATCCACTGAGCAAAATCGGCCAGGGCTTTATATAGTTTTTAATAACAGCTTTATTGAGATATAATTCATATACCATACAATTAATATACCATACATTCTATCTAGAATGTAGAAGTCAATGTATTTTAGTATTTTCACTGAAATGTACAAACATCACCGCTGTCAATTTTAGGACATTTTATCATCTCAGAAAGCAACCACATGCTCGTTAGCTATCATTGCTCTATCCTTCCATTCCCTCCAGCCCTAAGCAACCACTAATCTACTCTCTCTATAGTTTTGACTATTCTGCACATGTCATATAAATGGAATTATGTACACAGGTCTTTTGTGACTAGCATCTTTCATTAGCATGTTTTCCAGGATCATCCATGTTATAGCAGGTGCTAAATATTCATTTTTAATATTAACATTTTTAATATTCATTTGATTTGGTTGTCCATTTCACATCTCTAAAAATCAAACAAAATCCATTTTCCTTTGGAGAAAAAATTTTGCGAGCAGTTTAATGATGTAGTATTATATATAGGATTGTCTCTAAGTTTTGATTTTAATTATTATCATTTTCTTCTTAATAAGGTGTCTTTATACTTGTTTAAAGAACTGCCTTTGTATCTTTGGCGACCTTCTGCATCCGAGATAGCTGTGATTCGGGATTGGTTATTGAATTATGACCTGACAATGGTGAAGAACAAATTGGCCTGTGTCATTCTAGAAGGACTGAATTGGGGATTTGGTGAACAGGTATGTGTTGAAACCATTCCTAGGGCAGTGATTTCCAACCTTTTCCATCTCATGTCACACATAAGCTAATTATTAAAATTCTGCAGCTCACCAAAAAATACACTTTTTGCTGATCTGACAAAAAATAGGTATAATTTTTTTTCATTCACACCAGCTGGCTATTGTGTTGGCTGTTGTCATTATTTTATTGGACAATCTAAGGAAAAAGGTCAGTGCTCCTGACTAAATAGGTATTGCATGTTTTAAGATTTCTTGCGGCACACTGGTTGAAAATTGCTGCTGTAAACTGCAGGTTCTACACACATCCATTTCAGAGAAACATTTTCTCAAAACATTAACCTTTCCGAGTATCATTTGCAAGATCTGCAGATTCTTTTATCTGTGTCAGAGTTTAGGATCTTCTCTTTCATTCTGTTTTTGCAGAGTGAGCATCCTCTGAATGAAGATAAATTGTTCCACACTGAAAGTTCTTTCCTTTTATTATAGATAATTTGTATCTGTTGTTTTATCTTTGGCTATTTACTGCAGTTCCTCCTAATTGCCTCTCCTGCCTCTAGTCCTTCCTCTTCCTGCGTTTTGTCTTGCATGTCATTGTCAGATTTGTCTTCCGAAACGCTCTGGGCTGATTGAGAGCCTGAACCAGCTTGGGTTCTATTCCCACTCTGCCACCTCCTGGCTCTGTGACTCTGGGCAAGCTCTTATACTCTCTGGGCCTCAGTTGCTCATCTCTAAGCATCAATATTAATAAGCTTACTTCATAGGGTTTTTGTAAGGATTCAGTAGCTTAGGACATGGTAAAACACGACAGTTCCTGGCACACGCCAAGTACTCAGTGGTGGTAGTTTTTATTAATGGTTTGTTATTCTTAAGGCCTTGCTACCTATCAAATGTCTCCAAGATGCCAGGTCAAGTGATTTTTAAAATTTTTTTTATTTTTTAGTCCTCACCCGAGGATATTTTTTCCATTGAGTTTTAGAGAGAGTGGAAGAGTCAGGGAGAGACAGGGAGAAATACTGATGTGTTTGTTTGCCTCCTGTATGAGCTCCGACCAGGGCTGGGGCCTGGTCGGGGAAAGATCCTGCAACCGAGGTATGTGCCCTTGACCGGAATTGAACCTGGAACCCTTTGGTCTGCAGACCTATGCTCTATGCACTGAGCCAAATGGCTAGGGCTCAAGTGATTTTTGACTGTTAAACCCTTCCTGTCTCTTTACCCTAGGTCATTAGTCGGCAAACTGCGGCTTGGCAAACCGCGGCTCGCGAGCCACATGCGGCTCTTGGCCCCTTGAGTGTGGCTCTTCCACAAAATACTGACTTCTGCGCATGGGCCACGAAGTTTCAATCACACTGTACGTGCGCGCCCGCACGTGGTATTTTGTGGAAGAGCCACACTCAAGGGGCCAAAGAGTCGCATGTGGCTCACGAGCCCCAGTTTGCCGACCACGGCCCTAGGTCTTAGTAGTGGACTCCTTGATCAAAATATTTAAACATTTTTAAGGGAAAATGGGAGAGAACTTAGTCCTCTCCAGTTGCCTGCCAGCTTTTGTTCCGAGCAAGTCATTTAGTCCTCACGGTCATGGTCAGTGGTTTGCCTGAACATGACTCCTGTTGTCCAGATGAGAACACTGAGGCCAGGGAGCTCTTCCCCTAGGACCGTGGTCGGCAAACCTAGAGAGGTCTAAACCTATCTAGGTACAGTGTAATGTTTCTTTAAAATGAGATTTAAATCCCCCCCCCCCCCCGTTGTCATTTTATAACTTAATCATCAGGGAACATGGTTTTTAGAAGATTTAGCTTCTGCATCCAAGATTCTTTTTCACTATTCAACCTAGTCTTTTGGTTTAAAGGTATATTAAAAAATATCGAGATTGCATATCTGTGCTTAATATTCTCTTTAATAGGGTACCCTTCATCTGGATCAAGCAGTTCATGCTGAAGTGCTGAAGTGGCTTTAATGATTCTTGAAGCGTACCAGAAATACCTCGCACAGAAGCCATATGCTGGGCTTCTTTCTGAAAGTATGAAGCAGGTATTGCCTTCTCTTATGTATTGAGAACATACATCTCTATTATAAATAGCCTGGGTGGATAAAGTTACCGTATTTACCCTATGGTTGGGTAAAAATTTTCCTTTAAGAAGTAGCCCACACCTGACCATTTTAATATCGTGGAATTTGAGTTGAGCTACAGAGGTGTGCTGGAGCTGGCCTGAACTGGCTCAGGGGAACTGATTGAGACATTTTCAGGAATTCTGCAAGCCAGGTTAACCTATTAGTAGCTTGAAATTGACCATGGTGGGAGTGTTTTTAAACCACCTAAATTGGCAAATGCATGAATGTGTTTCCTCAGCTCCAACTGGTTGTTAAACTTATTTACCAGCACACCAGTTTTTTTGCATAATAACTTTTATATTATTATTGTTTTGCTTGGCCTGACTCAGATCAAGTTCACAAAATGACTAGCAAGTAAGCAGAAGTGGTCACTTTGAGAAATTGCTTTAATTTAGTGTCACAAACATGAATACCAGTAAGTGATATGTTCTCTCTTTCAACAGCATTATTGATCACAAAGGAGATGGATGGGTTAGCTTACTGATTTAATGTGCACCTGACTAATCTGGTTTAAAATAAATCATTGTTTTAGGTTTCATATTTGGCCAGTATTGTTCGATATGGAGAGACACCTGAGACCTCATTTAACCAATGGGCCTGGAACTTGATCTTGAGGTTAAAACTGCACAAAAATGATTACGGAATGCAGCAGAATTGTCCAACTGTTCCTTTCTCCAGCACTGTGCCTGACATGACAGAGTCTCCCACGTTCCATCCCCTCTTGAAGGCTGTTAAAGCGGGCGTTCCCATTGGCTGTTATCTGGCCTTAGCTATGACGACAGTGGGCCACAGGTACAGTGTGGGGGCTGACATCTTATAGTCAGTGATACTAGAATCTCCTCTTTCACATCCCAAGGTCTGAGGCCTCCATTAAACCTATCTAGAGTAATCAGGGCCAAAGCATAAGCCTTAATTAATAGCCTATCAAGGGGAAATGCTGCCCAAACTCATATACATTTGTAAGTTACCTTGTAAGACACAGACAGTTACTTTGTTGCATTATGAAGTATTGTATGTGTCACCCAGTGTGGAATGTTTATGTCAGCAGTGGATGTATTTATTCTTTTCCTCAGAATAATCAAATAAAAACAATTGCTCACTTGTACAGAATTTTAAAGTGATGACAGCCCTGGTTCCTCAGCTAAAGGGCTGACCCTGCTCAGGGGGATGAAATGCTTGATGAGTCACAGGCTTCTCTGGGAGGAGCTCATGGCTGTCTGTATCTCCTCCCCTGGAGCATTATCCTGCTGTATTGTAGTTGTCTGCCTAATTTTATCAGGGGTCTTCTCTGAGGTTAGAACTCGGGAACTGTGTGTCTTGTGTTACCAGAAACAATGAATGAATGAATTCTTAGTTAGTTAAAAATCCTTTACTTTAAAGATCATTTTCCTACAAGGTATTAATTTTTTTCTAGCCTACCCATTTTTCTAAAAACCTCTCTGACCTATGCTTTCTGGTTCTTGCATTTCATACTCATTGTAACACCATTTAGTATTCTGATTTCAACGTCATGTTCCACATTGAGTGTATTTTCAGTGGGATGCCCGTTGTCCTATTAGCTGTTTGTGGTCAGCCTTGTGCTATAGAGCAGGAGAGATATGGAGCTGTTAGACAGCTGCCCTCAGGTTGTTGACAGTTTGGTGGAGATGGTAGACAGAAAACAATGGTCAAGTACTAAAGACATACTCATGGGCTGCGTGATACGTATAAAGCAGCGGTTCTCAACGGAGTTGTTCTTTAAATCACTTGGATGATTCTAAAAATACCAGTGCAGGGGAGAGGGTGAGAATAACCCTGATTTAATTGGTCTGAGGGGCCAGGTATCTAGATTATTCTAATATAGAGCATGGATTGAGAACCACCAGTATGAGCAGGAGTAATTTAAAGAAATGGAAGTCATTAGAGCAGATTACCTTCAATGAGGAGCTAAGCTTTGGAGAGGAGTCATAATTAGAGAAGACGTCCAAGGAGCAGAGTGGTGACTCACCTCCTCCAGGTGATCAGTACCCAGTGTTGAAGATTCAGCTCAAGGTCACCCCTCCACCCTGCAGCACCTGTGCATTCTGAGCCACACAGTCACTGTGCTGTAGTGTAAAAGTTTATCTCTCCCTCTCCTTCAAGGTCAGGGCATTGTCTCATTCACCTTTGTACATCCAGAACTTGTACTTAGTAGGTATTGATTGAATGAATGTGAGAAGGAGCACCAGGTGTCTGAGAGGTTAGGAGGAAGAGGTGGGGAGAAGTGATGAAGAAATACTTCGGACTGAAGCCTGTGATTCCTGTTGGAGAATGGAGGTGATCAGATAGGTCAGTAGGGCCAACTTATTGACAAATTTGAAGGTCAGGTTAAAGGGTAGAATTGATCCGCCAGGAAGAGGGGGATGTTATATAGGCCTTTTGGAAGGTACTCTGCATTGTTTCCAGTAGCTCTAGTGTCATTCACAGTTTACTGTATCTCACGTTCCTTCTCTTTAAAATGGAAATAATAGTAGTTTTGGATTTTATGAGGCCTTAGTGAGTAGTATACATTTAACATGCATAGAACAGTGTCCGGCACATGAATTCTTTGAATGGTGTTCTGAACTTAATTGTTTCATGATTTCTTTAATTTTTTGTAATCATTTTGGGACTATAGCTTCTTATTGATCCTGCTACAGATCCTCTAAAGATAAATACTTGTTTACTGCTAATTACTGGATTCTGAATGGGAGTGAGGGTAAGGATAAGGGGTTTTTTTGAGGGGCTGAACTCTAGTGTAAAAGTCCACCATGATCATCTGGGATGTATACTGGTATATACTAGAACTAAAGCCAATTTTATGAGTGGGCTTGAGGTTTGGGGTAGAGTATGCAAGGAGGTAAGTTGTACTTGAATATAACATCACAGACAGTTCAGAGACAGCAGTCAAAAAAATTACCCAGAATCTTTCTCACCCTAATACAACATTGTTGGGTTTTATTGTTATTGTTTTGATTATTTTTATGCAATATTTTTCTTTTGCTCTTTTTTAGAGTTATAAATATACTAGAGGCCTGGTGCACGAATTCGTGCACCAGTGGGGTCCCTTGGCCTGGCCTGTGGGATTGGGCCGAAACCGGCTCTCTGACATCCCCTGAGGAGTCCCGGATTGCGAGTGGGTGCAGGCCAGGTCGAGAGACCCCACCAGTGCACGATTGGGGCCAGGGAGAGATGTGGGAGGTTGGCCAGCTGGGGAGGGACCACGGGAGGGCTCCAGGGCATGTCCAGCCTGGATCGCTCAGTCCCTATTGGCCGGACCCCAGCAGCAAGCTAACTTACTGGTTGGAGCGTCTGCTCCCTGGTGGTCAGTGCACATCATAGCAACTGGTCGACTGATCCACTGTCTGCCCCCGATGGTCAGTGCACATCATAGCTAGCGGTTGAGTGGCCTTTAGCAGATCATTAGCATATTATGCTTTGATTGGTTGAACGGACCACCGGACACTTAGCATATTAGGCTTTTATTATATAGGATGCCACTGTAACACAATGAGCATTTTGGTGTGATATCATCCCTGTTTTACCCCTCTATATAACTTTTTTACTAGTAGTTGTAGTCAGAAGTATAACATTTATGTTTTTCCTCCCTCTATTGTTATAGCAGAAGTATTTTTTCATGTTGCCCATGGCCATCAAATGCATTATCTAAAAATTGTGTAATAATATTCTCATTGAATGGGTTTTCTCAATATTTACATGTCATTTTGGCTTCCGAGTTTGCAATTATAAATAATTCTGAGAAGCACATTTTTACATGGGTTATCTCTCTCTTTTTCTATTTTTGAGATTATTTCTTAAGGATAGATTCTCTGGAGTAAATTTTGATGCCAAAGTGGTTTCAGAAGAACTTTGCCAGAGTGTACTGTCAGATTGAGCTCACCTTTGAGTCTTCTCTTTGCTGTGACTACCTTGTAGGAGTAGCAAACAATGAGAGCCCCTTAACGCTTAGCAGAAGCACCATTTGGGAAACAAAATAGGGTAGCAGCAAGCTCTCTGGACTAGAAATTTGCCAACCTGGGTTCTCATTTTGACCCTACACTAGGAAATTATGTGAATTTGGGCACATACTTCACCTTTCTCATCTATAAAATGAAAATATAGATGAACTTTTAAGTTCCTTTGTACTTCCAGAGTTCCGATTCTAATATTTCTGTGTGAAGTTTGTGTATGCAAGAATGTGCTGGAGACCTAAGATAATCCTGGTATCATGTAGGCTGACAGCTCATTGGAAGAACATCAGTTTATGAACTGGCTGCCTTGTATGCTCATTGCCTTTTTCTTTTTCCGTAGCATTGAGAAGTTCTGTGCAGAAGGCATCCCACTGTTGGGAGTTCTGGTCCAGTCGAGGCATTTGAGAACAGTGGTCCATGTCCTGGACAAGATTCTGCCTTTGTTTTACCCTTGCCAGTATTACCTTCTGAAGAATGAGCAGTAAGTAGAGAACAGCTCAGCAGGTACAGATGACTACGTCTCTGGTTTCTGTGTGCTGCTACCATCTGTACAGTGGTGAGCAAAGCAGGCCGGGCATTGCTGTCAGACACAGGAAGTTATCACATCCTCAGGATGCAGTTACTGGTTTTAAGGACCATGAAGGAAAACAACAGGGTGCTATGAGAGAGGTTAATGGGTTAGATGCATTATAGATAAGTGCCCTATATGTGACCTGTGTGAAGTTGACACCCAAGAAAATATTGTGGAATGATTTTGTTAACATTTCTGCTTTCGTTAGTGAAGTGGGGAGTGTAGAAGGGATATTGGGGCACTTTGGAGTGTTTTTCCTCAGGTTCTCTTTAATTTGCACGTGTTTGTGTGTCTTGGGTCTGTTCATACCCTTCTCCAGGTAAATACAATTCCTTTTAACCCACATGAAATTGGAAAACTTGATTCTTTTGAAATTCTTGAGGGTTTATCAGAATCCCTAAATAAAGCTGGTCTAAAAATGGGACCACTTTAATATTTTTCTTCTTTTTCGTAAGTAATTACCCACTGGAAATTCTGTTGACTTTGTTTGGAAGATAAAGTGTGTCATTGTATGTGTTGGCAGGTTTCTGTCACACCTCCTGCTGTTCCTGCACTTGGACAGTGGCGTCCCTCAGGGTGTCACGCAGCAGGTCACCCACAAGGTGGCACAGCATCTGACTGGAGCCAGCCATGGGGACAACGTGAAGCTTCTCAACAGCATGATCCAGGTCAGGGCCTTTCCCAAGCACCCCTAGTGCCAGCGCATCTCCATGTTGGTCATTCCAGAGCTCTTGGCACAGTCCTTTTGGCCAAGAAAGTCAGTAGATTGGGGTTTTGGAGTGGAGGTAGATATTATTTTGTTGGTGTTTTAAAAAATGGGAGGTTGGTTATTACCTTTCACCTCACCTGAGCCCTTTCTCCATAGGCCCACATATCTGTAAGCACTCAGCCCAATGAGGTGGGCCCCATTGCCGTGTTGGAGTTTTGGGTTCAGGCTCTAATAAGCCAACATCTTTGGTTCCGAGAACAACCCATCCTCTTCCTTATGGACCACTTGTGTAAAACAGCTTTTCAGCTCATGCAGGAGGACTGTGTGCAGAAATTACTCTACCAGCAACATAAGGTAAACCTATTAGAGAATTTATCTTTCAGGCCCTTGATAGATAGTAGCCTTCTAAGAAGCTTCCCCTCAAAACACCACTCTCAGCACTACTCTGTGGCTAAAAAAGCTTGTCTTACTGGAGTCTTATCTCAGTAACCGCAGTCCATTGGCTCAGATCCCCATAAAGCCGAAGAAATATCCCTGCACTCCCATTACATTTGGCTGTAATACACTGCCTGGGTCTGTGATTGCTGGTGGACTAATGAATTATTGAAATCTGTGTCTTACCAGAATCTTACATTATAGTAAGATAATTGCTGATATTCCTGAAAAGGTCATTGATAAGTTTTTTTTTTAAGCCTCCTCTCTCTGCTCCAATCCTCTCCCCGGTGTAGAATGCTTTGGGTTACCACTGTGACCGGAGTCTGCTCTCTTCCTTGGTGAGCTGGATCGTGGCCGGCAACATCACTCCTTCCTTCGTGGAGGGCTTGGCCACGCCCACTCAGGTAGGAAACCCTCGGGAGCATTTGTTACCTCAGTGAACTTTAATATCGTTATCATCCTTACTAGTACATTATTACTAGCCTACCATAACTAGCATTGACATGGCACTCACTAGGAGAATACGTCTTCATCTCATCCTCACAGTAGCCTCTGCTGAGTTTCACTGTCGCTGTTTCTGTTTCATAGAGGGGTTAACTGAGGTTTGATGGCATTAGTGGCTGGCTCAGGTTCAGACAGCTCGAGACCAGACCCGGCCTGCCTGACTGCACAGCCTGGCCAGCCGCATGGCAGAGTGGTTAACAGTGGACACTGGAGCCAGAGGATGCTGCCATTTGCTGGTGCTGTGCCCTGGGCAGCTTGCTTACCTCTCTGTCCTCAGTTTCCTCAACTGTCAAAAGGAAGTAACGATTGCACCAACATGCAAAGCATTAGAACAGTGCTTAGCATGTAGTGCTCACTGGATAGGTGTTGGCTGTTATTATTGCTGTCATCATTATCACCAGCACATTATTTTCATCATGATTACCACCTCTTAGACTTTTTGTGTTGTTTGTGTTGAATTACGCCTGTTTCATCACTTAAGCCAGTAGTAACATCCTTCACCTCCTATCAGTCTTACCTCCTGCTTATACTTCTTGAGATCTAGCTGAAGCCAACTCCTTGCTGTTACCTGCTCACATCTTTGCCTTTGCCTAGCTCCGTGGTCGGCAAACTGCGGCTTGCCAGCCACATGCGGCTCTTTGGCCCCTTGAGTGTGGCTCTTCCTAAGCCTTAGGAGTACCCTAATTAAGTTAATAACAATGTACCTACCTATATAGTTTAAGTTTTAAAAATTTGGCTCTCAAAAGAAATTTCAATCGTTGTACTGTTGATATTTGGCTCTGTTGACTAATGAGTTTGCCGACCACTGGCCTAGCTGATTGTTTTACTAGGCAAGCCTTTTCCTCCAATCTCTACGTAGAGCCTTCTCTGAACATGCCCTACCTCCTCTGGCTTCCCATAGCACATTATTCCTGACTCAGTAGTCACCACTACACACTTCCACATTTGGTTACTTACATATTAGTCTTGTCTCCTGTTAGAAGGAAAACTTCTTTAAAAAAAATATTTTCATTGATTTCAGAGAGAGGAAGGGAGAGGGAGAAAGAGATAGAAACATCAATGATGAGAAAGAATCATCAATCAGCTGCCTCCTGCACACCCCTTACCGGTGATGGAGTCTGCAACCTGGGCATGTGCCCTGACCGGAAATCGAACTGTGACCTCCTGGTTCATGGGTCTATGCTCAATCACTGAGCCACACCAGCTGGGCTAGATGGAAAACTTCTTAAGAGCAGAGCTTGTGTCTACCTCTCTTTCCTGTCTTCCATGCATATAGAAACTGCCTGCTAAATATTTTTGAGCAAACAAGCATCCTGTTTTAGTATAAAGGAATTTGACATTTTTAAGTGAACTGTTTTATCTGAATTTATATCTGTGATAAGAGTATAGATAGGTATGAAAACTGTTAATTTTAGAAACCCTAAATATTTGTTGATTGAGATCTATGATAGGAAAGATATTAGTTTGTGGATTATCAGGATGTATTTTGTTTGCCAAGTGAGCTGCGGATTGCTCTACTGTTACCTGTTGTCATCGTAGGTGTGGTTTGCGTGGACCGTCCTGAACATGGAGTCCATCTTTGAAGAAGATTCTCAGCTCAGAAGAGTTGTTGAAGGGGAATTGGTTATAAACCCTTCTTTCACTCCTGACCAAGCTTTGAAGGTGCAAATACCAGTTCTGCATTTGAGTGGGAGAAGGTGGTTTATACTTTGATGCTGATGGATTCACCTGTAGCTTTTGAACACCAATGTTTTCGTTTGTTGTAAATGTTTGAAAAGCACATAACTAGACCAATGTAGAAAATGTTATACTTGAAGTGTATGCGTCTTTCCCAGGTTCATTTCACATTGAGAGTCACACTGATTATTGAAGGCCGTGCTCATTGCATGTGAAGGAGATCACCAGTGTTTTAAAGCAATTTCCAGTGTGTCCCACATGCATCAGAATCTCCTGGAGATTCTTGGACTCCCAACTTCTGAAATTCTGAGTTTGGAGTAGGATCAGGAATTTATTTTTAAAAACTCCCTAGCTGATCCTCAGGCTCACTAAAGTATGAGAAAGACTGGAACAAAGCTTTAGAACTAACTAAGTGCCTTCTCTTTTAGGGTCCCCCAAGCGTGTCATATTGTGGCTGGTAGGCCGCATGCCTCATTTAAATGTCGGCTGCAAGTTTGACATGCTTGGACTATAGACTTTGCTTTGGAGTTTCAGAGCCTATCAAACAATTTATCACTCTTGAAAGTCCTTTTAAAAATCTAATTTTCAAGAGATTTATAAAGTTTGACAGTAAACTTTACTTTTGGTTTTCATCTACTTTCTTTTTTTTTTAATAAACGTTTGGTGTTTTATTTTTATTTATTTATTATTATTCACTAGAGGCCTGGTGCACGACATTCGTGCACTCGGTGGGGGAGGGGTCCCTCAGTCCGGCTTGCGCCCTCTCGCAGTCTGGGACCCTTATTCCTTACCACCTGCCTGTAGCAATGGTGGGAGAGGCTCCCACCACCACTGCTGCACTCACCAGCCGTGAGCCTAGCTTCTGGCTGATTGGCGCTTCCCCTGTGGGAGCGCACTGACCACCAGGGGGAAGCTCCTGTAGTGAGCATCTGCCCCCTGGTGGTCAGTGCACATCATAGCGACAGGTTGTTCCACAGTTTGGTCAATTTGCATATTAGGTTTTTATTATATAGGATTTTAAAATATATTTTTATTTCAGATAGGAAGGGAGAGGGAGAGAGAGAGAGAAACATCAATGATGAGAGAGAATCATTGATCAGCCTGCCTTCTACACAACCCCCACCCCCCCGCTGGGGATAGAGACCGCAACCAGGCATGTGCCCTTGACCAGACTCGAACCCGGGACCCTTCAGTCCATAGGCCGGCGCTCTATCCACTGAGCCAAACCTGCCAGGGCCATCTCCTACTTTCTTGCGCTATAGTGTTTTATATGCAAAGACATAAGGGCATGTCAAGGCATGGACATGAGCTTAGACAGGGTGACAGTTGAGACCCTTTTCAGTTCTAGGGTCTGTGAAATGTTTTGACAGAAGTAAAGCTACCCCTTATCTCCTGCT
The DNA here is from genome assembly GCF_000147115.1 of Myotis lucifugus. Lineage (NCBI taxonomy): Eukaryota > Metazoa > Chordata > Mammalia > Chiroptera > Vespertilionidae > Myotis > Myotis lucifugus. Next base: position 4,153,249 of record NW_005871064.1, read on the forward strand.
AACAAGGAGGTTAAAGTGTTAGCTGTGGGTTGGAGAAGTAAGTTCTGGATCATTTAGAAAGAGCAAACTTTGCACCTGTGTTCATTTCATGGCTGCTCATAGCTCCGCCTCTTCTGTAGAAAGCCCAGGCCCAGCTGAAGCTCCCCCTCGTCCCGTCGCTGCAGAGGCTGCTGGTCTATCGCTGGGCCCACCAGGCTCTTGTCACTCCATCTGATCACCCTCTTCTGCCGCTCATCTGGCAGAAGTTCTTCCTGCTGTACCTGCACCGCCCAGGACCGCAATACGGGTAGGTAGCCAGTACCGTCGTCTGTTTCTGTGAATCCTTCCTGCCTTAGCACTGCTCTGCTGCGCTGAGTTCTCACACTGAGGCGGGTGAGTTAGAGTCTCAGCTAGGAGTCTCCCTTCCTTCCTGCTTCACAATTGTTCAGGGTATATTGTGGCAGCTCTCTCTTTACCATCTCCCATACCCAATGTGGGGAAGACAGCACCCTGGAACCTCTGGAAATGCAAAGGGAGAGAAATTGCCCAAATAGGCTGCTTGTGTGACTGTCAGGGGGCTCATTGGAGGAGATCTGTGATGAGTCAAGCAGCTGTGGACAAAGGCCAAGCTGTGTCTGGCAGCCTTTGGGCTGGGGCTGCGGGTGTCCAACATTTCCACTGGATATGAAGGGACTGACCAGCTGACTGACCAGCTGGAACTGCCCACTGTTACTGACCATTGATCTTTAGCTCCAATTCAATTCCTAGCTCATCTTTCACTACCTTAACTCACTGCCTTGAAACGTAAATGTTAATTCTTTGAAACGTCTGTTTTCTACCAGATTGCAAGTTCTTCAAGAGCAGAGACTATTTTTAAAAAATATATATATTTTTATGGATTTCAAAGAGGAAGGGAGAGGGCGAGAGAGATAGAAACATCAATGAAAGAGAATGATTGGCTGCCTCCTGCATGCGCTGCCCCCCCCCCCCCCCCCACTGGGGATCGAGCCCGTAACCAGGGCATGTGCCATTGACCAGAATCGAACCTGGGACCCTTCAGTTCGCAGGCCGATGCTCTGTCCATTGAGCCAAACCGGCTAGGGCGAGGAGAGACTATTTTTAATCTCTTCCGTACCTCTAAGTGGTGATAATATCTTGAATTTGCATAGCATTTCATTTTTAAAAAAACTTTTCATATATACCATCTTGTTGGAGCCTCATAATAACTTATGGTAGAACTGGCATGTATTAATATAACGCAGTATATATACAGCTATAGTAAATTGACTTGTTATTATGATTTTGTGGTCACATAGGAGGTACATCGTGTATTGATCTTGTTGTGATCCATGCTTGTATTTCTTAAGGCTACCCATAGATGGTTGTATTGGAAGAAGATTTTTCCAAAGCCCTGCACATACTAATTTGTTGAAAGAAATGAAGAGGCGCCTGACTGAGGTAGCTGATTTCCACCACGCAGCGAGCAAGGCCCTCCGTGTTCCAGCAGAGGGCAGTGAAGGGCCACCCGAGAGCCAGGCTGGCACCCCTGCTTACCTGACTTCACCCGAGCTGCACACGGAGCTAGTGAGGTAACACGTGGTTGTTTAGCCATTTACATGTTGTTGGCAGCACAGTACTGTGCTGGGGCAGTTACTCATTCCTTAACTACTGGATGTTATTCTCTTGTTAGATTCACTAGGGAAGGCAGCTTTGACTATAGGTTTACGTCTTGTAGTGTTTCTCTTCTTATGTTTCTTGTGGGAAATGAATCAGCAGTTTGTGAGTACCTGGAGTCTTTCACCTGGAGTGAAAGATCTTAAACCAGAGGCTTATGTCATTTTTTAATGTAAAAACAGAAATAAACCTAAACAATTGGCTGTGGCAGGTAAACAACAGGTGAAGCCTGCTTGGTAGTTTTGTAAAAGAAATAAAGGAGCATGGCAGAGCTCTGTAAGTGGGAGTTCATAGCCTCTTAGGGGATTTCAGGACCCACCTGGGGTGGGATCTAGTGGGATCTAGTAATCTCCCAAAACTGCTTCTAAAATCGGCACAATATTGGCATCCCCAAAAGGTTAAGAACTTTCAAATAAGTTTGGGTCCCTATCCCATTTTCCTTCACCTTTCATTTATTTTTTAAATTTATTTTAAAAATATGTTTTTATTGATTTCATAGAGGAAAGGAGAAGGAGAGAGAGATAGAAACATCAATGATGAGAGAGAATCATTGATCGGCTGCCTCTTGCACGTCCCCTACTGGGGATCGAGCTCACAACCTGGGCATGTGCCCTTGACCACAATCAAACCTGGGACCCTTCAATCTGCAGGCCGACACTCTATCCACTTAACCAAACTAGCTAGGGCCCTTCACCTTTCATTTATAAGTTTGCTGTAAACCAGATTTTAGTCTTATAAATAAGACATTAAAAATGGCTCTTTATGTTAGTCCTGGGAACAAAATGTCTTGGTGTGGACGCCCTGTGCTTGGAGCCAGCAATGAGGCTCGGGCTGGACATCAGAGCCCTAGGGCTGTCTCTCAGCCTCCAGATGATTTCTCCCTGTTTTACTTGCTCGAGGGAAAACTGATTGTTAACCAGGCTTAACCAGTGGGAAGACTTTATCTTTGAACATTTAGATCAGCGAAGAAAGTCTCTGCTGTTCCCTCTGCCTCTCTTAAATCCCCCTTCCTTTGTCATGTTGGTAAAGTGTCCATCTAATCCAGCGGTTCTCAACCTGTGGGTCGCGACCCCTTTGGGGGTCGAACAACCCCTTCACAGGGGTCGCCTAAGACCATCGGAAAACACATATATAATTACATATTGTTTTTGTGATTAATCACTATGTTTTAATTATGTTCAATTTGTAACAATGAAAATACATCCTGCATATCAGATACTTACATTATGATTCAACAGTAGCAAAATTACAGTTATGAAGTAGCAACGAAAATAATTTTATGGTTGGGGGTCACCACAACATGAGGACCCCCATTAAAGGGTCGCGGCATTAGGAAGGTTGAGAACCACTGATCTAATCGAATCAGAGGCTGGAAGAGAGATCCATACCAGCCTCTCCCCTGCAAGAGCTCAAACCCCAGTCTTGGCTCTCTTCCTACACAGACCACCCCAGAGATAAAGGAGGTAATTTTCCACTTCATTGAGCAAAGCCAAGTCATGCCACCTCCGCCCAGTTCCTCACCCAGTCACTCGTGTGCTGGAGACTACTCTGGTACCTTTTGCTGAAAACAGCTGCTTAAAGTACAAGTGATTTTAGCTAAATGGACTGTGTTCCTTATTAAAACAAAAAATAAAAACAAAGGAAACATCATTAAAATTTATAAAATGTTTTTACTGGAAAGTTCAGATTGTTTTTCTTTCTCTTTATAGCTTGGCTTTGTTTTATTTCTTCTTAATGGGTCTAGGACAGTGATGACGAACCTATGACACGCGTGTCAGAGGTGACACGCGAACTCATTTTTTTGGTTGATTTTTCTTTGTTAAATGGCATTTAAATGTATAAAATAAATATCAAAAATATAAATCTTTGTTTTACTGTGGTTGCAAATATCAAAAAATTTCTATATGTGACACGGCACCAGAGTTAAGTTAGGGTTTTTCAAAATGCTGACACGCCGAGCTCAAAAGGTTCGCCATCACTGGTCTAGGATCACACATGCTGTGGGTTCTATCTGTGACTCCTGTGGCAGGAGATGCCATTGAGCCTACCGCTGGCAGGTGCTGCCAATGCATAAGTTGAAAATGGCTTTTACTGTTTCTCAGGAAGACAGGAGGTATATTTATTTGGATGTTGTTTAAACTTTTCAAAGCACTAAGGCTCATTGACTGGGTTGCTCAGGAAAGAGCAGCTCCAGATTCATTCCTAGGTTTGTGATAAAATCACCTCTCCAGGTTTTTTTCTGTTTACTGTATTTAATAATGGAATTCCCAGAGTCCTTTCTTCACACCTTGTCTTTTAGCAATTATTGCATTATATTTTATTTGTCTGTAACCTGTTTCTCCCCAGCTGGCTCATGAGCTTTATGGGAGAGTGATGGTTGTTGGGAACATTTTCTGTATCATGTGCCTTCTTTACTTTTATGTTGTGGTGCCATTGTTTCTAGAGATGTAAGAAACTTCATCTGTGTGCACATCTTTTTATATTTTATATAATTATGTTCTTTTCTTTTAGGCTCTTCAACGTATATATATTATGGCTAGAAGATGAGAATTTTCAAAAAGGAGATACCTATATCCCTACTCTACCAAAGCATTATGACACTCACAGGCTAGCCAAAGTGATGCAGAATCAGCAGGTGAGACTATGGCTTTGTCTCTTTTAGCATCTCTGACTGTACTTTGAATTGGTCACATTCATAATCAAAGGGTAAAACCACTTATAGATATGGAAATCACTTGCTCGAATGGTCAGTGTTTTTGTGGATTTTGTCAGTATACTAGTGATTGTTGTATTAAAGGGATAGTCCCTCTTGAATTTCCAGCCCCACCATGACCTCACTTGAATGCCTGAAACTCAGTCTAAGACTTTCTACCATCTCATAAACATAGCCTTCCTTGAACTGCTTGTATACTTTCTTAATTTAAATTGTTGGAAGCCAAACACTTTTAGCTGTCATCTCCACTCCCATAAAAAGCACCGTGTGAGAATTTATTAGGATTCACACATTATATATGAAGTTACGTGGACTAGATGGGAGCTCACCTTTATGTGGCTTTGGAGATGCCTCGCAGGTGTCACAGTTTGGTTGCCCTTCTGGAAGTACTCAGTTCTAGTCTGTACATATTCTAAGCTGTTCTCTCCCTAGTACCCAGGGATGTCTGTGGTCCTTTTTCAGGCCCAAACTTGTAAGTTTTCTCTTACCTTCTGTGTGTGTGTGTACACATTTCTCCTATTCCACTTCCATTTTTCTAGGTGCGGAACTCTAGTGGGCATTGACCTTGACACTGGGATGGGATTTAGGAACCTCTAAGACTTGAGAGACTTTAATTTGGATTTTTAAACTTATCTGCTTCCATATTCTATGTAGTGTTTCATTTCTAGTAGGTGTCTTTGATTTCTTTCCTTCTTCCTTTTTCTCTCTCTCTCTTTCCTTCCTTCATTTTTCTTCTTTCCTTCTCTTTCTTCCATGAGTATTTATTTAGTGGTTTTAAGGTGTCAGATATCAAATGCCAAATATACAAAAAGAGACCTGGCACAATCCCTGCCTTCAAGGAGCTTACTGTCAAATGAGGACTCAACAATGCTTACATCTGGTGAGAAAGATTGTGGGAGTAGAATGTACAGGGTGCTGTGGGGACACAGAGGAGCAGCACCCAGTTCAGACTGGGGCAGGAGTGGTGATCTTTGAGTTGAGACCTGAAATAGGGAAAATAAATGTGATCTTAGTGTCGTGAAATCCTGAGTGAGGTTCCGTACCCATTTCTTCTTTACATGCCACACACCAAGGTACTTGGTGTTGTAAAAAATTAATCATAGCTCTTTTGGTTCTTCGATATTTATCGTGGCTCTCCAGCATCTACTGAATTAATTGCTTTGTTTTTCTTAAGTCTACTTGCCCTTTGCTTTTATAGCTCCTATTTTTTTAAAATATATTTTTATTGAGAGGGAGATAGAAACATCAATGATGAGAGAGAATCATTGATCGGCTGCCTCCTGCATGCCCCCTGCTGGGGATCGAGCCCGCAAACCAGGCATGTGCCCTTGACTGGAATCGAACCTGGGACCGTTCAGTCCGCAGGCCGATGCTCTAGCCACTGAGCCAAACCAGCTAGGACTATAGCTCCTATTTTTTTTTTATCTGTAATCCAAGTTCTGGGTTTTTCTGTCCTTTTGTGTTTTCTGAGGCATCTCTGCTTAATCCATCCCTGATTCTCAGGAATCTTCTCTAATTGTTAGCCTCTGTCAGCAGTTACTTAGCACAGAGGCTGAGAAGGTAACAGTGGCCCCACTTAAAGGAGATGTTTATGTGTATGCACAGCAGGAGGGCCTGGCATGGCCCTTGAACAGTCGGGTGCATTTAGGAACCATCCTGTGATCGGGATGACTTGGAAGTTCCTTCTCTGAGTCTGGAGTGCCTTGTGCCGTGGTTAGTTTGGAAATAATGACTTAGGACTTAATGGCAGTGTGCTAATTTGAAGCCAGGGACATTTTCAGGTTCAGAAGGATCCTTTAGACCACTTAAAATCAGAAAAAAAAAAGGGAATTACGGTGCACAAAACCATAGTCTATAACTGATCACCTACTATTACTATTTGAAGTAGGTTTTAGTGTTCAGTGATGGTTGGCTCTTTTTTCTCATTAAAGTGAGTCCACCATTCTAATCTGTAGTGATCCCCAAAGTGAAGTACATAGAGAAATACAAGAATGTGCAAGACAAAAAAGAATATGCAAGACAGCTCACTGGAGTGTGGGAAAAGAATGCTGGAAGTTCTATTTTTTTTAATTTTTAATTTCATCTTTTACTATGAAAAGATTCAATTGTACAGGAAATAGAATCTATACTAATAATAGCCTAGGGCCGTCACGACCTAAAAGACCCCACAGGCTCCTATCACAGCAAGGCTGGCGGCAGGCGGGCAGGCGGGTGGGGCGGTGGGGGGTGGGGTGGGCGGGGCGAGGCAGGCATGGCAGCTGTGGATCAGGCCCAGATAGAGGCTCGGAGAGAGAGGCAGGGCCTGTTCAGCAGCTGCTGTGGCTGCTGGCAAGCCCCAGAGAGAGAGAGGCAGGGCCTGATCAGCAGCCACTGTAGAGGATTTTCCAGAAGAGCCAATGGCTGCCTAGGAGGCAGAGCTTTTGATGCTGACTGCCATAGGAGCCAATCAATCAGAACCTACTCTGGGTGAACTGCGAAGGCAGAACCTAAGGTGGGGGCTGAGGCGGGTTTTAAGGGCAATAGCTGTTTGGTGTAAGGTGTAAGAAAGCAGTTCAATTTTTTAATGATTGATTTGGCAGTATAGTGCATATGGCTGGCTATCAGTCCAGATATAGGGATTACGTATTTTTGTCTGCAAAGAGCATCTCCTCCTGCTGAAAAGGCTCCCCGCCCCCCATTTAAGCAATCCTATCCTATATAATCTATCTATACTAATAGAAGGGTAATATGCTAATTAGACCGGGTTGACTGGCAATCTTCCAGACCTCCGACTTCCTTCCAGACAAAGCCATGGTGGTGGGGGCCAAGGCAGAGGCAGTTAGGGGTGATCAGGCTGGCAGGGGAGGGCAGTTGGGAGCGATCAGGCTGGCAGGGGAGGGCAGTTGGGAGCCATCAGGCTGGCAGGGGAGAGCAGTTGGGGGCGAGAACAGGCCGGCAGGGGAGGGCAGTTAGGGGTGATCAAACTGGTAGGGGAGAGCAGTTGGGGGCAATCAGGCTGGCAGGAGAGCAGTTAGGGGTGATCAGGCAGGCAGGCAGAGGGGTTAGAGGCGATCAGGCAGGCAGGCAGGTGAGCGGTTAGGAGCCAGTGGCCCCACATTGCGAGAGGGATGTCCTATTGGAGAGGGTGCAGGCTGGGCTGAGGGGACCCCCCCCCCCTGCATGAATTTTGTGCACCGGGCCTCTAGTAGTATATAATAGACATGCCCATTCTCCCCCTCCCCGCTTTGTGTACCATGTGTGTAGTTTCATCTGTAGTTCACCTCCACCATGTTATCTTGGAGCTAATCCTAGAGAGCACTTGATAAATAAAGATATTAAAATATGCGGATTAAAAGTGCACATGGCTTACCATGCTTGAATGCACTTTCTTTTTCCCTGAATCCTTTTTGATGATAGAAAAAAAAGATGAAGATTAAAAGATAACATAATCCAATAGCATTTACATTTGAAAAACAATAATAGGTTATTAAAATCAAGCATCTAATCAGGGTTCAAATTTCTCATTGTCTCATAAATGTTGTAAAAGTTTTGTTGTGCTGTATTTGTACAGTTTGTTTGAATCAGGATCTGAATTTTGTGATTGGTTTATAGCTCTTAAGTCCTTTTAATCTGTAGGTCCTCCCCTTAGTCCTTTTCTCCCTTGCAATTTATTTGTTGAAGAAACTGGGTAGTTTGTCCATAGAGTTTCCCCACAGTCTACATTTGTTTACTGCATCTTTGTGGTGAAGTTTAATATGTTTTTCTGTTCCCTGAAAATTGTTAGTGGGACATAGGGTTTGAGCTAATCCAGATTCAATTATTTTCAATATATTTAAATTTATCTCTGTACAATTTCTGTTATTTACCTATGTCTTATAATTTCTTAGCTCAGTAATATGTATGTATAATTTATAAATATACATTTAGTGGGACTATAAAATTAGTTTTTCTGATCAATGGTAAATTTCAAAAAAGTTTTGAGATTCTTGCTAAGATTGTTAGAGTATCAGTTTTAAATGCGATTCTTCCTAATGCTGGAGAACTTGGAATAGACCAAACTTATTGGTTCACTTTATAGTTAAATATGTAGGTTTATATGTGAATATATCTGGGAAAGTTAAGGTTCTGTGTTTTCATTCTAGGATCTGTGGATGGAATATCTGAACATGGAGCGCATACATTACGAGTTTCAAGAAACCATTGGTCTGTGGACGCAGGCCAAACTTGAGTCCCATTCCACATCCTGCAATTTGTCAGTTCAGCTAGACTTCACTGATCCTTTTTTGGGTGAGTCATACAAGCATCAGCCCCTTTGAATGTATGAAGGATGGAATGGATGAGTGAATCAGAGCCTTTGAGGGTTAAGGTGTACAATAGCTATTCCTCCAGTAAGCATTGATTTTTTAAGGAGTTCATAGTTAACTTGTCTACCACTTAGGATTAGGTTAGGCTCTGAGTGAGAGAAAATTCAAAAATAGTAATGGCTTAAATAAGATAGAGATTTAATTTGATTTTTCTCATGTAAAAGGAGTCTGGATGCAGGCATTTCAGAATGGTATGTAGCTTCATGACCTATAAGCCTTCAAGGACCCCTGCTCCTCCTATGTGGCTGCCCCACTGTTTTCACACATGACATCCACTTATGGTCCAAGGTTAAGATTATGGTCACATTCATGTTTTACTCAACAGGAAGGGGAAACTCCTTCTTTAAGGACTCTTTTGAGAAGCTGCTTACAGACTATCCAATTATAGCTCATTGGCTCAAATTGAGACACATGGTTCTACCTACCTGAAAAGGAGACTGAAAAGTGACTTTAAAAAGACATTTTAATTGACATCAATGTGTAAAGTGCAACTTTAAATTTCATTATTTTGGATTTTCAATTTTACAGTTCAGAAGTCTTTTCTTTTATAAACTTTTCTTTGTATCTGGAACTCTTCCCATACAATACACATGGATCATATTCCTAAAGTTTCTAAGTTGGTTGTTTTCTCACAGTGCATTTTTCTAAAGAAACAGTTTTATAAATTGTCAGTTTTCTATGCCAGGCCACAAAAACTCATTTAACCTGGAAAGTTGATGACATATCTTACAACAAAAATAACATAAAACAATATTTAGGTTCACTTGCTGGTTTTAATTACTGAATATATTTTTTAAATGTAGGGCATATAATACAATTATGAACATAACTTTTGAATAAAATATTGTAATATGTAGTGTAATAGAGCACTGAAGTGATTCAGAGAAAGGCAAAAATATCTTCTTGTTCCAGCCCTGCCACTAACCAACTAGTTAGCTGTGTGATCAGAGAAAAAAAGCTTTAGTCCACTCATCTGTAAAAGGAAGGTGCTAGACAGTTTCATCTAAGGCTTTAAAATTTTTCCTCCAACATCTTTCTCCCCACTTTTCCCCTGAAATAATAATAGTTTTCACCACAACTATAAAAGTTATATGTGTTCATTGAAGAAAATTAAACAGTATAGAGAAGTATATAGGGGAAGGTCTAAAAGTTGCCCTCAACCTAGCCACATCGAGTCTCATTTTCTATTCTTTAAAGTCTGTTAAGGAGAAAAAGAAATATGTTTGTAGGTCTGGAAGCTGGTGAATACTGCTCTGTTAATGTCCTCCCATCTGTAATGCTTTCACATGGCCTTCACACTGCCCCCAAAGGCGGATTGTTTTCTCTGGACTAAAATGAGCAATTTGTTCAGCCTTCAGTTTGTTCCAGTCTCTGTCCCAATACTTTATATGTGTTAATTCTGTCCTCCCAACAACCCTATGAGGTTTATCCCCACTGAGCAGATAGTGAACCTGAGAGGTATAATAAGGTGGTTAATGTGCACATGGCTTGGACCAGTTTTAAATGTAGGGCATATAATAGAATTATAGATTTAGTCACTCTTGGTCCAGAGTGGTGATTATAGTTAAAAATGCTCTGAATTTATTTTTGCCTGTCTTTTATTTTACACTTAAAATATCCTTGATTTTTCTTTTCTTGTTTTTATGATAAGTGATATTGATTTTGAAAAAGAGCTTCCAGTGTTCTTTAGAGTCATGTCCTAAAATGTTGCTGGAAAGAAACCTGAACATACTCAGCAGTCTTATCCAGTGATGAATTTCCAACTTTGTTACATTCTGTGCGGGGAGTGGTAGTTCTAGTGGAAAAACCCCGGCAATAAGGGATGATCCTGTACTTGACCTGTTTGGAATGTTAAATTCCATCTGCTTGGGGTACAAATAGTACAAGTCTTCTTATGCCAAGTAAAGTCACATCTATTAAACTTAGTTTTTCTTAACAAGAATAGAAAATTGAATGCTACATTTGGAATGAAATCAGAAATTCATAGTAGTCCCTTACGTACTTGTTGACTTGACACTCCCGTGACCTCTCATCCCCTGTTATCTTACTATGGAAAAGAAACAGGGATGTGGCAGCTTTTCTTCATGTTCTCCAGTTCCTGCCTGCACTATGGTATGTGTATAGTGTAGTAAAGAGAGAGGGAGGGAAGGTAGGATATATTGGATACCTACTGTGTTGTGTTCAGCTGTGTACTAGGTGTAGAAATGTAAACATTTAACTTGGACTCAGCAATATGAGAACATGTGCAATTTACTGCAAAGTTAACAGTACAGATTTACCTTTATTTTTCTTATATGCCACCTTATTTCTTATTTGGGCTCCATAGATTATTTGTTGAGTGAATGAATAGTAAATGAATGAATGAATGAATGAATGAATGACTATATGACTATGTAAACATAAGTTCTGTAGGAGTTTGTGCCCATGTTCTTACTCATTTTAACTCGACTACTTTCAGCCCTCTTGTCTAAACCGTGGCCTATTTAAGATTTTTCACTTAGCTATATTCCATGATGCTCATTTCTTTCTCTCCCATTCCTATGAAGTTTATCTGGGTGATTGCATTAAACTTCTAACTGGGCTACCTGCCCCATCCCCCCAGTCCATTGTCTGATGGTAGCTACCATCTTTCTCAAGCTTACTTAGAGCTGTTCACTAGATCCCCTTTGTTGTTTTTTTGTTTTGTTTTTTTAATTTATTTTTATTGATTTCAGAGAGGAAGGGAGAGGGGCAGACAGAAACATCAATAATGAGAGAGAATTATTGATCAGCTAGCTGCCTCCTGTATGCCCCACAATGGGGATCGAGCACGCAACCCGGGCATGTGCTCTTGACCAGAATCGAATCTGGGACCCTTCAATCTGCAGGCCAACACTTTATCCACTGAGCCATGCTGGCTAGGGCCACTAGATCCCCTTTGTACTAGCATAAGTCCAAACACCTTAGTGCATCATGCAAGGCTATCTAGGGTAATAATTTAAGATTGTGAGCTTTAACTCTTTAACTATCATTAAGACTTTTTGAGGTAGGAATTCTATTCAATCACACCCTGTGCTCCTGATCTCCCAGCTCCTGGGAGAGTATTAGTAGGCCTGTGGGTGCTCCCTCAGAGCTTATAAATGATAAAAGATTTAGGCCTCTGAAGTATCTATTCTGTATATCTCAGCATTTTTTATGATGGAAGCAAGCCAGGGCTTTGCACCCTCTTAGTAAGTTACTACCTAGTTGTAGCCATTACTCAGTAAATAGAACTTTATTTTCTTTCAGCTAAAGAGAGGGTCTTAAGTAACTTGCGGAAGCATGATGCTCCCCAGCCTCCCCTTGCTCTGCACCCAGTGAGGCCTCCTGTGCCGGTTATTTCCTCTGATGTGCTCCTGAGTCAGAAGGACACCACCCAGCTGGTGCGCACAGACCTGAATCTGTTGCGACAGCAGGCCAGGTAAGCCCAGGAGACCCCCGGGTCACGCCTCCCTGCTTGCTGCCTTGACAGCTGGGTGACTTAGCACCCGAAAGGGTCCTCATCAGCGTTCTGGCCATGCGGGTAATTGGTGGAGACGTACCCAGACGGTTACTTTAGTTAACCAAGTTGTGACAAGTCTTTTAATTTCCCATGGAAATTATGTGGTGCTTTCATGGACTATAAATTTGTACATGTTTCCTGTGGTGGCATTTCTGAGTGTCAGCAGTGCCAGCTAAGTGTTTCCTATGCTTCTCCTGAGGAACCTTCTGGTAATGGAAAGGTTGTGTTTAAAAGGGATGAATTGAGGTTTACTTTCTTTTGTCATCGCTTTGTTCTCTCACTCTCCATACTCTTAAAAATCGGCACAGGCATCGATCGACGTGCGGGAAAGGCATTTACTGTTCTGTGTTCATGAGAGAGACAGAATGATCAACTCTTTAAGGTTCTAGCTTGCCATCTTGTGAGAAGGAGCGTGTATGTAGCAAGTCTATTTTATAAAGTAAAAGAGTCTATTTGGCAAATCCCACAGGAATCAACCTCTCCTTTTTTAAAAATTTATCTTTATTGTTGAAAGTATTACAGATGCCTCCTCCCCCCCCCCCCCCCCCCCCCACGGGGCCACAATCAACGTGCCCGCCCCTTGGAAACCAACTTATGGCGGGCTTTTTTTTCTCTGCAGTTTTTGGACAGGATGGTTTTCGAGTGGACATAAGTACATTAACAATAGCCACCAGCACTGGCCTGCGAGATGAAAGAGTACAGCTCCCTCCATAGCCCGCTTGGCCACCCCGAAAAAATAAAGTGACCAGGAGGGAGGGAGATGGATT
>NW_005871064.1:4166404-4231721 GCF_000147115.1 Myotis lucifugus
CTTAGAACAGTATTGACACCATGTAAGAATTAACTTTCTCCATTTAAAAAAATACATATTTTTTATTGATTTCAGAGAGGAAGGGAGAGGGAGAGAGAAACATCAATGATGATAGAGAATCATCGATTGGCTGCCTCCTGCATGCCCCTCACTAGGGATGAGCCTGCAACCTGGGCATGTGTCCTTGACTGGAATTGAACCTGGGACCCTTAAGTCTGCAGGCCAACGTTCTTATTCACTGAGCCAAACCAGCTAGGGCAACTTTCTCCATTTTTGAAAATTTAGTTTGAGTTACTAATACCTAAGAAATCAGTGATACTTACAAGTAAGGGCACCACTTTAGGATAGTTAAATTAGGATGAAATTCTCATTTGTTCTTGTATATTTAAGGGTTCATTTAAAAAGCATTGCTAATATAACACAGATTCTAAGTGGAGTTTTATTTCTGGCTAAAAAGTTGTCCCACTTTTTCTTGGTTTCTTTTTTTTTTTTTTAATATATTTTATTGATTTTTTACAGAGAGGAAGGGAGAGAGATAGAGAGTTAGAAACATCGATGAGAGAGAAACATCGATCAGCTGCCTCCTGCACATCTCCCACTGGGGATGTGCCCGCAACCCAGGTACATGCCCTTGACCGGAATCGAACCTGGGACCTCTCAGTCCGCAGGCCGACGCTCTATCCACTGAGCCAAACCGGTTTCGGCTTTCTTGGTTTCTTAATTTTCTGGTTAGCATGACTGCCAGGGTGAGAATTTGGGTGAGTCTTGGCACACACACCTTTGGCCTTTTTACTATGGAATCCTTATATCTTGCTCTAATGCAGGCTTGGGTAACTGTAAGCCTTTATCACTTATTATGAAATCTTTCTAAGACTTTCTTTGACCTCCTGATGATGTTTGTTTTTGTTTTTTTCCCCCAGAACGGCTGCTCTTCGGGAATCTCAGCAAGTTGCCCTGGATAGTGAGCTGTTGGACACAATGCCCAAACAGTATGTTAATCGAGAAGAACAGACCACACTACATTTGGAGTGTAGAGGCATTAGTGGTAAGAAATGCCAAGGAGCAGCAGTTGTAACAGTTCAGGTAAGATTGTTTAAATTCCTTTGTAGTTCAGAGAATTTTAATTGAGCCCCTAATTGGCATATCACTGAGAAAGACTGAAAGAAGTATATAGCAGGTGAGCCATGTCTCAAACATGTAACAGTTTTTAGGGGAGTGAAGACACACACAGCTAATCACCTGTTTCCATAAGTGCTGACAAGTCATATAAAACAGATAGAAATTCAAAGAAAAGCAGAATCATCGAGGAGATAGTGAGAGTGGGGGCCTTAAATGATCCTTAAAAGATTTTGATAATGATAGTTTGGATTCAGTAAGAAGCAGTGTGGGAATGGAGTCAGCATGACTTCATCTAGGGGTCAGGGGCTGGCTGTGTCAGTGTGTTTCAAGTTGTTGTTGGAAGTGGTGGTAGGAATCCACAGTGGGGAGGTTGGAGTTCACGTTGGAAAGGATGCTCACTGGGAGCGCTGGCCGTGTGCTGTGGACGGTTGGGGGGCACTGAAGACAAACATGGGAGGGACCTGTGGAAGGCAGATCAGCTGGGTAGCACCTGCCAGCAGGCAAATGGAGAGTTGTGCAACAATGTGTATAAAAATTAAACTACCTCAAGAGTCACCTTCTTGAATTGGAAAAATAAAATTAAGTTGGATGTGACTTTGGAAGGACTTCCAAATGGAAGTTTAGCTTTAGCCTTTCATAGCATTTGCTTCATGCCAGCCACTGTCTGAACACTTTACAGAACTGATTGTTATCTCCACCACAACCCATAAGAGAGTAATTTTGTTATCTGCATTTCCAGATGAAGAAATAGAGGCATGGGGAGGTTAAGTTACATACCCAAGGTGACACAGCCAGTGAGTGGCTAAGCCAGGAAGTCCCAGGCAGTCTGGTTAGAGCACATGCCCCTTAATCACCTCACCTCACTCCGTCTGCACATGAATTCAAGATTCCCTGAGCTGGGGAAGAAATGCTTAGAGAGAGGCCTACTTCCTGACTACATTTGCACAAAAATAGCTCTCCTATTTGGTTAGCTTTTAGAAATTGGGGACATTTTATTTACTGACCCTTGGTTGTCTTTCAATAATTTCTCTTTTGTGTGTGTGCCAATCCCCATTTTTACCAGTCCAAATGTATTCTTTTTCTTTTTTTTTCAAATTTTCTTCTGGTATTCTAATGTATTCTTTTTAAAAAATATGTTTTCATTGATTTTTAGAGAGAAAGGAAGGGAGAGGGAGAGAGAGAGAAATATTAACGTGAAAGGGAGACATCAATCTGCTGCCTCCTGCATGCCCTAACTGGGGATCGAGCCCACAACCCAGGCATGTGCCCTGACTGAGAATTGAACTGGCAACCTTTTGGTGCATGGGACGATGCCCAATCAACTGAGCCACACTGGCCAGGGCTCTAATGTAGTCTTTATCTCCTTGGGTGACTGTTTTATCTAAAATGTCTTCTCAAAAATAGCTTTTATATTTTGTATTTTTCATTACTTTCAAAGTTTATTTCTGACAAAGTAACATATTTGTATGTATCTAAAGTTAGGAAATTCAATCTGGAATGTGATCATTGATTAGAGAATTCATGGATCGGATCATTTTTTAAAATCAGCTTCATGGAAAATGATTTCATATTTAAAATATAAATTTTAAAATTAAAAAACATAAATGTGTTTTAATATAATTTTAATGGCTCATTTATGAAGATTTCAAATTATATCATGAAAATATTTTATTGCTTGATAAAACTTTTCTGGGAGGGAACGCCTTGGAAATTTCCAGCCATCTGCAAGTGTTTGAACTATGTATAGCTTGTTGGGGGTATACAAAAGCCAAATATATTTTATGGGAATTGAGACGTGCTTCTTCTGTGGTTGCCTCTCCTAATAGAAGCCTCTAATAATTCAGTGACATTCCCTGAGGACATGGGGTGATTTATAATAGGGTTCCTTGTGTTGTACTTTGTTATTGTGGGGCATGTTTGCGGGACTCAGAATTGATTTATTGTCATGTGAAAAATTTGTTCATTCCTAGAAATGAAAGATGGAAAAGACCCACCGAGGGCCTCAGGTTATTGTGAAAGCTTACTGGAGGACCAGCTGTGTCCTACTTTTAAATTTCTTTGTCTACTTCAAGTGACTCAGGAGGGGCTTCCATCAGGCTGCTTTGTTCTATTGTCTACGACTTCTTGTAATTATGAGCTGGTGGTCATTCAGTCTCTCTCACCCCGTTCTAGGAAGAAAATTTTCAACAGTGGTGGGAACAGTAAACAAAATAAGTAGACTAGGAAATAATGAGCATTTTGGAAAAGTGGCAAAACTTTCCTTCACTAGTTGGTTTTCTTTTATTCTTCAGTATTAGTTTCTCCGACATGGATGGAGGTTTTAAAGTTCAAGTTATGAAGTGGACTTGGTCTCGTTTCTACATTTCCCAGTGAAGTGAACCTCTGTTCTTCCTCTCTTGTCCTTAAGTCTTTCCACTGTCCTTCATCCTCACTGTCTTCCTTCTCTCACATTCTCTTTCGCTCTCTGTTTGGCTGTTTCTCTCCAGGCCAGCCCAGCACTGTGGCCCTCAAAGACCAGCTCTAATTGTAATTGCTGACATATTGGGCAAAAGAGCTGACTGTACATCATATTCCTAATCACATCTTAAGCTATTAAATTTTGGCCTGTTGTTTGAAAGTTTTGAAATTTAATATTTGTATTGGTTCAGTAAGTGGTTTAATGGAAGTTATTTAATTTTTTATCTTTCATTTCTCTAGTAGTAAAAACTAAAGTAATTATTGTTAACATATATTCTTGGATAGTCTCTTTTGTGGCTTTTGATCCATACTAACAGCCTATGTTTTTCTTTGAAACAAGAAGTTTTGTAAAGATCTTTACCACAATGGGTGCATGTTATAGAAGAAAGTTATCATTATGATCATAAAAAGTAGGTGTTGAGTGTATTGTCAGAGCTGTGCTGTGCTGGGTGCTGTGTAAAGCAAAATAGGACCATTGCCCTTCAGGAGCTTTTGATTTGGAATTTATGTCCCCTGACATAAATAAGTCTCGATTAAATAAGTTTGTGAATTAAATGTTGACATTATTCACAGACAAAGGATACCTGTAACCATTATAGTGGTGGCTGAAGACTGGGTTTGGGCAGGTGCATATAAAGGAAAATGTAGACCCTACTGCTCACCCAGGTGATTGTGGAAAACCATCTAAGGAGAATGTAGGATTTAAAACTCTTGCCTCCTAGATGTTCTGGTCTTTTCAGCATTCTCCACCATGCCTGCAAAATAAGTCCAAGTTCCCCAGTTTGCTTTAAAGGCCTCTCCTGCTCCCCAGTCTCATTGCACTGCACTCTTCAGCCCCATCCCTTGGCCCCAATCAGCCTGGCCAGCCTCCTCCTCAATGTCCTGTCCTCCTGTCCCCCACATCTGCCACATTGGTTCTGTCTTTGTGTTGCAGCCTGGGCCAAGGATCTTTTCTGCATCAATCCACATCCAAAAAAGGACATTAAAAAATGCAGAAACAAAGCAGTTATTATATAGGTCACCATCAGTTAATTAGAAAAAGGGTTGTTAACAGCCCCGCAACTAGGAAAGACATAATCTTAAATAAAGGATAGTCTTTTAAATTTAAATGAGATAAATTTAGTTGTGTTTTTTTGAAGCTTACTAAATTCTTATTTTTTTATATCTTTACTGAAATCCAATAAAAATTTAATTAAAGATAAGCTTTCAGGAACCACTGAATTAGTCAATTGCTCTTTCCAAGGCAGCAACTGATTTGGGCACGTCCCATATTTATCTTATTTTATTGTTTGCTTTATAAGTATATGCCATTTTTTTCCCTTTCAAAATGGCAAATGTTTTATTAACAGCATCCACGTCCTCCTTTGTTTATGCTGGGCACACGCGAAATGTGCAGCTTCTGTCTCGAGTTGAATTGTATGTGCTGCTGGGTGGGAGAGCAGAGGGGTTAAGGCTTTGTGGACAGAGGATCAACTCGTGGAGGAAGACATTGAGTCATCTTTTTATGAGGATTGCGGCATCAAAACCTAAGTGACATAGAGCATATCCTACAGAAGACTTTGAACCAGCGAAAATGAATTCAAGTCTGCTTAATTCAAGTCAAAACTAATTTCCCCTTATGAAAAATTTGGAGATTCTTGAATATTTTTTTGACATTTTCCCCCCATCCCTGTCAGGTTCAACCAAGAGTCTTGAGCTATCATATTAATTGTAATAATGATCTTTTATCATATGCCAGTATATATGTAATAACATATCCGCTCTAGAAACATTAGGGGCAAAAATATCTGTTGACAGTTTTAATTTTTGTTAGTTTGAAGGTATGCACAAGAACGAAGCAGTAAGCCAACAGCTTCATGCTTTGTGGAAAGAAGTGAAGCAGTTACAAGCAGAAGCTACTAAACCACCACCGCTTAATATTGTGGAGGCGGCTGTGCATGCAGAAAACTTGATTACGTAAGTTGTAAGGACATTCTACTTTAAAATACTCTTTTGCTATTGTCGATAGTAATAGTCTACTACACTCCCCTAGGCATCCACTAATTAAATTAGCATAGGGATTGGCATACTATGGCCTTTGGACCAAATCTGCCCTACCACCTATTTTTATTTTTTTAAAAAAATATTTTTATTGATTTCAGAGAGGGAAGGAGAGGGAGAGAGAATCCAGAATCGAACCCTGGACCCTTCTGTCCACAGACCAATGCTCTATCCACTGAGTCAAACCGGTGAGGGTGCCACCTATTTTCCTAAAGTTTTACTGGAATACAGCCATGCCCATTTATTTATTTTTTAAAAATATATTTTTATTGATTTCAGAGAGGAAGGGAGAGAGACGTAGAAACATCAGTGATGAGAGAGAATCATTGATCACCTGACTTCTGCACGCCTCACACTGGGGATCGAGCATAAATAATTTTTATGTACTGAAAGTAAGATGTTGGGTCAAGTTGGAAGATAACCATGAAACATTTCTAAAGTGACATTTGTATGGGATTTGAGCACTCTTAGGAATATTGCCTGAGAAATGTAGAGTATCAGAAACTCGAGTAAGTTTGGATTCTCATACTGCAGACCACTTCTTACCTGTTTTCCTACAGAACCTTAGTGAATGCCTATAAGTTGCAGCCGACGCCTGGGGTTCAGAAGGTTGGCATTAGCCTCTTCTTTACTGTTGTGGATTACGTCAGCGATGAGACTCAACGTCACCCTCCCACAAGGCAGTTCTTTACTTCCTGCATTGAAATTTTGGGACAGGTAAGGTTAATCTGTGTTGCTAGCCTTTTTCAGATATAATGAAATACACCCTATTGTATTTTTATTAGATATGTGACTTCAGACTTATATTGCAGGTTCAGAAGCCCTTTTATTTATTTATTTATTTTGAATATGTTTTTATTGCTTTCAGAGAGGAAGGGAAAGGGAGACAGGGATAGAAACATCAATGATGAGAGAAAATCATTGATCGGTTGCCTCCTGCATGCTCATTGATCGGTTGCCTCCTGCATGCTCTCTACTGGGGATCAAGCCCGTAGCCCGGGCATGTGCCCTGACCAGGAATAGAATTGTGACCGGATTCATAGGTCGAAGCTCAACCACTGAGCCACGCCAGCTGGGCTTAAGTCATATTTCTTTAAGTATTTGTTAAGTTGCATAATTTTTCATGTTTTGGCCATTTATATCTTTTTGTGATTTGCTGGTTATTGTCCTTTGCACATTTTCTGTTGGAGAGTTTCTTTTTTTATTGCTTTTCAAAGAACAACTCAGACTATTAACTCAGTATCTGGAATTCGTTATAAATTAATTTTTCTATTTCATCATTCTTTAATTTTATACACTTTGCTTTATGGAAGTTATCAATTCAAATCTGTCAGTCTTGTCCTTTATTATTGCTGCCTGTGGTCAAGTTTATCAGAACTTTCCTGACCCTGAGATTATTTAAATATTCACGTACATTCTAGTACTCTTAAACATTAGAACCAAGTTAGAGCAATGTGAAGTTTTCCTGATTATACTTTAATTGTAAAAAGTTAGCTTTTTATAAAGTATTAAAATCTATAACCTAAAAGTTTTGTTTTCTTGACATAATGCAGGGTCACTTTGGGTACTTAGTAATCATGGTAGGTACATTGCAGATTGTTAATACTATCTACAGTGGAAGTGATATGTTCTTTTTAGGTTTCTTTTGATTGTTTTATATTTTCATTTAGAAAGAACTCCTGTTTGCCTTATATACTACCCCTTAAAACTTGGTTGCTTAAGTAACGGTTGGGGAGTGGAGAATTGATGGCATTTTCCTCTTTTATTCATTCAAGGTGTTCATCAGTGGCACTAAATCAGAATGCAGAAGAGTGCTGGAGACCATTCTGAAGAACAGGAGGCTCTGCTCTCTTTTGTCTCCTTTCTTTACTCCCAACGCTGCGCCTGCGGAGTTCATACAGCTCTACGAGAAAGTGGTGAGGTTCCTGAGTGAGGACAACAGTGACATGATTTTCATGCTGCTGACCAAGGTGAGATGTGATCCCACCCGATGTCATCATTGAAATGTAGACACTATGGCGTTTCCCACTCCACAGACATGAAAGGCCCTCCGGAGTCCTGCTTCCAGGGGGACTGTAGGCTCACAGGCCTTTTCCAATTTTGTGTGGTCTTTAAGCAGCCCAATTCCACAGCTTCCTCTTTTGGGGTGTCATTTGTATTGTGCGGGACAGTCTGATTTCACTAGAAAAAGGACCTCGCTCCCAAACTCTCTTTTAAAAACTTAGTACAGTTTTGAAATATTCATTATAGTAATTTAGTACATCCTTCTTTTGAATTTATCCTGAATTAATGCCTAAATTGTGTTTGATAAATGGGTTGTACTGTATCCAAGTCTCTCATATTTAGAACAAGCCAGATCTAAGCAAATTGCCTTTGTCGTCATTCCAAATAGGATGTTATTTAACTCAGACCCAGGCAATGCATTTACTTAACGACTTGGGAAATTTAGAGCCTCAGCTATTTTGTCTTCAATTGTATTTCTCTGACATCTGTGAGTCATAAAACCTGGTGATTTTTTAGGGTCTAGGACTGATCTCAGTTGTAATGGGAGAGAACATGTGGTATAGTGTGGGATTCTGGAAGGTGACCTCAGCACCCTGAATTTTTATTAACTGGGGTAGCTAACTGATGCAGATTCAGAAACATGGCCGTTCGAGGGAGACAATTCCATTAAGTGTTGCTTGTTTGCAGCACTGTGACCAGTGAAAGAGAACTACGGATCCTTATAGGGAAAACTTACCCATAAGCTTTTATTTTAACTATTTTTTAAAATTGATTTCAGAGAGGAAGGGAGAGGGAGAGAGAGAAACATCAATGAGAGAGAATCATTGATTGACTACCCCCTGCATGCCCCCCACTGGGGATCTAGTCCACAACCCGGGCATGGGCCCTTGACTGGAATTGAACCCAGGACCCTTCAGTCCGCAGGCCAACTCTCTATCCACTGAGCCAAACCACCCAGGGCCCCACAAGCTTTTTAAATTGCAAAAAAACATGCGGAGCTGAGAAAACTCTGCCTTTGCAGGCTTTAGAGATGGAGGCATAGCAGCACCCATCAATCATTGAACTGCCCAGATTCTTTTAGGTGCTTGTATATAAACTTCAGTTTGTTTAAGTCTTTATGAAAATCTAAATGCTAGGTAATCTTTGATTTTTAAATTAAACCATACAGACTTTAGTCTACTTCAGTTAACTTTCTAGTGTCAATAAAATTGCTTCTTGTGTCTTTTTCGTTTTAGTTCCATGTGAAGCAATGGTTAAACGCCACCAAGCCGCCTCTGTCTGAGCGCACCAGGCTTCTGGAGTCCATTCACCTGGCACTCACTGCCTGGGGCCTAGAGCCAGATGAAGACATTTTGATGCCATTTAACCTTTTCTGCAAGCACTGGACTTACCTTCTTCTCTACCAGTTCCCTGACCAGTACAGTGACATTCTCAGGCTGCTGATGCAAAGTAAGTGACAGGTTAGATTGCAGTGAATAATAGGACGCCATTCCACAGACGTCAGCCACAAACGTGAAAGTAACACAAGTGCGCAGGGTTAGAGTGACTGACTTTTACCTGAAGAACTCGATAAACAATGCCCAGGAGATGGCTACTTGTAAAAACGGTCATTTATTGTCTGAAATGCTGGAAAGGGCCCTAATTGGGCAAGGCAGCACTTAGCCTTTGGTGTTGGAGTCCACAGTTGTGCACCCATCTCTCTCCCTTGACTTGGCAGCTGTCTTGAATGGGGTAGAAGTGAGCTTGATTACTCTGCTGACTACAGATTTGGTCAGAGAAGAAAGTTGCTCCTTATTTGACAGTTGGTTTCTCTGTAGTTCAAAATAGTGAATAGATTTTAGGTTTTTTTCCCTCAATTTTTTAATTTAATTTTTTTGCAACTGCATTTTATCCCTACATAATGACAGACTGTACTTAATATTTGTTAAGGAGAGGAGCAGCATTAAATTTTCCCCATTCCCACCATTTCTGTCCCCCTCCAACAATTTCCCATTGGAGTGTTGGAGACTAGAGGAGAAATAAGGAATGTAGGCTTTTTATTTTTGGAATTTCACTAGGCAGGATTTTTATTTGAAAAATGAGATAGTATTTATTTTTCATACAAACTTTATACTATTTACAGATGTAATGGAAAACTAAATTTTGCTTTATGCCAAATCTTTGTGTTACTTATCAGAAATTATTTAATGAATAAGTTAATGATCTTATGTATTGGACTGCCAGAAGAATACTGAAATCTGTGGCCTCATTTTTAAAACCCTCCGGCTTTCATTGTTTCCTACAGAGGGAAGTTGCAGGGCAAGTGGAGAATACTGATAGGGAAATGTATTTGTATAATTTTGATGCATATTTACATAGCTAATTTTTGTTCTAAATTTTCAAAATTTGATCAAGTATATGTTGTTTCCTTCCCCCCCACACCCCGAAACCTTTTAAAGAGATTGTACACTGTTTATGTAGACAACCATAGACTTGCATATAGCAGAAAATGTATACTGCCCAGGGGAAGTAACTCAATGAAAGGTTTAGGAATAATGGTACACCCCTGTCAGATTCCATGACCTCCAGCTTCCTGGCTTCCCATCCCTCCCTGGCCACCATGTCAGTTCCTAGCATTCCATTCTTTGCTCATCTGCTCTTTTCCTTCAACCTGGGGGAGCCTGTTTGATTTTTCCTGGCTTCACTGCTCTTTTGTAGGTGTGAATGACTCCCACACCTTTAGCGTGGCTCTAGACCTCTGTCCTAAGATCAGACCACAGGTAGCAGTTGGACACAAACCCTTTCAATATAGTGCAGCTGACCCAACATCCTTCCCTCAGACCTGCACCTGTGAGCCTCTGTTACTCTGTTTGACCCTCACACCATCTCCGGGGAAAGGCCTGAGGAGTTATTCCTGTCCTCTGGGATGTGAGCTTTACAAGGAGTACGCTGTTGGTTGGTGGTCCCTACTTTTGCATGATGTCTGTGTTGCTTTAGGTTTTCCCATTGTAGGAGTGGAGTTTTAGGGGAACTTATGACACCTTTTGAAGACAGCCCAGACTCTGCTGTTGCTTCTGCACCCAGTCTTCCTTGCCCTGTCACCATTATTTGTCTCACATCATCCAGCCAGGAGAATGGCACCGTACCACTCCCCAGTCAGGTCTGTAGGTGGGATTTCCCTCCTGGACTCCAGCTCAGATGGCTCTGGCTGTCTTACTCCTAGCAGGGTGGTCAGGAACAGGAAAATCAAGTGTTCAGGTGGATAGTTTAGTCCTTTTAATAGGTTCACTTCACTTTAGTCTCTTCACCACAGATCTTTATGAATTTGTTTTGGATTTTTATTTAATATTTATTCCTTGATAAAATTCTTGTGTTCTTTGATTCATATTTTTGTTTGTGAAAGATGCTGACTTGCTGTCCTCTGTCCTTACCCCATAAGGCTCTGCTGAGCAGCTGCTGAGCCCTGAGTGTTGGAAAGCCACTCTGAGAGCCCTGGGCTGCTGCGCCCCAAACAGCCAGCAGGGGGCAGCTCTTGCCGAGAGCACGGTGCTTCAAAGCTCTCCAGATGTCCTCTTGTCAGACAAGCAGGTGTGTAGCTTTTGGTGTCCGACTTTTTTTTTTCTTTTTAGTCTGTGCATTTCTTTTCCATTTCCTTTGCTATTTAAACAATTGGAACACATTTTACATTTATAGCTAAAAAGTTTCTTTTTCCCTAGCTGGTTTGGCTCAGTGGATAGAGCATTGGGCTGTGGACTAAAGGGTCCCAGGTTCAATTCTGGTTAAGGGCACCTAGCTCGGTTACAAGCTTGATCCCTGGCCCTGGTCGGGGCACATGTGGGAGGCAACCAATCAATGTGTCTTTTTCACACCGATGTTTCTCTCTCTCTCTCTCTCCTCCTCCCCCTCCCCCCTTCCACTCTCTCTTAAAAAAAAGGAAAAATATCCTCGGGTGAGGATTAACAAAAAACAATTATTTTTTATTTACATTTAGAAACGGGCGCTTTTTGTGCATTATCTTTTAAGAGCTCTGAGCTTTTCTTTGTCATTCACTTGCTTCCCCCCAAACCCCCTCTATTGGATCACCTTTCTCTCACACCTCGGTGATTCTTGCCTATCTGATCAAGAGCAGCCTGGGCCTACTCCCTCCCCACCTTAACCCACCTATTTCTTAACTTTATGCCACTGGCTCCCTCGGCCAGGGTTTCAGGTAATGTTCCACAGAGCTCTCATTTTGACACATTTTCTATATACGGTCCACATGAAAATGTATTTGAAGTGAATGGTTCCTCTATTTTAGAAACAGTTTGAAGTATGATGATTTACTTTCACGTGCTATATAACTTTCAACAGTCTTACAAAGTCAGTCACAGCTACTGTGATACTCTTGTGCAGGCAGCACCAGTGAGCAGTTTTTAACCAGTCATTCTCTTCCAGGTAATGGAGACTATACAGTGGCTCTCAAACTTTTTTTATAAGCTTCGCTTATCCACATTGGACTTTAAAAGTTTCGGGTTGTTCTCAAAGTGGAGTCCTTACATGGGAGATATGCAGATACTCTTGGGCTATCTTGTGAAAAGGCTGCTTGACTCAGAAATGGAATGCTTGGCCCAGGACCCATCTGCCAGCAGCAAAACAGGTAATGTGCTTGAGTGTAACATGGAGGTGGGTGTTTTGACCTTCCATTAGGAAGTGGCTTGAATAGACACATTAAGAGATTTAAATCTTTGAGATAAAACTATCAAAGTGTCAAGCAGGGAAATATATAGCAGAGGTGTGAACCCATGGGCTGTATGTGTCATACCTGCACCTATATTCAGTTAGACAGTAGGTGCTTGCTTCGGCTTGTCTCTGCCCCTCCTTTGTAGGGTGGGGTCTGAAGAAATAGGTTTCAATCTCCATCTCTTTCTTCCCATTATTTATATCGCTAAGAAAATGGTCCTGAATATTTAAGCTTATATCTTTACACAAATGTATTGTTACAAAGTTATTCATAACATTTTGTAATAAAATTCAATTCAGGAAATTACACTGTAGTAAATGAAAATGTACTTAGTTACGTTAAACTTTTGTTTTTATGTCAACATAAGCTTATGAGTATACAGATATTAAGTAAATTATTATTATTATTTTTGTTAATCCTCACCCGAGGATAACTTTTCCATTGATTTTTCGAGAGAGTGGAAGGGAGGGGGAGAGACAGAGAGAAACATTGATGTGAGAGAGACACATGGGTTGGTTGCCTCCCCCGCGCCCACCCCGATCTCAAGCCTGCAACCAAGGTATGTGCCCTTGACTGAACCCGGGACCCTTCAGTCTACGGGCTGACGCTCCAACCACTGAGCCAAACTGGGCAGACAGAAGTAGATTCTTTTATATAGTGTTATCAGTGATACTGACAAAGGATTCGCTTGTTTCTTGTCTCTAAAAGTTTTTGTTTGTTTCAGTGCTGAGATCCCTGCACTCAGTGATCATCCAGCTGTTTAAGCCATGGATCCTGGTTTTAGAGGACAGTGAAAGGTACATCATTTTTCGGATATTCAAGTTCTTTTGAAATTTATGGACTTAAAGTTCTGATGGTGTTTTGGCACAAGTGATGCAATGACAGATTTAATTTTTTTAAGTTAGGGCCGTATTTAAATTTAGAAAAAGCTTTTTTATGAAAGAAACATAAGATATTTTCTGTTTGTAGAGTTAGGTTAGTCAGATTGATCAGAGCTGTTATTTTGATATTTTGAAGCAAAACTGGACACTCATTTCCAGTTTTCCGTGATAAAGTTGAATGAGTTTTGGTACTTAATTTCAGAAAAACAGATGCTGCTCTCCTTAATTAGGTTTGGATAATATAACACTAAAAGATGTGACTAACTTGATCTTATTCAGTACCTCAGTTATTTTTGGAACTAAGTTGGCTTTCAGATTAGTGGGTGGGAATTACCCTTTTAACATGAACTCTGCACTAGAATGAAAGCATTATTTTGTGAGCACTTAAGAGAGAGAAGTGTAAAGCTGTCCAAATACCTCTTATAAGTCTTTTACCCCCTAAAAGCATACAGACAAAAACTAGGTGAACTTGACGGGAGTTTTGTAAAAATTACAACAGTGGTAGACATCATAGTATTTAAGGTGTTTTCACAAATACTGATCAATCTGATTCTTAGACTCAGAAAAATTAAATGTCTTGCTCCTGTCCCACAGCCTGGGAAGTGGTCTAAATGTGTTTTAGGCTACAGAACACAGTGTTTTCTGTGACTTAGGCAAGCCCTAAACTCTGGGACCTGGAGTAATTTTAATCATGGCATTTCATTTCTATGTGCATTTCATCTGTTTAAAGCAGCCAGCGCCATTACCCCTGGCTGGAGAGCGATGCTGTGGTGGCCTCAGGCATTGTGCAGCTGTTCACTGACTGCATTGGCTCGCTGCACGAGAGATTTAAAGGTAGGAAGATGTTCTATTATGTCTATTTGTCACTTTGTCCCTAAGTCATTCAGGTAATCTTTTGCCTCTGCTTTCCTACTTTTTTGGATTTTATTTTAATTAGTATGCAGTCCTCTTTGACTAAAGGAAGTCACTCATACAGTATTTAGTGTAGTTTGTAGCCTCTTGTTTGTGAGTAGCTCTTAGATTCATCAGCTGTGGAAACTATACAGCCTCTTTCTTTCAAATATTGTCTATCCCCCTTCTGTCTTCTAGGACTTTGACTTCTTTTTCATGTTTTCCTATTTTTCTGTATTTCATTTTGGGAAAATTCTGGAAGTTTATTTTTCAACTTACTCAGTGTCTCTAACTATAGCTATGTTCAGTTTTTTAAAATACCTATTGAATTCCTCATTTCAGTTTCTAGAATTTTTATTTTTCAAATCTACCCTGATAACTTTAAAAAAAAATATTTTTATTGGTTTCAGAGAGGAAGAGAGAGGGAGAGAGAGAGAGAGAAACATCCATGATGAGAGTAAATCATTGATTGGCTGCCTCCTGCACGCCCCCCACTGGGGATCAAGCCTGAAATCCTGGCATGTGCCCTTGACCGGAATCGAACCCCAGACCCTTGAGTCTGCAGGCTGATACTCTATCCACTAAGCCAAACTGGCTAGGGTTACCCTGCTCATTTTGACGGGATCTTCTTTCTTTTTTTAAAATTCTAGTTTTCACTTCTTTAAAATGTTTAAACATGCCTCTTTCCTTTATGATCTCCATGCAACAGTTGCATTATCTGAAGTTCCCATTGCAGGGCGGATTATGCTGCTATTGGATGTTCTTTCAAATTCTTATTTTGTGTATTTTGTAATTTTGTGTCCTAAGCCCATGTTTAGAGAGATTTTATCTAGGGAGATTCTGTAAAGGCTAGGATGGGATGTGCCTCCAGAGAAAATCTGCATTTGGCCAATTGTAACTATGTACTTTCTTGGCTTGGGGTTTCTCACATCACGCACTTCCATGAAATCCAGGTCTAAACTAAACTTGCAGGCAGTCCTCAGCTATCACAGTAAACCTTTTTTTCTCTCTAAGTCCCAGTCCAGGCCAAGGTAGGGAAGGTGCCTTCCCCTGAATCAATGACAGTCTAGTCCTTGGAAGATCTTGTCTTCTGTCTCCTGTGCTGTTAAAACCAACCATAAGCAAAAAGTCCAGGCATCTGTGGCCTCAGTATCACTTTATCCCCCTGGTTTCCTGGCCTCTCCTTGCTTTGGCTCCTGGCGTTTTCTTCCATTGAATGTACTACGCATTTTCAAAGATATTAATATTTTCTTAGTGTATCGAAATGATTTATATTAGGAGGTTTATGAGGCCATTAGGACCACCCAACTCAGATTCTTGCAGTAGCCACCTATTTTCCTGTCCAGTTTCTATTCCTGTCTATTTATTCTGTTCTTGTCCAAAATACTGTTTATGTCCTACTCTTATTCAGAAACTTTTAAGTGTAATGTTATAGCTCATCATTCAAATATGTCTTTCCCAGTGCATTTCAACATTATGTGATGGTTTTTAAAGGGAAACACTCTACTCCAGTCATACTGCTCTGCTCCTTGTTCTCTAAAGTCCTTGGACCTTCCTTCTGCCCTCAACTTGTGAGGTCACAGAGCTTACTGTGTTTGGGCTGGGACTAGCTCACTCTTACCCTAGGGGATTTCCTCCCAGAGTCTTCTACCTACATGTTCATCCTTATCTAAACAAAACTATCTTTTATCCATATTTAAACAGTGCCACCCTTCACCCTGTCTTAAAAGGTTAAACCATGGGTTAATGATTCATGCTGTGGAGTAAGGACTGGGAATCTAGCACAGGATTATTAGGAATGATAAATGGATGGGTACCATGTGTTATGCTCATGTTTTTCTTTTAAATATATATTTTATTGATTTTAGAGAGGAAAGGAGAGGGGGAGAGAGAAACATCAATGATGAGAGAGAATCATTGATTGGCTGCCTCCTGCACGCCCCCCACTGAGGATTGAGCCCGCAACCCAGGCATGTGCCCTTGGCTGGAATCGAACCCGGGACCTCTCAGTCCGCAGGCCGACGCTCTATGATAAATGGATGGGTACCATGTGTTATGCTCATGTTTTTCAAAAGTGAGTGTTGAGAAACACTGTCAGGTTTCTGCCCTCATTGTGTGTGGCGCTCTCTCCTGTGACCAACTATGCTGCATTCCTATGCATAGAACCTGAAGGCTGAAACCATTTGTTTTAGACTAAATGCTCCTTATGTTGACATTAGCTCTGGAGGCACTAAAGCAGTCAATTCTTGTGAGAATAATACTGAGTGATCCAGGTTGCAGAAGAATGTGAGATTTCTTTTAGAATGACTTACCTGAATGACAGTTGATAGTCTGGTTACATTTCTCTTTGAAGAATATTGGATTCCTTCAAGGTTCCAAAGGACCAAAGTGCCTAGGCAAGAGCCTGAATCCATGCTGAGGGCCACAGACTAAAGGGACATCTGGAAATGTAAAAAGCCATCTATTTAGAAGTTTTGAAGGGAAACTGATCACCCCCGCTAGCTACCACACACCAGCTGCTCATTTCAGCTACCCAAGTAATTAAAGTACCATTCTTTTTAAAAAATATATATTTTTATTGATTTTTTACAGAGAGGAAGGGAGAGGGCTAGAGAGTTAGAAACATCGATCAGCTGCCTCCTGCACACCTCCCACTGGGGATGTGCCCGCAACCAAGGTACATGCCCTTGACTGGAATCGAACCTGGGACCCTTGAGTCCGCAGGCCGATGCTCTATCCACTGAGGCAAACCGGTTAGGGCTTAAAGTACCATTCTTTATTGTTAAACTGTCTCCAGGATTTTTCCCCTGGCATGTGAAAATCTTTGATTAAAAAAAAAATGAATCACATATGAGCATTTATGCTAATAATGCTGGCTGAAAATCTTTGAAAATGGGTAATTATTGAGAATCTTAGGTTTTAGACTTTTAGTTCAAATTGGTATTTTGTATCATTATTATTTTAAAAGGTAAATCAAGAGGTCTTGAGCTGTATTTTCTTTTTCGGTTTTAGGCATTCTGTTGCCGGGTGATGCAGGGGCCCTTCGGTTACACCTGATGCATTATTGTGAAGCGTGTACAGCGCCCAAAATGCCAGAGTTCATCCTGTACGCTCTTCACAGTGCCTACCAGAAGCTTCCGTGGAGGGACCTGCACCCCGACCAGATGCTCATGGAGGCCTTCTTCAAAGTAAGCCCTTCACTCCATGGCCTGGAGAGCGTGGCTTCCAGGCGCAGCCTGTGCCCCTTCACTGGGTTTTCTGCACAGTTGCCAGGTGTGCCAAAGTGTACTGTGCCCGTATTCTGTGTGGCCCGAATGGTATTTGTGTAAAGCTTCCCATGGAAACCATTTTATGCTGTTGGTACATGATTGGAAACATTTATGGGACCATGTTTAAAACCCAGAGACAGACTTTGTCTGTCATATGGCAGTTGTCTCCTAGACTTTAGTAATATTGTCGTGTGACTACACAGCTTAATGACAGTGTCACACTCTTTTTGGTGCTTTCTGTTTTTTCTGGGATAGCATTATTACTACTGACTGGCAAATGTTCTGTTAAAGCAAAATGTAAATTGTTGGTACTCAAGCCATTAGTTTCTTTAAGCAGTTATGCAGGGATAACTAGGCTGGAGGAGAGAGAAGTGTCTTGTAACACCGGTCGGTGATGCAGCATAATTATGTGAAGCCCGGGATGACCTGGAAGAGCCCCCTCGGTGTGTGTGAGCCTGTGGCAGGAGCCGTAGTTACAGAGACCAGGCACAGGGTGCCACTCACAGACCGGTCAGGCAGTTTTGTTGTTAAGTTTCTATTTTTAAAAACCGTTTATAACCTTAGCTTTATATGATTGTTTCAGTCTATTTGTTCATAGTCATCAGTTCGTTTGTGTTTACTCTTCATGTCACATTTATTATTGGAGCATCTTACATGCTTTAATGACCGTAGGCCCAGTTATTTATGGCAGTTAGTAAAGTGTCCTGCAGTCTCTTAGTGCTCTAGATGGAAACCCGCCCAGAGCTGCTCTTGTCAGCCACTCCCCGTAGCTCTGGCGGAAGCTGAGGACAGTTGTCTGGGTTCAGAGTGAACTCACAGGGAGGTTGAGCAGGGGAGACAGGCACGAAGTAGATATTCATTACCATTAGGATATGGAAGGGCTTGTTTGTTTAAAGAGCTGTGAGGTAGCATCTGAGGGAGAGAGCAGCCTTGGCTGTATGAGAGATTAAGTAGCAGAGTGGTCTGAAGGGATGATGCTGTAGACTCCGTGACTCCAGGAGTTTTAGTCTAATGATGACCTTGACCTGCCAGAAACGGGGAACCTTTTAGTTCTATGTTCCTTGTTGAGGGGGTTGAGGGTGAGGATAGAGAGCAGGTTATAAAGGAGGATTACGAATCATTTTCCAAAAGGAAAAGGAATAAGTAGTGAGCATGGTATAATGATGGTGGGAATGGAAGGCGTGACTCATTACCAAATCCCATTGATTGTGACTTTATAGGGGAGAGCTTCTTTTTTAAAAAAAATATATATATTATTGATTTTTTTTGACAGAGAGGAAGGGAGAGGGATAGAGAGTTAGAAACATCGATGAGAGAGAAACATCGATCAGCTGCCTCCTGCACACCCCCCACTGGGGATGTGCCTGCAACAGAGGTACATGCCCTAGACCGAATCAAACCTGGGATTCTTCAGTCCGCAGGCCGACGCTCTATCCACTGAGCCAAACCGGTTAGGGCAGGGTAGAGCTTCTTAATCTTTATTGGGAAAGGAAAATTTTATAGCTAGCCATGTTTTATTTTAAACAGACTGGAAATAGGCTTATAAGATAACTTTGACATTGATAATATACTATATAATACATTTGCCACTACCCTAATCCCTAAATTTTATTTTTTTGGACCTGGACATCTTTTCTTTAGGGGAAGAGAATGGGAAGGGTTTTTTGTTTGTTTGTTTATTTTAAATATATTTTTATTGATATCAGAGAGGGAGAGATGGAAACATCAATGATGGGAGAGAATCATTGATTGGCTGCTTCCTACACACCCCCTACTGGGGATTGAGCCCACAACCCCGGCATGTGCCTATTCTAATAATTTTAAATAAGATTTAATTAAATATTATACCATCATCAAAAATTATAAAGACTAATGGAGACATTTTTGAAACATAACATTACACTAAAAAGGAGTTTAGTATAGATACACTAGTGTAGTGGTTCTCAAAGTGTGGTTCCAGGACCAGCAGCATCAGTACCGCCTGGGGACTTGTTAGCAATGCAGATTTCTGCACCGCCCCCTGATGTAGGAAATGAATGATTCCAGGGGTGGGACCCCGTAGTCTGTGTGTTAGCAGGTCCTCCAGATGCTTCTGACACATGCTCGGCTGTGGGGGATATTGACTGGTAGATCTCACCCTTGTCTGACCCAGCGCACGTGAGGACTGAGATGGGCCCTCAGCACCACTGGCCCTGGCAGGGATTCCCGCCGAGTGAGAGCTGGGGACGCGCTTTCCTCTCCTGCTGAGAAGCAGTAGAAGCAGCAGTGAACTCCAAACAAACTGCAGACTGTACACTCACTACACGTGGAAGGAAAGACTGTCAATGCGAAATCTCGGGGGGGCAGGATTATGGGTGACTTCTATAATTCGGAAAAAGATGTTATTTTTAAAAATATAATTGAGTAAACATCGATTTATACACATTTCCAAGATACATAGATAGCTTAAAACAGTGGTTTTAATTTGTTTTCTTTCAGGTGGAACGCGGAAGCCCCAAGAGCTGCTTCTTATTTTTGGGGTCTGTCCTCTGTGAAGTGAACTGGGTCAGTGTGCTCTCTGATGCCTGGAGTCCCAGTCCCCTCCCCGAGACCCGGAGCATGGTTGTCTGCCTCCTTTTCATGATGATTTTATTGGCAAAGGAAGACCAGCTGGTTGACCAGCCGGTAAGTTTGGAGACCTGGGATACAGCTTGGCAGCCCCCAGGTCCTGACTCTCGGCGAAGCTGTCGTTTGTCAGTTGTTGCCCTGATGCCTTCCTCCCTGTGACTGTGCTCGGCACGTGGGATGCCCGATTTTCTTGGATAATTCATAATCCAATAGATTATGAAGGGAACTACACCGAGTCAGAATATAAAAAGTAATGTTATTTTACATCTCATTAATTGCTAGTTCTACCACCAGATCAGAGAATCCCTTTGAAAATTGGGTTCTGAATGCTTACAGATCTTGTATTTTTGCTCCGACCTTGGCTGTTACTTTCACTAGTGCTCCTAACTTGAGTAGATACTTATTTGACATCTTAACTGTTCTGTGTTTTCAAATAGGTCATCTTAGTGGTCACTTCCGCGACTAATTAGAAACACATGTTTCTGGAAAGTGGGAGCTCTGGAAATCGCCTCTACTTAGTCTCCTTGGGCAGACGAGCTCCCTTTCGTGGCATCTTGTGGATATGGTGTCGTATCAGAGTGTGCTAGGTTATTTCAGCAGCCACTACCAACCCTCCATCCTCCTGGCTAAGGAATCTTCTGCTGAATTAATCGTGAAGCTCCTAAAAGTGGCTGCAGGCCTCTCCATTCCTACTGACAGCCAGAAACATCTTGTAAGTAGAGAGGGTGCTTTAAAAGGCAGAGTGTTCTTCAGGCCTGGCGATGGCATGAGTGAGGCTGAGGGTAGCCTTGAGCTCTGTGACAGCCCATCCGAGAAAGTGGGAGGGTGCCGAGCACGTGTGCTCATATTTTGGCCTCTTGGATCTTTTCGTTTTGGTAAGCCTTTACTTGCTACCAGTGTCAATGCTCACAAGAGGCCAAAAGGATTATGGTTTAGTGGTCTGAATGTCATTGGCAGCAGAATGTCAGGGAAGTGATGAGTTTGGTCCCCAACTCACTGTCATTCTGATCTTGGTTTTCTCATCTGAATTGGAAATAATACCTTGCCTCAAAGTGTTGTTGTGAGGATTAAATTAAATAACGAACATAAAAATTTTTGGGAAAGCTCCTGGCCAGTAATTAGTGTGTAGTTAATGTGTTAATGTAGTAAAAAAGGAAGAGTGATCTACAGGAATTTGGGGGAATATAGGCCCTAGTCCAGTGATGGCGAACCTTTTGAGCTCGGCGTGTCAGCATTTTGAAAAACCCTAACTTAACTCTGGTGCCGTGTCACATAGAAATTTTTTGATATTTGCAACTATAGTAACACAAAGACTTATATTTTTGATATTTATTTTATATATTTAAATGCCATTTAACAAAGAAAAATCAACCAAAAAAATGAGTTCGTGTGTCACCTCTGACACGCGTGTCATAGGTTCGCCATCACTGCCCTAGTCTAAGTGTTACCACAGATTTGCATGTCCCTAGACACAGGGCCCTTCGACACCCCTGCTGTGTGGCTTCCTGCTCTGTCCTCCATTCACACAGCTTGCATGGATTCATTTGAATGATTCTTTGTTTTATTGTCAGGATGCAGTTCCAAAATGCCGAGCCTTCATTCATCAGATGGTTCAATTCCTCAGCTCCCTGGAACAAAATGGAAAAATCACCCTCGCCATCCTAGAACAGGAAATGTCTAAGCTCTTAGATGATATCATTGTCTTTAACCTGCCTGGTAAGTGACCACCGGAAGTTGTGTATTTATTCAGTAAATGAATTCCTGTTGTCTATAAGGCATTGTGACATCAGAAAGATGGACAAGATACAGTCATTTCTGTTTCCAGAGAATCAGAGGCAAACGCATGAAGTGAAAATTGACAGATCTGGGAAGAGAAATGTCATATTCACTTATAGTGAGAGATTTTGACACATGCCTCACAGTAATGATAGGTCAAATAGACAATCAGTAAGACTATAGGAAGTCTGGATGTGCTGGCATGTAGTGAATGATGTACCTGTTTCATATACCAG
Source organism: Myotis lucifugus (assembly GCF_000147115.1). Taxonomy (NCBI): domain Eukaryota; kingdom Metazoa; phylum Chordata; class Mammalia; order Chiroptera; family Vespertilionidae; genus Myotis; species Myotis lucifugus. The sequence goes on from NW_005871064.1 coordinate 4,188,384, forward strand.
GTGTACCGGTTAATAATGCGGATTTTGTGATCAAAGAAAACATGACAATTTCAAGAGAAACATCAAAAGTGCTTTATTCAAAGTAATGTCTATCGCTAGCTACACATTTCCCCCATCTTTCAGGTAATTTGTGGATACCGTCCCAATAGAACTTTTCTTGTTTTGAGGCAAACCATTCAGAGACCCAATTTTCCACTTCTTCATATGTTTTGAAGTGCTGCTCACAAAGTACATGTGCCATCAATCGGAACAAGTGGTAATCTGAAGGAGCAAGGTCTGATGAATACAGCGGGTGGTTAATACTTCCCAGGCAAGATCTTTTAATGTGTCTTTAACTGGTTTTGAAGTGTGTGATGGTGCGTTATCATGAAGCAAAATTACTTTGCCGTGTCTTCTGGCCCATTCTGGTTGTTTTGCAATCAAAGCGTGGTTCAATTTCATTATCTGTTGTCGGTAGCAATCAGTATTAACTGTTTCACCTGGTTTTAGATGCTCATAATACACCACACCTTCCTGATCCCACCAAACACAGAGCATTGTCTTCTTTCTGTAAAGATTTGGCCTTGCAGTCGATGTTGATGGTTGAGCTGGCTCAGCCCATGATTTTGTGCATTTGGGATCCTCAAAATAAATCCACTTTTCATCGCCAGTCACAATTCGATGCAAAAAAGACTTTCTTTCGTGCCTCTGAAGCAACATTTTACTGATGACTTTTCGGTTTTTCATTTGTCTTTTGTTCAGTTGATGTGGCACCCATTTTCCTTCCTTTAAAATCTTTCCCATTGCTTGTAAACAATTGGAAATTATTTACCGAGCAACGTTTATCTTTCTGCAAGTTGTTTTTGAGTTTGACACGCATCTTCATCCAGTCATGCTTGTAATTGTTGGTCTTCAAACTTTTTTGGTTGACCTGGATGTTCTTTGTCTTTCACATCGAAATCATCACTTTTAAAGTATCTAAACCAGTGTTCACAAGTATCTTGAGATGGAGCATGTTCACCATAAGCTTCCCGAAGTATACAATAACTTTCTTTCAGCAGCACTTTTCTTTAAAATAAAGTAATGAATTAAAACTTCCCGCAAATGCTCTTTTTTTGGCACGAAATTCGACATTTTTAAGTGTAAAAATATCTATGATGTTAACACCTTCAGAAAATTTGACATATGAAGTTTTGAAGCTTGTTGTCAATACGACAAAATAGCATACATATCAAATCGCATATATATCAACATATGTGTAACTCCATCTACTGAAAAAATCCGCATTATTAACCAGTAAACCTGGTAGATCCTGTAGGTATGGAATAAGATGATGCACCTAGCATTTAACACCAACTTGCAAGCCACAACATTCAGAGAATGTTAAAGGAAAGAAAGGGAATTTAGAAAGCAGTACTGGAGAAGCTGTTTCAGAGGTGATCCTGTGATTGGGCCATGAAGTTTGAATAACAGCCTACCAGGCAAAGGAGAGAAAGGTATTCCAGAAAGATCTTAATCAGAAGAATGATGGGATCAAATCTCATTTTTACGAAAGTGTTTGTTGGCTCAGTTGATGACTAATAAGAGGGGAGAGGCTGAGATCTGTTAGGAGGCTTATTGCAGTCATTTTTTATTCCCATGAGTCATAATTAAAAGGTAAAATTGTTGTTCAGATGAAATTCAGAGATAAGCCTTTAAAGTCCTTGCTTGATGATAAGTAGGTCTTACAGTGACATTAAATTAGGGTTTATTTAATGTTGTGCAAGTGGGTGAATTTGGTCGGATGGGTGTGGTGAGTAAGATCTCCCTACTCCCATTGACATAAACACTGAAGCTGTGGTGTGAGAAAGCCACAGGTCTATCCAGTACAAAAGTGGGTACCCAACTCCAGGAGCTAGAAATGGCAAAGACTGTACCTAATGAATATTTTCTCCATCTGTTCTTTAATGTAAAAAAGAAATCTACCTTAGTAACCGCCTCATTGGCAGTTATCTTGTAAAATGAATTTGCTCTTTTTCTTGTGTACTATTCTCTTTTTGCATCTTAATTTTTTTGAGAGCCATTTATATTACCAGCCTATTTTTATTATTCAAAAAAGCAAATAAATAGAAGATCTGCTATTAGGAGGTTATTTTTTTTAAGGTTTTTCCTCCTTTTGTATTTCATTTTAAACAACAACTACTCTGTGTAAATCCCTGTAGAAATGACAGCTTTGGCATTGCAGGTGGTACTGTTTCTAATTAGTTTACCTAGTGAGAGCTGAGATCTATGCATTCGGTTTTCCAAATGAGTAAAGTTGGGGAAATAATGGCTAATTAAACATGTGCTGATAAGTGAGTTACTCTTTCACACCAGCTTGATGTCTGTTTATTAAAGTATTGCTTGGCCACGCTGCTTAACCAGGGGCCTTGCAGCAGTTCCTGCCCTTACAAAGCACTCATGTGCTACATTCTGTCCTTAAAAGCTAAGTTCCATCCACAGTCTTCTTTCTGCTCTGAGGTCAGCCACAGAACCGTAGAACCTGCCTGGAGAGCAGCTTAGATGAAAGCACTGTTTCCCTGGGTCACGTTCATATGCCTTCCGGCAGCCTTTCTCAGTGTGTGTCTCTGTCCCTCTCAGACGTGGATAGCCAGACCCGCCACATGGCCCTCAGCAGCCTCTTCATGGAAGTCTTGATGATGATGAACAACGCGACTATTCCGACTGCGGAGTTCCTCCGGGGCAGTGTCCGGACCTGGATTGAGCAAAAGGTGCACGGGCTGGTGGTCCTGCCCCTTTTAACTGCCACCTGCCAGAGCCTGGCTTCCGTCCGCCACATGGCCGAGATGACGGAGGCCTGCATCACTGCCTACTTCAGGGAAGGTGAGGAGCCATCTCCTGCTCTCTGTAAAGGTGTTGATGGTTCAGAATGCTTTTGGTCTTTCTCATAAAGATCTGCACTTAGCATGAGAACCTGTGACCAATGTCTGTTGGTACAGGCGTATTTCAGGGGAGGGAACCTCTCTACTGCATTTTACTGGTGGAGCATCAGGCCAGCCTTTCATGGTAGACACATCGTGTGTGTCACAGGCCCAAACATAGTCCTCCAAGAAAGTGCTATAAACCAGAATCTATATAATAATGACCTACCATATTAATTTCCTCTATTTTCTCACTTGTTAAAATGAGTTTTCATAGGACTCCTTTTATTGTTTTTTTATTGCATCTCTTAAACTATTATGAAGAAGTCACCCTCCCTTCTCCCCACACCACCACCACCTTCCTTTTACCTTTGTCATTCTCTATCTCTGTCACATTCTGGAAACACCCTGGTCTGGTTAAGAAGAGTTGCAGAGAGCACCTCTCCACTCACACCCAGATGCACACCGTGGTGTGCACGTAGGCGAGATAGGAGGGAACTGGAGGGAGAATGCCAGGAAGAGCTGTATTCTGCCCTTTTTGACAACCTGTGAACCCCCATGGGAGGTGGTATGCACATCACCATGTAACCCCGTGCTAATTCCCCCCAAAGAATTGACAACCATTAGGATGCCACCCCTGCTCCAAATCATTTGTGTACTAAAATAAAAATGCTTTTTTTTTTCATTTTTGAAACATTTTGAAGGATTTCTGTTGAGATAGGAGTCAAACTAAGCATGAGTAAAAAATATGATGGATAGAATAGTAATAATCTCCCTTGGAAAATGTAAATATTTATAACATAAACGGTTCTACAGTTAGAACTTCTAGATGACTGGGCCAGGCAGTGTCTACATGTGATTTTAATGATCACAATAAGATGAGAAAGGTGGTTTATAAAAATGCAGCACAGGATTCTGATTTCTTGGCCCTCTCTGGTGGCTGGCCAGGCACGGGCAGTTAGCAGGCCGTCTCTCCAGTCTTAGCTCAGGCCCGTTTTGTTGTTGTGGCTCTAGCGCCACAGTGGGCAGTGTCTTCTTGACGTGAAGCTTAAAGGGAAGAGACTCACTAGAGTAGTTCCGTCATTTGAATCTGGCGTTGACCTGCACTCTCCTTTTGGTGTTCTTTTTGTAGGCTCCCTGCATCAGATTGTAGGATGGGGCCCCATCCTGGTGTCCCTTCAAGTTCCCGAGCTCACCATAGAAGAGTTTCTGCAGGAGTGCCTGTCCCTCGGCAGTTACTTGACCCTCTATGTCTACCTGCTGCAGTGTCTCAATAGCGAGCAGACGCTGAGGAACGAAATGAAAGTGCTGCTCCTCCTAAGCAAGTGGTTGGAACAGGTGTATCCCAGGTGGGTTGGCCCTCTGGCTGCTGGTCAGACTCACTGGGTTTGGTCACTTGGAATGTAGGGTTGAAGTCATTGTTCATTTAGGTTCACAGAACCAAGTGAAACAGAAACAAGCAAGGCTATGAGGTACAGGAACAATTGTTTTAGAAAGATTTTTACTTGCCTGGGCTAATTTTCTGAGCAGGGTTTTTATGTCCTAAAACAGGCCTGTTGAAGCAACAGCCTTTAGCTTCCTCATCAGTTCAGTAGGGAGAACAGTGTTTACCTAATAGGGTTGTGAGGATTCAGTGAAGGAACATAAAGCTCATGCACAGTGTCTGGCATGCGGCAAGTATTTAATAAATGGTAGCTGTTACGGTCCCCTGACTTTGTTAGCATTGTTACCGGTTAGCGTAAGCTTTAGAGGTACTAAATGCCCCTTGCACTTAAAACTCACAGGTGGACTTTCAGTTAAGTGGGAGTAGAAAAAATCCCCTTCTGATGTTCTTTCCTCCTGGCCTCCCACCAGGTCTGCGCAGGAAGAGGCAAAGCTGTTTCTGTGGTGGCACCAAGTCCTGCAGCTGTCCCTGATTCAGACGGAGCAGAACGACTCGGTCCTGACCGAATCGGTCATTCGAATCCTGCTCCTGCTGCAGAGCAGGCAGAGCCTGTTGGCCGAGGAGAGGCTCAGCTCGGGGATTCTGGGGGCGATTGGCTTTGGCCGGAAGTCCCCCCTGTCTAACAGGTGAGGAAGCGCCTGCGCTGCTCTCTGAGTGGCCTTGGCGTCGGCACCCACCCAGGGTTGTGAGACATGAGTAGGTTTTTGACTTAAGGGACTAGGTTTCCCTCAAAGACTAAGGAAAAATGATCAAGGCCTGGTCACATCTCCTGATTTTAAAATCATGTTTATATTTTTCTCATTTTAAAACAATTTTGGTTTTATGTTCAAAGATTTTTTTTCTTTTTTTTTTTTTTTTAGTAATGTCTCTTGTTGTATTTTGACTTTGTAACCTGACCACACTGCTGATTTCTTCTTGCCTTGGAGCCCGTGATAGTGTGTGGGATTAGGTTAAAATGCCCTGTCAGCTGCCTCACTGAGTGTACTTTCTCAGGGTAATCCTGGTCCCAGCAGGGACCCCTCTGCTAGGGCTGTTAAGTCAAGATGAGTTAAAGTTAACTGAGAAGAAGGATAAGCAGTGAGAAACAAATCTAGATTTTTGCTGCTAAAAAGTCCAAGGTCTGAAAGAATTTGCATTAGCCTCCCATTTTATCTCCTAATACGTACCTCATGCTGGTTTTTCTTTAAAGCCCTTATCGGTTCTGGGAAGAGTTCTCATCCCATTCTGACGTCAGCATTCTTTCGGACTAGCTCATCCTGTTGTTGCAACTTTGGGGACCACTTAATCCAAACCAGTTAGCATCCTGTTTCTTTGCTTGTGATAGAATTTATCAGACCGTGTGATTCTGATTCGCTTAAATTCTGGTGAAATACACATAACATAAAATTTATCATGGTAACCATTTTAAAATGTATGATTCAGTGACATTTAGTATATTCACAATGTTGTTGCAACCATCACTGCTAATCTAGTTTCAGAATATTTTCATCATCCCCAATGGCAGTCCATTAAGCAATCACTCCCTATTAGTCTCCGTGTGTATCCTATTCTGCGCGTTCATGTAAATGGCATCGTATAGTGGGCTCATGTCTAGCTTCTCTCCCTTAGCATAACATTCAAGGCTCATCTATAGTTTAGCATGTATCAGTGCTTCATTCCTTTTTGGGACTGAATAATATTCCATTGTATGGATACACACCACCAGGTTTTGTTTATCCATTCATCAGTTGATAGGCATTTGGGTTTTTCTATCTTTCAGCTATCGTGAATAATGCTGCTCTGAAATTTGTTTACAAGTTTTTGTTAGAACAAGCACTCCTTTTAGGTTCATTTGGGTGTATGTTCCCAGGAGTGGATTTGCTGGGCCATATCGGTACGCTGTGTTTAAGTTATTGAGGACCCACCAAACTTTCCCACAGCACCTGCACCATTCTTTACATCCCCACCAGCCCTGTCAGAGAGTTCCAGCTCTTCTACATCTTGCCAACACTTTCATTCCTGGTCTGAATTATGCCTACATTGTTTGGGCAGTGATAGTGGAAGGGAAGACTAAGGCTCTTTCTTGATCATATTTAAGAGTTTCCTGAAGAGGCTAAAAACAACAGTAGGTCCAGAAATGTGTTAGTCTTGATTTTTAATAGAAAATATGTTATTTGTTTTTAAATGGTTACTTCAATAGTCATTGACTTCTGACCTCTCCCTACGCCCAAGGTTCCGCGTGGTTGCCCGAGGCATGGCCGCCTTTCTTTCTGTTCAGGTTCCTGCCGAGGATCAGATCCGGTTGAAGCCTGGCTCTGAATTATACCTCACCCTAAAAGCTCAGCAGGTCAGTGAAAGCAGCTTTCAATGAAGGGGCAGGTGTTTCCCGCCAGGCGGGGAGGTGGGGAGGTGGCGCTGTGGTCTTTACAGCACTGGCGTGTGGCTGCAGGAGCCCAGCACGCCCTTAGTGCTCTACCTATTGGAAAAGGGGTGCACTGTGCTTCCCCAGATTTTCTACCACGTTCTGTAAAGGTTCCTGCCTGGAGCACTGTTACCACCATATGGAAGAAGCAAAGCGTAGGCAGGCCGGTCTGGGATAGAACTTGGGGGCTGAGGACTGGCACCGAGGAGGGGCCATGGCTGAGAGTGATGGAGGTTAGCTGAGCTGTCACTTGAACCAAGAAAACAGTTCCTGTTCTGTGAGTCTGGAGGTTGACCACTGTTGGAATAACCCAACACGGAGAGAATGGTAGCTGTGAGAAGTTACAGTGTGTTCTAAATGTGGAAGGTCCCATTCCTGTCACTGTTGTCACCTGTCACCAGGCTGGCCAGTACAAAGGTGTGCAGTGTAAAATGGTGCGCATTCTTGAGTGCCTACTGCATGCCAGGCTCTGGCTGGTCTACGTCGGAATCCCTGGATGCTGATCCTCATAACCACCTGGTAGCATAGAAACTTTTATTGTCCTTATTTTTATGGATGAGGAAATGGAGAGAAAGAGAAGCTAAGTAATTTGCTGCAAATCTCACAGCTAATGAGTGCTAGAGCCAGGATTGGGGTTCACTCGCCAGGCCAGTTTGGGGCCCACGCTCCGGCACTCTGCAGTAGTGTCTCTATTCGTGGTATGTGTCGCTCTGTGGTTAGCTTTGTGGTGTCTCAGGCAGCCACGTTCAGGGTGGTATCTTGGTTTTTAAGAGCGAAGATTAAGCAGTACATCCAGCAGGTTTTTCACCAGCATCTCTGCCCAGCTTGTGTCACCAACTGACTTGACAACTGCTGCTTAAACCCCTGTGTCATGTATGAACTGTCACAAGTCAGCAGATGAGTCTCTGGTTGTGAAGTCAGTGTCCTCTGCGCTGCTGGCACTGGAGGGTGGGGGACAGGCAGCAGGCCAGGTGGCTGCGGCCGCGGCTCTCTGTGGGGAAGGGCTGTGCAGCAGTGCAGGCCAGGAAGAGGGGAGGCTGTGTGTAGACATGGCAAAAGCCCAGAAGCTGGAGCAGCCGGCCTCCTTTTGTATGTGGTTAATCAGTGCCTGTGTTGGGACTTCTGATTCCAGTTCTGTAGCTTCCTCAGAGGTCCATGGTTGTACGAGATGACAACGGTAGGTGTGCCATACCTGCTGGACTCACCGTACAAGCATCCAGGTGGTTAACCCTCTTGCCTTCCCTATCTTTTAGGCTCTGAGCACGCTTGAATCTTTGACAATAAGTAAGCAGTATGTTGAATACCAGGAGCAGATCTCTCAAGCGGCACAATTCATAAAGCACCCTGGCCATTGCCTCCATGACGGGAAAAGCTTCCTGGCTCTTTTAGTGAACCGCCTCTATCCGGAAGTGCATTATCTGGACAACATACGATAGAGACACCGACTCCTCAAACACTGCTGCTGTTTATGTTTACATTTACCTTTGCTGTTGCACAAGTGACTGCTCAGCTTCACTGTGGAGCTCAGTGTGGCCAATGAAGTAGTTGACTGAGATGCAAGTCAGAGGCACTAGAGAATGCTTTTGTGCATGTGCACGTGTGTGTGTGTGTGTGTGTGTGTGTGTGCATATGTGTGTGTGTTAGCTCTTAAAACTTCCCTGGACTTTTTAGTTTTTATGTTCATCCAATGAGATAAACTTACCCAGTTCCACTTGGGGACAGGGCTACTCTCAGTTGCCGAACATCCAGGCCATCTCACAAGGACTCTCCTGTTTTCTTTGAATGTCGAGGCTCCTGTGCCAGATCTAACCACTTTGGGAATCATGTAGAACCCTCACTTTTGAACCCCATTCATGTTTTTTCAAAGTAAAACAAGCTTTGGAAATTTCTGCATTTCTCAACTGTGGGAAAGTACATCAGCTTAAAAGTGTTGTGTATTTCTCTCAGAAGGGAGAGAAGATGCTGAATTAAAGTAAGTCATTGTCCAAGATGTGATCACTTGATCCTGGTTCTAGTGGACAGCAGGGATGGTGACCAGTACACTTCATCCAGCGCGTGTCCTCATGGAGAGAGGCCATCCGTCTAAGTCGGGGTGGCACGCTGGCAGTTTGCGCTGAGCCTGCTGGGCACGGGTGTGTTTGTTTGGTCCACATGTGGAGAGAGTGAAACGGCTTCCTCTCTCCAGTCCAGTATAGGTATACATTCTCTTCATCCTATCCCAGCCCTCCCCCCGTTCACATCACTTACTTGGCCTCTGTAGACATCTAAATTAGCAACTCTTTATAGACACCAAGTTAGAAATCTGAGTGCCCTATTGGAGGGGGAGGGGGGGCGGGGGGGCTTGGTTCTCTGTTCCTGCGTAGTTCTTCACTCCATTGTGAAACTGAAATGAAGTTAGCAAACCTATTGAAACACTGGTCCGTGGAAACTAGGTCAGGTCAGGTCAGGAGACAACTGAAGATTGGCTTTTTTTCAGTAGCCACGTGCCTTCTGTTGTTACAGTTCATGCATTACCAAAGCCCGTTGTACATCAACTTGTTCTCTTGTCATCTTTTTGCTCTTGTCATTTCCCCCAGGAACTGGCCATTTGACTCCTTCATAGTCATAATCCCGTAGGCTCCAAATTGATTTTGGTTGTCCACTTGCATAATGTGTCTTTTGTTTATGGGTTATCTGTAGCCTAAGGAAATTTACCTGAAAATGTCTAACCATCCCTGGGCGCTTTTAGCAGGGGATGGGGACATGGGTTAACAGAGATACTTTCTGTTCAGACATCCTCCTTCAGTGCTTCCCCGAACATGTGCAAGCCTACGGCGGTTCTTTTTTAAGGGGACAGAGCATTCTGCCTCACAGACCTGGCCTGAAGAAGATCACCCCTGAGCAGCCTGCAGGTCTGTAGGCCACCCATGGCCTTCTCAGACGGGCACCACTCAGAGCTGTCCTTGCTTCTGCTCCTCTCATTTTCAAAACTGGTCATCTTCCCATGCTGTGGATGAGAAACTTTTAGAAGCTGTGGACAGTGTAGGGGCTGATTTGGCAACAGACTTTTTTTGACAGGAAACATTTTGTGTGCTTTCTTTGAGGAGGATGTAATTATTGATATCCTAGACTGTGAAATTTTTGTGTGACAGTATGTACATTTTAAAGAAAATTATGACTAATCTGTTAATTTTTGAAGGTTTATAATATTTATAATGTATTTGATCTCTAAAAATTATAAAAAATAAAATCATTCTTTAATTGTAGCTGGTGAGAATCTGTTTTTATGCTGTTGAACTCTTGTAAAATTTTTCAGTTGTTAAGGTTGATGCTGATTTTTATGCCTGATGTCATCTAATTTATTTGACAGTGTGCCTTGAATATCAGAGATGTTTGGTCAAAGTGCTTCCTCTTTAACTCCCTCGTGCTTAACAGAGGGTCTGCTCACGGCATAGGGTCATCTGAGAGGCTCTGGACAGTGCTTTAAAGACAAAGAGCGAAATAAGCGGTCAGAGAAAGACAAGTATCACATGGTCTCACTCATGTGGAATCTAATGAACAACATAAACTGGTGAACAAAATAGATCCAGAGACACAGAGCATGGAGCAGAGGGACAAATCTTAGAGGGAAGGTGGGGTGGGGAGAGATTAACTGGGGAATTTATATGCATACTAGAGGCCTAGCACACTCAAAATCGTGTGGGAGTACTCGCTTCCCCTTGCCTCAGCTGGCCAACCCGCCCATGGCCGCTAGTAGCTCGTGCCCCACCCCACCTGCTGTGAGAGCCAATGCTTGTTTGGTCGTGATGGTGTGACAGCTACGGGCCTTTTATATAAGAGACTAGGGGCCCAGTGCACGAATTTGTGCACCATGAAAGAAACTGTGGGCTGCAAGGCTTGCGCTGGGCACAGGGATGGGTCTCAGCCTATCCTCTGTGCCCCTGCCTGGCCCCTCCTGCCGGCAGCCCCGCTCCTGCTGCCACCACTCCCATGCTCTGACAGTGCCAGCCCCGCTTGCACCTGCTGATGGTGCCAGAACCGCCGCTTGTACCCATTGCTGGCGCCGGCCCCGCTCACACCTGCAGCTGATGCTGGAGCTGCCACTTCCACCCGCTGCTGCACCTGGTGCTGGTCCTGATTGCTCAGCGCCGTCAATAGGTGCAAGCGGTGGCTGCTGCACCGATCGCCTCTCAGGAGCAGGGGGAGGTGGAGGAGCCATCAGGGGCAATTGGGGCCAGCAGCCACTGCTCACACCTACTGATGGTGCCTAGCAATCGGGATTGGTGCCAGGTGCCGGCAGTGGGTGTGAGCAGTGGCTCCGGCACCAGCTGCAGGTGTGAGCGGAGCCGGCGCTGGCAGTGGGTGCGAGTGCCAGGCAGGACCATGATGTGCAGGAGCAAAGAATTTTCAGTAACCACCAGAGGCTCTCCCCGATGACAGCAGCTGGCACCCTGCCTTGGTCTGGCATCCCCACGTACCTGCTTCACCATCCCACTGTGGCCAACGCCCGCCATGTTCTGTGCACGCCCCCTGGTGGTCAGCGCACGTCATAGCAACCGGTTGTTTGGTTGTTCCAGTTGTTCTGCCGTTAGGTCTATTTGCATATTAGCCTTTTATTATATAGGATATGCATAGCCCATGGACACAGACAATAGTGTGGTGAAGGCCTGGGAGGGGCAGGTGTGGGGTTGAGGTCAATGGGGGGTGGTGGTGGTAAGAGGGCATCTGTAATACTTTCAACAATAAAGACTAAAAAAAAAAAAAGACCCTGAAATAGATAGAAGGTGGCAATGCTGCTGTGGCCTAGGAATGAAGAGACCCAGCGTGGCCAGTGGCTTTCAGGAATAAGGAGCCATTGCTGGCAAAAACAGTTGCAGGGCCAGTCCCGGAGACAGTCTTGGTGCTGCATGTGGAGGCCTGGACCAGGCAAGGCCAAGCCCCTCCATCCCCAGCAGTGTTGAGGGTGACCTGGTGCAGACTTCTCCCCACACGTGGCCATCAATGGTGTCTGGTGCAGATGTGCTTTGTGCAAATGTGTCCCGCAGCTTTCTGGTCTTGTGAAAAGCACCTCTGCATCTCCACTCATCTCCCCACTCCACCCCACAGTGCAGAGGATGGTGAGCTGGGAGGCACGGAGGCTAAGGCCGGGAGGGCCTGCTGATGTGTCTGCTCAGCCTGATGGGGGCAGGACCCACCCCTACATGTGTCCCCAAGTTACCTGGGGCTCAAATTTAAGCATCACTCGCCTGCAGATGCCAAGAGTGTGCCTCCTACATTCTGTGCCCTCACCTGGTCCCTGCCCTGGAGGGTGGTCACACTAGTGTGGACCAAGCAGCCAAGTTCACTCCCCTGGACTCTCTGGTGGCATCGGTCCTCAGCAGCTGTGCCCTGGGGTTGGCACATTCAGTTAGTGCTGAGTGCAAACTCCAGGCCTCCGTTTCACTTCAGTCGCTGCCAAAGACTGGCCTCCTTAGCCATCCGCATGACGGTTCCAACAATGAGGCGCTTTGTGCTTCACCTTTAAAGCTGCCCGCTCTTCGTTTGGGGCCAACATGACAGCTTATTTTGAGGCAGTAGTTGCTTTTTTCCTGCTCAGTTAACGTTGTCTTCTTAAGCAAAATGTTGGAAATAGGTGTTTTGCTTTTTAAAGAAGTTCCTCTGCTGTGATCTTCCATGTGCCAAGCTGCGTGAAGTTCTTGGCTTACAACTGGCTCAACCTTATTCTGGTCCAAGATGGTCCTCACTCACTATAGAGGCATCCAGAAGGCCATTGGTATTTTAATGGGAAGTGCGTTGAATGTATAGATTGCTTTGGGTAGTATGGACATTTTAATGATGTTGATTCTACCAATCCAAGAACATGGTATGTTCTTAACTTTTATTTTTTAAGGAGAGATGTAATATCTCTCATAAGCCCTGAGGGTTAGAATTCATTTTTCTTTCCATGGCTTAAAATCACCTGTGTTTTCAACTCTTTTTTTCCTTCCCACATGTCTAGTGTGGCCTTTAAAAACCCAACTTAATGCCTGGCTGGCGTGTCTTAGTGGTTGAGCATTGACCTATGAGCCAGGAGGTCACAGTTGATTCCCAGTCAGGGCACATGCCTGGGTTGGGGGCTCGGTCCTCAGTGGGGAGTGGGGAGGACGTGCAGGAGGTAGTCGATCAATGATTCTCTCTCATCATTGATGTTTCTCTCCCTCTCCTCCTCTCTGAAATCAATAAAAATATATATATTTTAAAAACCCAACTTATTTTGGTCATTAAATGTGCAATATTCACTTCTTCATTGTTCAGCATTTTACACACTTGTACAAAGGACATGTTTTTATATAATGACTAGAGGCCCAGTGCACATTATTGTGCGGTCCCACCCACCTGTGCGCACCCCTCCACCAGCCCGCCCGCCCGCCCGCCAATCTCACAGCAGCGTTTGCAGCAGTGCTCATAGCCGCCCACCGCCTCACTGCCCTGCGGGCCACCAGCCAGCCACCAGCCTTGCTGCGATTGGACCCTGTGGGCCATGGGGGAGGGCCCGAGAGGTGCTCCATGCACCTCATGGTGACTGGTTGTTTGGTCGTTTTGGTTGTGATGCCTCTTGGCATTTTATTATGATGAGAAACAAGAAAAAATGAGAATTGGTTAAGTAAACTGCAAATAAACTAGACTCAAATTTAACGTATACATGGTGGACATGGCTCGTTTTTGGCAAGTTGGTTGGCAGGTCTTTTCTTCCAGAAATCACACTAAGGAAAAATGGGAAAATAGAAAGCTTGTAGTGGGTGGAATCTATGTTCTATGACATTTCACTACAATGGGTGAGGCCTCTAGTTTCAAAGAGAAATTAAACCTTGGGGGTTTAAGAACTGGCATCGACAGGAGGCCACCTGGTGATTCCAGAGACTCAGGAGCACCTGGAGGGTCCATCACACGGTTGGGACTGTGGTAGGAGGGACATGAAACTGCACGAAGGCTCTCACGGCCTGAGTTCCTGGGTGGGGTTGGGGGAGGGCGCCTCTGGGAGGGCAGAGCTGCCAGGGGAGGGTGGTGTAACCCGCTTGGTCATGGTTTGTCAGGAAATCACTTCAGCTTTGGAAAGTTCTTCCTTGGTGTTCCTTTTCATCAACATTTGTAGGACACACTCTGAATGGGCCAAGGATGGTGGGAGGGCAAACATGTGATGCTGGCCAGTTCGCTTTCCTACCTGGGACTTTCCCCCCACATTAAAGTGAGAATTATTGAAGCCTTACCTGTCTCCTGGGTTTTTAGTGAGAACTACCCGAGATCACAGAGGCGAAGGGGCTTTGAGGACACAGGGACCCCAGAAATTTAGGAGCTGTTCCTGTGGAGGGGGTGGGACTGAGCCTAAGTGGCCAGGGATGGAGGTGGGTCAAGCCCAGGACCCCTAACCCTTGGTCTCAAAGGTCCCTCTAGCCTGAAGGTAGATACCTGTCTCCCATCCACTCTGGGCGTGAGATATGTGTGAACACTCTGCTCCTCACCCCCACCCCAGTGTCATTTCCATCCGAAGGCACGGGGACTACTCCAGTGTAGATTATACCGTGTTGTCTCATGTAGCCTCTTCTTGATTTAAAATCTAGGCTATTAGCTAGCTCTTTCAGGGCAGGGAAAGTGTGTTGGGCTCTGGGTGCATCTGGGCAGGCACCCGGGCAGTTGTTGCCTCTTCCATCTGCTGCCCATGTCCAGCCCCCTGTGCATTGTGAGCGAGTTGTTGGAGTGCCAGAGGGAGCCTCCGCTGTCCCTCCTCTAAGTGTGCCCCTCAGCCCATCACTGTGTCTGGAATCACGTGGTCAGGGGCACATTCCTTTGAGGAATGCTGCTACTTCCGTTTCAAAGTGCAAAGACACAGGAAGGACCACCATCGGGGAACTGTGAATGTGGGTTGTAAGACCATTATTGAATTACCAATTTTCTCAAATGTGGTAATGGCATTGAGGTTATGGGGGAGGATGCTCTTGTTCTCAGAAGACACAGTATTTAGGGGTGACATACTGTGATGCCTGCAGCTTATTCACAAATGGTTCGGCCACACACACACACACACACACACACACACAGTTGAATGTAGGTAGTAGGTACCTGGGGGAACATCTTGCTTTTTCAGTTTTGCTGTGCATTTGAAAATGATCACAGTACAAAGTTAGGGGTAAAATCACCTGGAGAATTTGTGTAAAATTCCAGCCCTGCACTCAGAGGCTGTGATTCGGGAAGTCCAGGTGTGCTCAGAATGGGGATCTGAGCAAGCTCCCCAGGGGTTCCTGATGCAGGCGCCCTTGGAACCCACTGGGGAGACACTTCTCTGAGTGCCAGGGTTCCAGGGTGGAAACCCAGCCCCAGAGCATTGTGGGGCTGGAGCAGGTGCAGTGATCAGACAGGTGAGATTCGTCATGCTAAGCGGTACAGGGAGCTTAGCCCCTTGGGTTCACTGACTCCCTTCCGCTACTTGGAGCCTCCCCTGCAGCCTCTGCTAGGCCCCACCCTGCCCCACCCCCACACTCCAGAACTTTCAATTGTTTAAACATCATGCTGTGTCTAACCTCCTGGCCTTTGCTCAGACTGTCCCCTCTGCTTAGAATGCCCTTCTTTCCTACCTCCCAACCTGCATTCTCCCCCATTTTCATGGCTAAGTGTACTCTCTCCATATCCCCCTCTAGGAATCCTTCCCAAGTCTGGGCCAGTCATCCCTTTTGATGTGCTCCCACAGCACCCCCAGCATACTGTTGCCCTTAATAATTTCCCATTCACTATGGAGTCCTCAGGGCTGTCCCCAATGCACTGCCCAGTCCTTTAGGGTGAGTGGGACATGTAGTTATTTATGGCCAATGGGAGACCCTCTAGAGCAAACATGTCAAACGCAAAGGCTAACATGGGCCAAATAAATGAGGCATGTGGCCCACGGGCTGAGAGTTTGACATGCTTGCTCTAGAGCTTTCTTTTTACCTCCAACCCAGAAACCCACAACATTAGAGACGGTGGATCCCTAAGTAAGAACAATGAGCAATCCCCCCCCACCCTGCCCACCGCCAATCTGTGATGGGCATGTAGCTTTGGTGAGAATAAACCCTAACTATTTTCAGCCATTGTGATTTGGGGGTTTGTTTGTTACCACAGCCTGCCTGATACACATACCTTATTCATTTTTGTATCCCCCAAACATTTGGCCCAACTCCTAGCACAAAACAGATACATAAAAAATAATTCCTATCACTATTGTTTTTGGCTGTGAGACTGGCCTCAAAGACCAGGCAGAGGTTCCAAGACCAGCATCCTGTGTCCTTCATTTCTTCCCTGGTGATACAGGACCCTCCCTTGAGGTGCCCCAAAGCATCCCCATTCAGGGAGGTAGAAATGCCATCTTCTCTCACCCTTTAACAGCTCGGACAGGCTCCTGGATGGATCCCAGTTAACCGTGAGCCTCCCTCACCCACTTGCCCTGGTGAAGGCTCTGGGGAGGAGGGGACCTCATACCACTGCCCTGCTCATTAACTCGTAAAATCCCTCAGCCTTCAGGCCATCTCCCCCGGGAAGCATGAGAGAGGACCTGTGCTTACTCTGGGTCACCATTTGAGCATTTGAAAAAGTCCTGAAGGAACGAAAGTTTGTTCCCTTTGCCTCTTCAGTCCCCTGTGGGGGGAATCTCTGTGGCCCTTTCCTCTTGCCAGCTCACCCGGGCCCCAAGTCCACCTCCTCCCCTCTGCCTGACCCCAAGGAAGTGATCAACAAGTTCACACAGATGTGTGAATGTGGAAGGCGGGACCCTGCAAGTCAGCCTGGCAAACGGGTTGAAACTGCTGGTGCCTTTGTGCATCCTGGGAGGATGCAGGTGGTAGAAAGGTCAGAGCTGCAGCTGCTTTATCCTCGGGGTCCTACAGCCCAGTCCCTGTGAGGTTTCCCAGCCTGAGGACAGTGGATTCCAGATGCTCTGAGATGATGGGTGTTGGTTTCCTTTTCCCAGGAGTCCCAGTTCAAGGCAGTGCAGAGGAGCGGATGGGGTAAGAGGTGGGCAAAGCGGGTGGGGCACCCCCAGAGGAGACACCAGGGGGCAGGGGCACCAGGCTCCTCCTCACCGCTGACTCGCTCTTCCTGGGACCACCGCTTTGCACGGCCCCAGCCCCACAGCCCGGGCCTCAGGCTTGCTCTCCGGAACTTGCATCCTCAGTGAGGCCGCACTTGTCCGAGAACTAACTCTGCAAGTCCCAAGGTCGCGCTCACATATGTAGACAGCTTGGCACTCCCCCAAGTCCCTTCACATCCTCAGACCTTGAGAGTCATCCCAGCCAGGAGGGAAAAATATTACTGTCCATGTTCAACAGTAGAAAAAAGTGCCTGGTCCACACAGCGAGTGAGTGACAGTCAGGGTGGAGTCTGGGCCTCGGGGCCCTATGGCCAGTGTCCTGCCTGCTCTACTGTGGTGTTCTAGGTAAGAAAGGGGCTTTTCCAGACGTTTCACATGGAGCTCACACATGCACAGACTTATACACACTCTTTCAAAATGCTGGTCCCACTGACGTAATATTACCGGGGCTCCGAGACAGATGTCCATGTAGGAGACCACTGAGCCCCTGTGTGGGGTCTTGACTCCCAGGGGGTGCCCAGCTGGGGGCTGCCAAGGTGCCTGAGAGTCAGGAAAGGCCGCCCCAGCCAAGTCTCACACCGGCCTTTGCAGCTCATGGTGCACAAGTGGATGCCTGTGTCTGAGAGGCTCCCCGTGGTGGACACGTGGCTGCGGGTGGACTCTGTGGGCTCCTCTGGCTCAAATTCTCATAATTGGACTCCTGAGCCTGAGGCCTGTGGGCAAGAGAAAGTTGGCTGATCACCCAATACAGGAGGTAGAGGTCCCTGACTTCCCAAACCATAGCCCAGCCAGGAGCAGGAAGGAGGGATGAGGTGAGTGTTGGGGCCCTGATCCAGAGCCTGGACACTAACTGAAGGTTGGAGTCAGGGCAGCACAGAACTGGTGGGGGTGGGTAGCTCACTTACCGTGGTGGGGTGTCCTGGTTGACTGGATCCTCTGTGTGAGGGATAGGGAGAAAGAGAGAGAGGGCATGAATCTACAGGGTGGCCTCCAGACTACAGGCCTGGCCATCCACCCCCCCCCCCCCCACACACACACACAGTGGACAAGGTCTGAAGGGAAAGCTGGCAGGGTGTGAAGGGTCACGTGAAGGGTGAGCAGGAGTTACCGAGGAGAAGGGTGGAGTGAGGGACGGTCCAATAGAAAAACCTGCCCTTCTGAGGACCCCGAGCACGGAATCCTGGGTGAGTTTGAAGAACCAGCAAGAGAGACAGTGTGGCCGCGGCAAAATGGCAGCTGGGCAACGGTGACCAGTTTTGGATTTCATCCCAGGAGAGTGTGAGGCTGGTGCTATTGGCCTGGGTGGTCTGAGTGGCTCTGGGAAGCCCCTCCTTTGGGGCACAGAAGCAAATTTCCCCTCCAGCCCAGGAGCAATGTGGGGCCCACTGCAGCTCCCTATTTACCCTCCCACACTTCTGTGCGTGCTGTTCCCTGCGCTGGGAACATAGCCCCTTGTCTTCCTAGCTCATGCCTCCTTGCAGTTCACCTCCCTCTGGCCTCACTTGTATAATCCCTCCTTCCTGGCCCCACCCAGATGCCCCCCAGAGGGATGCATGTAAGCCCCGAGCTCCCACAGTGCCCCGACTCTAGGACACACTTCTGCGACTGCAAGCATCTCCTCACTCCTCACCCCCTCCAAGGGCCGGAACCGCGTTTTGTTCACCTCTATTGTGAGAACCGCACAGCGCCAGTAGGTCCTCCGGATGCTGCTGTAACTAGCGGAATGGTGCTATTCACCAAGCCTACGTGTGATCAGAGAGCTCAGGGAGGAGTCCTTTATGGGGTGGTAAAGGGGAAGGCTCCAGAACTGCACTGACTGGTGTCTGTCTCTGCGACTGGAGGCTAGAGGTGAGTCCCTTGGCCTTGTGGGCCTCAGCTTCCTGATTGTAAAGTGGGTTCACGCTGGTTCCCAGCTCCTGGGTTTGATGCAGGTAGCGGAAATGGAGGGGGTGCATAGGCGCAAAAATGAGGTTTTGGATGTGTCATGCCAGGTGGTCAGCCTGATGGTCTTATCTAAAAGGACAGCCCCCGCCTCGCCGCTCCCCTAGCACCCACTTGGGCCCAGGCGCACCCACCGAGGCGGCGGCGGCGGCTGGTGCAGGCGGCCAGCGCGCCCAGCAGCAGCAGCGCCTTGAGGCCGAGAGCGCCGAGCAGGAGGGCGATGGTGGAGGCCCCGGAGGCGCCGTGGAAACGGAACAGGTAGACGCTGGCCTCGGCGCGGCCCAGGCTGTTGGAGGCCGTGCACGTGTAGCGACCGTCTTGGGCCAGCGCGGGCAGCTCGGCGGTCACCTGGTGGCCAACACCCTGCCCCGGGCCCGGCGCGGCGGTGGAGCGGTTGCCCAGGGCCGGGCCGGACCAGGTGAGGGCGGGCGGCGGCTCCCCCTCGGCCGTGCAGAGCGCGCGGAAGGCGTGCGTCGGCCCCGGCAGCACCGATATATTGATGATCCGCGGGGCAGCTGCGGGCGGCAGTCAGCGGGGCGGGGAAGAAAGCGAACCGTGGTCAGAGGGTGCGGCCGGCAAGGAGCAAATGTACCCTCCCGTGTCTCCTTTTCTCGCCCAGAAAGTAGAGAGAGGTGGGAGCAACGCGTAACGGAGGGAGGGAGTGGGCATTTGGGCACCAGCCTGCCTGGGTCCCGGGGCCCTGGTCCCACTCTCCCGCCGGCTGTGCCTCCGTTTCTCCAGGTGTAAATGCGGCTCACTTACCTGATGGGGTCGGTGGGAAGATCTGGCCAGTTAATACGTGCAGGGCGCTTGGACTAGGGCCCGGCCACAGTAAGTGCTCACTACACAGTCCTTGTGATGGTGGTGGAGCAGGGTGGGGGGGTGGGTAGCCTGCCGGTGTGATCCCAAGGGCACCTCCCAGCACCAGACAGCCTCACCAAGAGCTAGAGTGGAGACTGATGCTCTGAGTCCCCGGGCCTGTGTTAGGCAGGTGCCCCCCCTCCCCCCCGGAGGAAACTGACATGCTCTCAGAGGGGCGCGCAGCCAGCCCAAGGCGCAGGCGAAGTTCTTGGGAGGGTCAGACTCCAACCCCAAACTCCTGGACGACCCCGCCCAGGACCAAAGCAGGTCCCGGCTTTTTAAAGCTCTACAGGTCATCCCGATGCGCAGGCCGGGTGGAGGACCACTGCTCTAGGGACGGGGACGCTGGTTCCCACATCTTTATACCCCAGCGTCGAGCCGGCGCGCCTCCCCGGGGACGCGGTGCCCTTCAGAGCACACAGCGCCCACGCCATGGCAGCCCTGTTGCCATATTTAGGGGTATCTATCGTTCACTAGTTCTTCGCTCCCCTGGACTTGGAGCTCCTGGGGACTTAACTCTCCAAGGGCTTCTCTACAATGCCCATTCCCGGCCCACCTAGCCCTTCGGGGCCGGGATTTGCACGTTTGACAAAGTCCCAGGTGGCCCTGTAACCACTGCCAAGTGTGAGGCCCCGCCCTGGAGAAAGGAGGGTGTATGGCTCCCCTTCCTATCCCAGCGGCGCGGCACCCAGTAGCCCCCCGAGAGGGGCGGGGGCGGGGGGCGGGAGGGAGGAAGGCTGCCGCCTCGCCCGCAGCCCGCCCCGCGCTCACCGGTCACGTGCAGCCGGACGCCGTGGCGGCTCTCGTAGCGGTCGTGGATGTCGCCCGCGAACTCCACGCGGCAGAAGTAGCGGCCCTCGTCGGCCAGGGCGAGGCGCTCCACGCGCAGCGAGAGGTCGTTGCGGCGCGGGTTGCCCAGCAGGCGGAAGCGGCCGTGCAGGCTGAGCGCCGTCTGGCAGAGCTCGCTGCCCCGCGCCGCCGCGCAGCGGAACACCTGCGGGCCCGCGAAGGGCTCGCCCGCGCGCCAGATGGCCGTCAGCGGCCCGTCGTAGTGGCGGTGCGGGTGCGTGAAGGTGCAGGGCAGCACGGCCGCCTCGCCCGCCGCCGCGCTCACCTCGGCCGGCAGCTGCATGGACCAGCGCTGCGTGGGGGCACCTGGGGCGGGGGGGGAGCGGCCCGGGGTGTCAGCCTTACCTGCCCCCGCCCCCATTCTCAGGATTCCGGAGGAACCCCTTGGAAACCCATGACTCAGGAAGCACCCCCCCCCACCCCCAGGGCCTGAAACGCCCAGGACTTTAGAAGCGCTCCCCTCTGGAAACCCATGACTCAGGAAGCACCCCTGCCCCAGAAGAAGGGTCTGCAAACCCACCGGGTGCCTAGAGACATCTCCTGGAACCTTGACTCTCTTGACCCTCCTGGACCCTCCCCCACTTCCCTGGGACTATTTCCTCTCTTTCTCCCCGCGGTCCCACCTCCCAGTGACTCCAGCACCTGCCCTGCTGCAGAGAAGCCCTGGATTCTGTGGTTACTAGAGTCCCAACCCCTCCAAGATGGTGAGGATAAAGCACTTACTGTGCACGTCTGTGTTGAGCAAGTTCCCGGTGGTATCTCTCTTAGTTCTCACAAATGATCCTAGAGGTAAGCATAGTTATCTCCTGTTAGGCACACAGGGTGAAGTAATTGCCTGCGGTCACACAACCAGCATGTGGCAAAACCAGAATTCAAACTCAGTCCCGCCTGACTCCACAGCAGCACTCTGCTGCACTAAAGGCGTGGGGCCTCGGGTCTCATCCAAGGACACCAACACTCCCATTCATGGAGGGGAAACTGAGGCCTGGGAGGGGTGGTATGTTTTGAAGCGAAAGTGTTAAGTTGGTGGATAAGATTCCTCTAGAGCCCTAGCTGGTTTGGCTCAATGGATAGAGCGTCGGTCTGTGGACTGAAGGGTCCCAGGTTCGATTCCGGCCAAGGGCACATGCCTGGGTTGCGGGCTCGATCCCCAGTAGGGGGCGTGCAGGAGGCAGCCAATCAATGATTCTCATCATTGATGTTTCTATCTATCCCTCTCCCTTCCTCTCTAAAAATCAATAAAATATATTAAAAAAAAAAAGATTCCTCTAGAATCCAGGCCAACCCAAGTGGGCTTCCCAAGAGGCTAGTGCCTAGACAGGGAGCTGAGAGGCCCTGCGTGGTGGGCAGTTATGCTGCCCCCTTGCTGTGTGCAAGCACCCCTGTCTGGACTCCGTGTCCTCACCTCCTGCGTTGTGAGCCTCTGAAGTATGGCCAAGCGAGAGCCAGAGGCTTCACTCTGCCTCCAGCTCACTGAGGGCTAGTGAGTTACTCCTGTACAATTGAACATGTGCTTTGAGAGAGGGGTGGGCTGGGTGGGTGGGTGGCTGTCAGTGTGGGTCCTCAGAGGATCAAACCAAGGGTTGTGCCTCCCCAAGGAGGGAGGGCAGGCTTCACAGCTAGTGCCCAGCTACAGTTCATGAAAAAAAATATTTAGAGAGAATAATATAGCAGCCCTTGTATTTGCAAAGGGCTTTGCAATCTACATAGTTCTTTCACACACATCATGTCACATGACCCTTAAGACACCCAGGGGAGAAAAGCAGGGCCAACATTGTTATAGATGAGAAAATGAAGGCCCAGAGGCACGCAGGCAGAAAGGGGGAGAGACCCGGCTTTTCTGATGCCAAGTCCAATGCTCTTTGCTCTTCAAGGTAGCCTGACAGAATCATCTCTCTGTGAACCATCCATAGGTTAGAGCAGTGGTCGGCAAACTCATTAATCAACAGAGCCAAATATCAACAGTATAACGATTAAAATTTCTTTTGAGAGCCAAATTGTTTAAACTTAAACTATATAGGTAGGTACATTGTTATTAACTTAATTCGGGTACTCCTAAGGCTTAGGAAGAGCCACACTCAAGGAGCCAAAGAGCCGCATGTGGCTCACGAGCCAGTTTGCCGACCACGGGGTTAGAGCATTCCTCCTGCACAGAATCCCTGTCTATACCACCACGTGACTCCCACTAATGTGTGGAGCATTGCGCATCCCCTCCCCGTGATAGCCCTTCCAGAAGCCCATCATGGCTACCGGACCCAGTAAGCCTTCTCTTTTCTGGTGAAGGTCCCAGTTCCCCCACTGCCCTGCCCCACCCCCACTGCCTGCTCAGTACTTTCCTGCAGTGTACTGTCCTGACCCGGGCTCTAGGTGTGGGCTCCAGGTGCGCTGGGCCTGCAGAGTGGGGTCCGAATCGGATTCTGTGAGTTGGGCCTCATATACAACCTCACTTTGCCCTTGCTGAGCTTTGCCTTTGCCTTTGCTGAGCTTGCGATCAAATAAAACCACAAATTCTTTTTTTCACATGATCTGCTAAGCCAAATCTCTTTTCTTCCGGACAAGTGGAATTACGCTTTTGAACCCAAATGGAGGACTTGACAATTATCCTGAGTAAGAGCTTGTTTGCTCAGTCGTTAATAATCAAATTTGAGAAACCTTCTGAGGTTTTGCTGGTTCACTCGATACTCCCAGCTGCAGAAAGCATCTTCCCGCTCTTGAGACAGCCCCTGCCTCAGTTTCCCTGCATTTCCCACCCTCTGTAACTTCAGCCTCCTCTGACCCCCTGCATCTCACAGGCAACCCAGATTCCCCAGGCATTGTTTGTTCTTGTCCATTTATCAGTTAGCAAACATTTATCGGACACGTCCCCACTCTAAGCCAGGCACTGGGATTGGAGAGGGGGTTACAAAGATCAACAGAAAGATTTACCAGCCTGCTGGAGCTCACAGCTCAGAAAGGGAGGCGGATCTGGGAACACATAATTACCCCACTGCCTGCCAGGTGCTCTAATGAGAGACAGTGTTCCCTTTGTCTGAGCGTGGTTCTGGGCCCTTTCACTCACCAGCTCCCTCCTCACCACCCCCAGGTCTCCTCTGAGTCTGCCGACAGTGGGAGGCCTTCCTTGAGGCCCAAGCCTGGGTATGGCACCCCTACCCTGTGCCCCAGGGCTGGCAGAGGTACTTCCTCTGCATGGGCATTGCCTGTTCACTGTGTGTCTCGCCCAGGTACCCAGAAGCTCTGGGAGGGCAGGGCCCACGTGTGTGTGGTCATACTTGTGTTGTTACTGCCCAGCACAGTGCCATGTCACATAGTAAGTAATGCAATTGCCATGACAGTGGGAGGGGGATCCGGCTGGCAGGAATGGCGGGGCACATCGTGGGGGAGAGGCATCGTGCAGATAGTAGGCAGGCAGGGAGTGAAGGACCCATGAGAGAGGAGACACCATTTCAGCAGAGGCTCGAGAAAGGAGTGGGATGTTACTAAGCCTCGAGGTGGGTTGAAGGCAGTCTAGACAAAGGGGACAACAAGAAAATGCAGAAGGCAGGGACCTCAACAGAGAGGTTGCAGGACATGTGGGGTTTAGGGGGCCAGAGTTCACAGTACTTTGGGGGCTCCTTGAGGGACATACCTCATCTCATTTCATATGCACAACAACCCCGTGAGGGACTGTCATTAGTCCCTTGTTATTATTTATTTTTTAAAATATATATTTATTGACTTCAGAGAGGAAGAGAGAGGGAGAGAGAGAGAAAGATCAATGATGAGAGAGAATCATTGATCGGCTGCCTCCTGCATGCCCCACATTGGAGATCAAGCCAGGCATGTGCCCTGACTAAGAATTGAACCATGACCTTCTGGTTCATAGGTCAACGCTCAACCACTGAGCCACACCAGCCGGGCTAGCTCCTTTTTAGAGACGGGGATGGGGGTTCGGGGAGGGTAGGGATTGGGGCTCAGAAAGCACAAGGGATATGACCAGGTCAGCTGACTAACCAGAAGCAGAGAGAAGCAGAGCCTGAGGCTTTGCCCTCAGGGGTTCAGATTCACCCTGAAGTGTGACACAGATGGGGGGGGGGGCTTCCCTCTCTGGGGTTCTGCTGTAAGAGCAGAAAGGGCACACAAAGGCCTTTACCAAGTGTTACCCTCTTGGCTCCAGGTAGGGCTGGAGGCCGGAATCTGGGTTTCCTGTTTACCTGCTGTAAGACTCCCTCTCACACACTCCCTCTCACACGGAGACCTTTGGATGAATCCCCCTACGGAACTCAAAGTTGGCAGGAATTGCCCAGGGTGCAGATGCATTTGCTTTGGCAGGAATCCAAGCTCCCAGCATCCTGTGACATTTAGCATTCTCTCTGGCAGCTCGGACACAGTCTCTTGTCTCTTAGGACAGGGGAGGGAAGACACCGCCCTTTCTTATAGGATCTCTAATTTCCTTATCTCAGTTTTGTCAACCTCTGTGGTCAACAGGAGGCCCATATGCTTCTGGTGGGCCACAAGGCATGGTGGAAAGTATTTCAGCTTTGGCACAGCTAAGCCTAGGGGGACCATCTTACTTGGGGGCCATTCTCTCTTCAGACGTGTATCAAGCACCCAGTCTGTACCTGGCACTGTTCTAGGCTCATTCACGTAGTAAGAGATGTTTGGGCAAGATTCTTACTAAATGGCCCAGGTCTCACTCAGGCTTTTCTGTGGCAGAAAGGGGAACACAATACCGTTCTCATAGGATTGAGGATTGAATGGAATCTCTGTAGATCACAGTGCCTGACACTCAGAAAAGACTCAATGGCTGTCAGCTCCCTCAATTCACTAGCCCTGCAAAGGGGTGGGGTTGAAGGGGGCAGGGGGGAGAGTGCTGACCAGCGGAGGAGTGTGTGGGCATATAACGCAGGGTGAGGCGGGGTGGGGGTGGGGGGTTAAGACACATTGATATCCTAGCATTGCACCATTTGCGACTGGATTTGGCATCTTAGACCACAGGAAATTCGATAGCCTCGCCCTTGCCCGTAACTCACCTGGTAGCCAGTCATTTCTTTGTGTATTTATTCACTCAATAGCTACTCATTGAGGGCCTATTGTGTGCTAGACATTATGTTGGGGATGCAATTACTGCAACAATTAGCGGCCCTCCTCGGTATGTTTATAGTTGGGCCATTGCTCAGCCACCGTTTGTTTTTCATTTATACACAGGTCTAACAGGTCTGTTTGATTAGCACCCCCGCCTAGGGAACTACAAAATGAAAAGCTGGAAAGTGGATTCTGTTTGCAGGCCCATTGAAAGCAGCAAGAAAAGACAGCTGACATCCTGGGAGGAAGGAGCCAGTGAACATGATGAAAAGACGGCTCAGGACCCAGGACCGAAACGCCAAAAGTTCAACACAGAACAGACCTTTAAAAAGGAGTGAGGCAGCAGGCTGTGTGACAGATGCTTGCAGCTGTGACCCGAGTCACCTTGGGAAGGTTCATTACTATGAGAGGTGTGCCCCCAGGTGGGGGATCAGGCATCTGTTTTGGGCTCTAGCCCAGGCCAGATTGACCCTGACTGTGACTTTAGGCAAGTCCCCACAGCTCTCTGGCCTCAGTGGGCTCGTCCGTGAAACGATGTCTCGGTGTTTACTAAGGTGACTTTTCAGTCTAAAAGTCTATTCTGAAAATAACATTTGGATAAAAGTGATAAGGAACTCAAGTATTTTAGAAATATGTCTATTTAATTAAAAGACTGTACCTAATGGGTATGGAGAAAACTTAGCTATTGACAGTTGCATCTGGGTCTTGATGCTCCCGCACCATCATTTACCAAACTCTCCACATCGTTCCTCATGGTGACTGGTGCTCAGGTGGGAAAGGCTGGGCTGCAATATTGGGCACCAGCTCCTGCGTCACCATAACCACGACTCAACTAAGGGGTAGTCGAGTCACCCTGGACTTGTTATCCCAAAGCCCCATGCATATCTGCAGAACCTGGATGGGCAGAAGGGGTATCTGGATGGATCAGAAATAGAAACCTTGGTTTTGGCTGCCTTTGACCAAGAATTCTACCAGTTCCTTGGTGAGGAGGGAGCAGGAATGTGCCTGGGGCCTCTCTGGAGGTCACTGGCAGTGGGCTCTGTGCTACTCTGCCCATGTGAACTATAGAGAAAACCGCTTATCGGTCTCATCACAGAATGTGGGCCAGTTGCTGTCTGTGGACCACAGACAGGAAAGTGATCCTGAGGTGGTCCTGGCGGGACAATGGCCAGTGGGGTAAGCACCCTCACAGATGGGGCTTTAACAAGAATAGGTCTGCTAGGGGGGGGGGGTGTTATGTGACATTTTAAGAGGAAACAAGTTATGGACTTGGGAGGAGGAAGGATGACACCACGTGGGCAGTCAGCATGGACCTCGGAGGGATAGCCTCGCGGCACTTAGAGGAACTCAGCGGTACTGCTCCCGTGGTGGCTGGTCAGTCTGATGAGTCAGCTGTGTGTGCAGGGCTACCCTCCCCAGGGACGCCTGGACACGTCAGCAAGGGTGTTCTCCGGGAATGACTCTAATGGTGGCCTCTCAGGCATGGTGACAGCCCCCTCCTGGAGGGTCAGGAGAGGGCGTTTTGGGAGCAAGGAGGGATGTTCATCGTGGCCACCAACCTCACCAGTTAGGTGTGTGGGTTGAGCTGGGGAACGCTGCCTTTCTTCCAATTCCCTCCTGCCCCTCCGTTTGCTGCCACAGTTCTTTCTGAGCCTGCATGCTGTCCAGATAGGTTATCAGTGGAGAAAAGATGAGAAAGGGGTGGAGTCCAGAGGGGAGAGGAGGGAGTGGAAACAGGAATTCCATCCTTCAGTGAGAGCCAGATCCAGAAGGGTCTAGAGAAGGGGTGAGGTACCCCTGATGTGTGAGTACAGGGCGCGGTGGGTCTCCAGCTGCCCTCAGGTTATCCCTGGCTCCCCCTACACCCCTGGCCTCTTTGGCTGCTCACCTGAGCTGAGTGAGATGCAGAACCACTGTCCTGGGGCCCGTGTCCACCACAGGACGCTGCTCTTCACAGTTCTGATTCAGCCTGTCCCTGTCCGCACTCCTCGCCTCCTCCAGGGCCCTGTTCTCCTTCACTCCTCCACCTCCCCGGGTAGGACTTCTCCATCCAGCTGCTGACCAGCAGCAGCAGAAGCATCCTGGCTCCCTAACCCTTCCCATTCCTCCTGGACCCATGATGCAGCCACCTCCTCCCTGACTCTACCTGCATCCCGCATGGGCACCCCACAGCCTGGGTGAGTCTGCGATGGCCTGGCCTTTGCAGTTGGTTTTTCTTCAGTGATTCAGAGCTCGTCAACTGCATTCCTCAGAGCGCCAGGCTTTGGCCCAGGCTCACCACCACTGCACACAGGCGACTCCAGTTCACATCCAGGCTGTGACATCCCAGAGTCACCTGACCTCCCTAAATCAGGGAAAGGGTCTTCACTCTGCAGGGTTGTGGGGAAGAGTAAATGAGCTGCTCGTCAAAGGTCCAGCACAGGACTCCCTGAGGATGACAGCTGCTGAGATTGCGAAACCCGCTTATCAGAGATTTGTGGACTGACTGGGGACTTTTACAAGGCCACCCAAGTGGTCAGAGCCCAGACCAGTGTCCACCTCCCCCATCCTTGGCATCTCCCACTTTCCAAAAGCAGATGTGTGGGGAGAACTTGGGGAAAGACAAGGGAGAGAGTGTGGGGACCGCCTGGAGATGAGGGCCTGCCCAGAGCACTGGGTGCTGAGTGAGTGACATGAGGAGGGAGAAGGGCGGGGGAAGAGGAGGGGGGGTTGGGGAGCAGCTTCCTCCACTTCACTTCTGCCAGCGGCCTGCCCTGGGCCCCACGCTCAGAGTGTGGACAGGATGTGACTGTGACCCTGGTCGTGCAGCCCTTTGGGCTCTCACATCGCACCAGGCCCAGCCTGGCCCAGGAGCCTCCTGCCCAGTCCTGCTGCCACCTGGAGGGGCTCACCGGTGACCGTCACCAGAGGAGTTTCAGAAAGTGGGACCCCGCTCACCTCAGCTACGGACCTTTGGGTTTTAGCAGTGAGGCAGCCGCCACCGTGAGAACAACAGGGTCCCTCCCCATGAGGCTCACACATGTGGCTCAGCCTTCTGCGCAATCTTGACACACAGCTGGAGCAGTGGTGCGGGTCGGGCTTGTTCTGGAACATGTGACCGAGCATGCTTCCTCTAACTCTTGTGTTTAACTGACTCATAGCAGCTGACCTTCAGCAGGAGGGAAACAATCCCAAAGCAAAACACAAATACCCCCACACCTCGCTTCTCTCCAAGCTGTGTGCCTTCCGCAACCTTTCATGCCATGTGTTGCATAACCACCGAGGGCCAGGATCTAACTGTCCTTCACATCACCACTGTGAGGTGGCAGGGACCCCACTTTATTGGGCTCAGAGAAGTTAGGAAGCCTGTCCAGGGCCACACAGCCAATAAATAGCAGAGCCAGGATTCGAAGCCACATCTGACATCAACACTCAGGTCCCGCACTGCTGCTGTCCTATATGGCCCGGGTCTGGGCAGGGCCTCCTCTTCCAGCCTCTACCCTCTATGTGGGACCCAACCTTAAAGCACCCCAGAAAGATGGCTGAGTTCAGCCAACTTGGGAGAAAGCCTCCTTCCCCATTAGCCCCCGCCATAGGGCCCTGTGCAGGGGACGGCGGGCAGTGTGTGTGTGGGGTCTAGTCCATGGTTCTAACCTCAGCTCCACCCCGGGTCACTCACCAAAGTTCTCTGTGCACCAGTTTCCAGTCTGTGAAAAGGGAATAGAATAGCTCCTTCCCCACTGGGTTCTGAGGCTCACATGAGTTATTAATTAAAGTGCCAGCACTAAGAGTTGTGTGGGCACTTCCTGTTCCTGTTCCTGTTCCACCCAGACCTGCCTGGGCTCTGCTAGAGAGGAAGGGAAGGAGCCGAAGGGGTTCGAGTTTATCATCCAGTCCTGGCGGCAGGACCCCACACAAGGAATGTTGTTGAACAGCTGAGAACATCATGATGTCAGCGAAGTCACCAGCAGCACGTGGCAGCAGGGACCGGGCTCACAGACACGGATGCAGAGTCCAGGGGTCACGGGAAGGACCTCCCAGGCTGGGATCGAGGAAAGAGCTGGGGCCCAGACAGAGGGCCACAGAGGATGGCCTCTGTCATTTATCCCAGTTCCCTCAATGGCCCTGGCCATCAGAATCACTCAAGGTGATGGTGGAAGAATGCATATTCCTGGGCTCTGCTGCCTGATCATGTGATTCCATAGGTCTGGGGTGGAGCTGAAGTATCTGCATTTTAGTGTGTGTGTGTGTGTGTGTGTGTGTGTGTGTGTGTTTAAGCCTCACCCAAGGATATTTTTCCCCTTTGATTTTTAGAGAGAGTGGAAGGGTGAGAGGGGGGACAAAGAGGGAGAGAAAGAGAGAGGGAAGTATTGAAGTGAGAGAGACACATTGATTGGTTGCCTCCTGCACAAGCCCTGACCAGAGCTGGGATCAAACCTGCAACCTAGGTATGTGCCCTTGACTGGGAATCAAACCCATAACCCTTTGGTGCGTGGGCCTATGTTCTAACCACTGAAAAACCTGGGCTAGCAGTATCTGCATTTTAACAAGCATCTCACTCCTCTGGGATTGTGATGCAGATGGTCCGTGATCAACCTGCGAGGCACACTGTTCCCAGGGACACTAACTCACTGAGCTCAAGGACCCAGATGTCACTGTTACTTGAGCTGCCACAGAGAGTTCCCGCTCACCCAGGAGTTCCTGCTGGGAGGTCAGGGTGCCCTCACTCACTTGCTCTATTTCCCACGTGAAATCATCTGCATCCTTACCCCGAACATCAGTGTGCTCTCCTCCGCTCCCCTTGGGGCGTGCAAGTGCCCATCACACGTAAAACACTGTGTGGGGCGGGGCTGGCTTTCCCACCTGAGAGAGCGAGAGGTTACAACACCCAAAGCCTGTCCGGAGCCTGGCTCTCCTCCCCATTCCTTGTCCATTATCTCCCTGGATCCTCACAGCACTGGGTGGGCCAGGCAGCCTTTCTACAGGTGGGGACACAGGCCCAGAGCAGTCAGGGGCTGCCTCAATCACTTGGAACCCAAGGCAAAGCCCAGACTTGAACTTGTGGCTTCCGTCACCCCAGCCTCCCAGAGTGCAGCTCTTCCTCCTCCACAGGCCTGGAGGCTCTGGGTAATTAATCCCAGCTTCACTGCATTTAAGGCGAGAAGACTGTGCCGAGGGTTTTGTGAGCACCTGTCCTGTTCCCAGCGTGGGCCAGAGAGAAGAGTGGGAAACTCACCCATCGGGAGGATGCACACCAAGCAGGCCAGGAGTCGGACAGACCCTTCCATGTTGTGAGCGCCTGGAGACCAGCCCCCACATTCGGCCAGGCCACCACGGAGAACCCTCTTTGGCGTGGGTGTGAGGGAAGAAAGGTGTGAGGAGGGGTGGGCGGCGTGCCCAGGTCTGCGCCGTGCAGGGCTCTGTGGGTGCTGGAGGAACTGGGGAGAGGCGGC
This sequence comes from Myotis lucifugus, assembly GCF_000147115.1. NCBI lineage: Eukaryota > Metazoa > Chordata > Mammalia > Chiroptera > Vespertilionidae > Myotis > Myotis lucifugus. Next base: position 4,219,324 of record NW_005871064.1, read on the forward strand.
CAGGCAGCCCGAGGTATGATCAGATGAGACCCGTGGGGTTTAGTCATGTGGAAAACTAAGAGGGGAACCACTCGGATGATTTTTCAGGACAGGAAACAGAGAAGTGGATGGGGAAGATTGCAGGGCCCTTTCTATAGCCTGGTCCCTTTAACAAATGACTGCTTCCTTCCCTCCCTCCCTCCCCTTCCCTACCTCTTTCTTCCCTTCCCTCCCCCTTTCCCTTCCTACATTTTTAGTGTCAGGATGGGTTTCCTCTCCCTCCAGTCCCTTCTTTTCTCCCCTTCCCCACCCGCTTCGGAAAGGAGTTGTGACAAGATGATGAAAGAGACGTTGGGGAGGAGCCTGCCAACATAACTCATCCAAGTGCAGCCAGAAGGCTGTCAGTACCTCCAAGGAAAAGACTGTTCACAGATGATCCACCTCCATGACCAGAGCCCTCCAGAGGGCCTGGGGTCCTAAACCTGCACCCTAGATTTTGATGGTCATAAGGATCACCTGAGGATCTTATTAAAATTTAGGTTCTGACCTGGGTTGTCTAACGAGTCCCTAGTGCTGCTGCTGGTCCATGAGCCATACATGTAGTACATCCAGTATGGAGAGCTGAGACCCCCAACCCCATCCCTGGGCCACTGGGTAGAATATCAGATGGAAATGTGGACCCTGGGGGAGAAGGGAAGCTCTTGGAAGCTTACTTGGTGGACTCTTGTGGGATGACAATGGGAGCTAGAGGTCTGTTTGCTCCATCGAATGGACAGTGTTGGATTTGGACTGTCTGGTGGTAGGATCTCTTTTCTGCTAATGCACTGGACTTGAGTGCCCTGCACAGAGTAACATTAGCAATGCCACTCTTCCCATTCAGGTGGCGGAGGAAATGCTGTCGGCCAAGTCCAGTTTGTGCCTTGCCTATCATCTGCTCCTCCCCTAGTAACCTCTCACTCTCAGGTGAGAAAGCCAGTCCCGTCCCACCCTGGAGGCTCCGCCCTGCCTCAAGGTGAGTTCTCTCTGGTGGCTGGCCATCTTGGAGTAGAGGAGGGTCAAGCTCTGGGGGTCCCAGAATCCTCAGAAAATGAGGAAGGATCTTCTATTCTTGACTGGACTGCTTCCCCAGCTCCTGGCAGAGCAGGGTCCCAGTTCAGTTCCAACTGCTTGGGACTCCTTATCGAGCTCCACTGAACTCCAACTTGCTTCTTGCTTCTAAGTAGTGAACCAGGGGCATCCTTTCAGGAGATGTGGACCTACCCCATTCTTTCAAATAGCTCCATAGAATCCCACAGAATATATTTTATGTCACATAATTTGTTTAACCACTCCCTACTAATGGGTGTTAAAATTACAAGCAAAGCTGCAGGAGGAATTCGTGCACGTGTCTTTACATACTAGTACTTATATTTCATTAATAATCCCAGAAGTGGGATCTCTGGGTCATAGGGTATGAACATTTTGCATTTTGTTGTTGTTGTTGTTAATCCTCACCTGAGGATATTTTTTCCATTGATTTTTTAGGGAGAGTGGAAGAGAGAGAGAGAAAGACAGAGAGAAACATTGATTGGTTGTCTCCTGCATGAGCCTCCTAACCAGGGCCCGGGCCAGGGAGGAGCCTGCAACCAAGGTACGGGCCCTTGATGGGAATCAAACCCGGGACCCTTTGGTCCTGGACCAACGCTCTATCCACTGAGCCAAACCAGCTAGGGCAGACATTTTGTATTTTAATTATTATGCCTAGATTATGCTCCTAAGCGTTTGCAGTTGTTGTGGTGTTTTACATCTTATTGTATACATTGCAATCAAAGGAGGAGGCTTAAGGGGGTTACATGAAATCCACTGGTGATACATTAGGGACGTGGAAGAAAGCAAATGGGTATGGGGTGGGATAAGGTGGGGGAAGGAGGAGAGGGTGGGGAGGGATCTGTGGGATTAGATAAAAAGTAAAATGAATAGACACATACTTCTTTTACATAGGTGGGTGCAGGATAGTTAACAGTTAACAAGTAACACGGTAACAATAACAGTGAGGGGTTCTGTGGTCTCCTGCTCTGCTGGTCTAGAAAAAGGAAATCACCCTGACATTCCAAAGGTATGTGATTGTGGATGCCAAAAGACAATAGACAGGCCCAGTTAAGGTAAAGATTGACCTTTGCCAAGGAAGATACAGCCTAAGACATAGCTACCTGCCATGACTAGCTTTTAGTTAGAGATTTTTAATGTCAGACCATCCAGTGTGGTTACTTTTGGCCTCAGAATTTGTAAGGCCCACTATGCAGGCCTCTTCTGAGCCACTTTTTCATCCACACTTCTCCCTTTTGGTCATAAATCAATCCAAAGGATGCATTGATGACCAACCTTTTAGCTGGATAATGTGGTCCCCCTGTGCTAGGAAGGCTCATTCCTAGGAAGACTTAGTGTTAGCATTTGTCTTGCTGAATAATGGACCATGGGCAATAGGGCAAGATCATAACCTTGGGTGGAAGTCAAGGCTAAATTTTTCTCAAAAGTGAAAAGCAGGTAAATGGGAGGCAGTCAAGTCTTAGGTCCTTCATTAAGGAAAACACTCTGGATCATTTCTAACCTATAAGCTATCATAATCTAGGTTTTTCTGTCTGTGCCCTTTCTCTATAATATAAGTGTCAACCAAATTCACCATTGACAATGACAGATCGAAACACACGCATGTGATTTAATTAGAAGCAATATTTTAATATTGCTATTTGCCCTTTCTCTATAATAGAAGTGTCAACCAAATTCACGATTGACAATGACAGATCGAACAGTGAGAGCTTTATATGTATCGCGCATGTGCAAATCAACTTAGATATATATATATATATATATATATATATATATATATATATATATAATTAAGCAAGTTTAATTAGACCTGCTTTCTGATATAGCTAAACTTTTTCCAGCCCAGTGAAGCATCCCAACTTCTCTCTCAGGTAATTGTCAGCAACACAGCAGTAAATATGAACACGAAGCAGATTATTATTGTAGATCACACAGGGAGAACAAAGGGTAAAATATTTAACTGCAGCAGTATTTGACTATATCCTGCACAGTGAGAAAACCTGAAATCATTTCCAAGGTCCACCATTTCTTCTTTTCAGTAAGGTCAAGTTTCTAAGCTTTCTAAATCTCCATTTCCAGCTAATGAAAAGAACATGGGATTCCACCGAGTCTCCTATCTACCTACTCCAGGATTTCTGTGAGGATCAAATGAGATGAGGCATGGGAAAACGCATCACAAACATTTGGTTAAACTGTGAAATGTTTGCACCTGGCTATAAAGCAAGTTGGGTTCTTGGGCTGAAGAATCCCAAGGAGGCTAGTCGCTACATGATGTCATTACCTGGCTCCCACAGCCACCTTTCTGGGCTGGGCTGGGCTGGGCTATGGGCCGAATTTTGCACCATGGAGTCTTGGCAGCATTGGGTGGTGGTGGGGCCTGTGTCCCACTTGGGGGAAGCCGAGTGTTGCTTTGTGAGTGCCAGGTCCACAGTGCCATTTCTCTGTAAATGGCCAGTGCACGTCATGGCAGCTCCTGTGTTGAGTGTCTGCTCCCTGGTGGTCAGTGCACATCATAGTGACTGGTCAGACATTTGGATACTTAGCATATTAGCCTTATATATATGTAGATAGTTTCAGGGCACACCATACAACTCTCCAGTTTTCACAATCTGACTATGAGATGGGTCCCCATTTACTATGGCCCATTCACTTCCCACTGGAAGCATTCAAGTGCTGTTTATTATTAATCTGATTCCCGCTAGTTGTGCAAATGGAAGCTGTAACTTTAAAGTTTATTTGGGGCCAAGGCTGTAAGAACACAATGGTGTAATTACAATTACTATAGAAAAATAACAGAGACCAGGAGGACAGTAAGAGTTTCAAAAGTAAAATTCCTGTGCCTCAGCAGCAGTTACAGGAGCCCATAAAATTCTTTTCTGAATATTCCTTTCCCACTAACCTTCAGCTTCCCCTGTTCTTCATTCAGAAATAACCAATGTATTAGGACAAACTACTTACTTTTAACTTCTGTTAAAAATGCACACAACCCTTTCATTCCTGCTGCACTAACATTCCTTCTAAATTTCAAGAGAAACCATAAATAGTATTATGGATAATACAAAAGTTATTTTATATATCTTCAGCAAGTATTAACAGCTGGGCTATATATACAAGGTTTGAGAAAAGCCCAAAGAACAAGAATAATTATTATTATAGCTAATATTAGCAGACAGGTAAAGACAATCAAACAAATAAAGTTCAACATCAATTTGTAGGAGTATAGGCCTTGTCAATTTCGTGGGAAAGGTGTCTATCTCTGGTGTCAGTGGCTTCTTGTCCCCTGGAAGTCTTTAATCTCTGCTGTGGGTGGAGCCAACTGTCATTCACAGTTAAGTACCTGATAAGGTCCTTCCTATGACGTTGGAGAGAGTCTTTAATTGATGTTTTTACAACAGTTGTAATTCATGGTCCTTGAAATCTTTGTCTTTTGGGAGCTCACTGTGAAATAACTTGGTTACTAATTTATCAGTCCCTGTAAATTGGTTAATAAGTGCTTGATAATAATGCAGAATGTCTCCTTTTAATAAGGTTGATTCATATATCCCTTCATCTGGAAGCATAGGGTGACCAGTGACTATTTAATGAGGAGAAAAGCTATGTGTTTACTAACAGAAGTAGATTTCAGGTTGAGGAGAACTATAAGGAGAGCTTTTGGCCAAGGGAAATGTAAAGTTTTTGAAAATTTGCCTAGTTGAGTTTTAATTGTACCATTTGTATGTTCCACCAATCCAGAGAAGTGGGGTGATAGGCACAATGAAAATTCTGCAGAATAGGCCAAATATGACAAATGAATTGCATTATTTGCCCAGTGAAATGACTCACTCAATCACTGTAACTCAGAGGGAATTCCCCAATTGGGAATTAATTTTCCCCAATAATAATTTACCTATTGTTAGGGAAGTTGCTCTCCTGTGAGAGAATGTCTCAACCAAGTGAAAAAACATACAAATCGTAACTAACACACATTGTATTCTTGAGATGGTGGAATTTGGAAAAAATCCAAAGTTCCATACCTCAAATGGATCTAAAGGAAGTGGGAATGTCCTTGGGATTATTTTCTAGCATTATATTTGGACAGATAGAACATCTGCTATACACTTTATGAGCTGCAGTTGGAGAAGGTTTCCAGTAATATTGTTTACTTCATGAAATCATCTTTTCAGGACCCCAATGTATTAGCTATTGTACATGTTAAAGTATTGGTATTTGTGTCACTAAACTTAAGATTGGTTTCTGATTGGGTCCAAACCACATCTCTTTGTTTGAGTCAAAGATTCCCCCTTTTTGTTGCCATATCCTCTTGTCTCAGTTGTCTATTGGAATGTAAAAGAGAGTCTTTTATAGATTTAATAGGAAACAAGGAGGGTTATTGGGGCTGGATAATATGGCTGTTTAATGCTGCCTGTCTAGCTGCAGCATCAGCTAAGTGATTTCCTTTTGCTTTCCTGGTGGCAGCTTTAGGATGCTCTGGAAGTTTGATAACTGCCAATTGTGTCAATTTTGTATGACATCTAATAATTCTACAATGTATTTTTCCATTCTTTATGGGCTGCCCTGAGAAAGTTAAGAAGCCTTGCAGCTTCTACAACATTCTAAAGTTGTGAGCTACACCAATAGCATAGCTACTATTAATGTAAATAGTAGTTATTTGATCTTTGGCCAATTGACAAGCCCAAGTTACAACAATGAATTCAGCTTGTTGGGCAGATCTTATTGAGGTGAATAAGAACTTTCAATTATGTCTACCATGGAATTTATCACATATCCAGCTTGGTAACATCCCCATTCATCTCTCAGAAATCCATCTATAAACCAAATTAAGTCAGCATTATCAATAGGAGTTTCCTGTAAACCATTCATAGGAACAAGAAGATGGTCAGTAAGCAAAACACAATCATGAATGTCTTCATCCTGCAAAGAAGGTAGCAACGTTGCTGGGTTAAGACTGTTATATCAAATTCAAGTAATGCCAGGCACGGAAAGCAAGAGCCAGGTGACTGACAGAAGTGTTCTCCTCTGCCTGGGACTGGCTTTTCCCTGAAGGGAGCTGCTAGAATTCCTGGATTATCCTTGTCTAAATTTCTATTCTCATTTCCCCCTAGGTCAGAAGGGAGTGGTATGGAGGATTTATAGAAGAGATAAAAGGGGAAGGAAGAAGGGAGATAGCAAAGGATATAGCAGGGGAGCTTTAGAAGGAGAGGAATGGGCTGTTGGCATTTATTAGCTGCAAAAGCCTACTTTAGTTCAAAGAGAGTTTATAAAATTTTCTTAACTTTTTGTAGGGAAAATAATATATCTGAGTCTTTCCCAGAAGCTTATAATTTCCAATTAAGATATGCTTCCTTTTCATTCAGTTTAATTTTAGAGACAGCTTTTTCTAATTTTGCATGCGAAAATTAATTTAGGCATCAAAAGAGTTCCATTTTGCCATCGTAAGTTGATATTGCCTCTAGTTAAATCTTTCCATTTCTGCAAATACTTGCAAGTAAAGGCTTCCTATTAATTGTATCTCTGCAGAAGTATTAACGGGGGCTAAGGGCTGGGAGTTCTCAGCCTCAGAGACACAATTTCCCATGTTAATTTTAGTTTTATTTTGAGATCTGCAATCTGAACAAAATTTTTAGGGATATTGTGTAGTGGGTTGAAGTGTGCTGCTTATGGGTTGAGGTCTAAGGGGCTGTCACCTCCTGAATCATCTCAACCTTCTTAGGTGTCTTGGTTTCTCTCCCTGTCTGCCTAATACAGCTGTAGTGCCAGGCAACCAACTTTTATGTGCAAGTCCTCAGAGAAGACAACTATTTAATTACAATTGAGTTGAAATTCCTTATGGGGGATCCTGCATGCATGAAGAATACCCTCTGACATGTCCACACAGATTCTTAGTCACCTAAGAAAACCCGAAATTCAAGCTGGAGGGAGTAAATTCAGACTCTCACTTATCCAACAAAAGGTTTTGTTCAGACTCCCAGTAAGCAGTTCCAATTGAAAAGCCAAATTAAAAACCAGCCACCCATTTTTTGTCTCCTGTCCTCAGTTAACATTTATCCTTAGCCTGGGTTATCTCAACTCTTAACCTGTAGTTCCACCTCAAGGATTTTTTTTTTTTTAATTTTACAGCTCAAATAAAGTCAGGGCCTCTTACCTTAAAACAGGAAGGTTCCAGGATGTGGCTCAGTGGTTGAGCATTGAAGGTTGAACTGAAAGGTTATGCAAACAGGAGGCAACTGATCAATGTTTCTCTCTCACATTGATATTTCCTTCTTTCTATTCCTGTCCCTTTCTCTCTCTCTCTCTCAAATCAATAACACACACACACACACACACACACACACACACACACACACACAGGGAGGTCTGGTATTCCAAGCAAAACTCACCCAAGTTTACCGGCAAAGCGAGGAGCCGGTGGGGCACAATGGGCCCCTGCTGGTACTTAATATGGGTTCAGGTCTGTGAGGTGGTCCTGGGTGGGCTTCTTTGGAATCCTGCTGCATTATGCCTAGTAAATGTCGAAGTAAGAAATGTCCAAACCTGTAGAGAATTTTTATGAGTTTATTTGAGCCAAACTGACCAACCATTGCTGAGAAGCAAAATCTCAATGGTTGAGAAAATGCTCTAGAGAAGGGCAGTTTTTTTTTAAAAAAATATATTTTATTGATTTTTTACAGAGTGGAAGGGAGAGGGATAGAGAGCTAGAAACATCGATGAGAGAGAAACATTGACCAGCTGCCTCCTGCACACCCCCCACTGGGGATGTGCCCGCAACCCAGGCACATGCCCTTGACCGGAATCGAACCTGGGACCCTTCAGCCCGCAGGCCGACGCTCTATCCACTGAGCCAAACCGGTTTTGGCGAGAAGGGCAGTTTTGCACCTTATTTTATACATTACAGTCAAAGGAGGAGGCTTAGGGGGTTGCATGAAAGCCACTGGTGATAGATTAGGAAGGTGGGAGAAAGCAAAGCAGGGGAAATCTCTGGGATTGGATAACAAGTAAAGCAAATATAGTAGACACATACTTCTGTTATATAGGCGACTGCAGGTAGTTAACAATTAACAATTAACTGAATAATAATAACAGCGAAGGGTTCTGTGGTCCTCTGCTCACGTGGCAGATTGTGCCCTGAGAGGTTTGGAAAAAGGAAATCACCCTGACATTCCAAAGGTATATTATCCCAGAAGCAAAAAGACAATAGACAGGCTCAGTTAAGGTAAAGATTGACCTTTGTCAAGGGAGATACTGGCCTGCAACATGACTACCCTTCATGACCTGCTTTTATTTTATATTTTTAAAATTTTTATTGATTTTTAGAGAGAGAGGAAAGGAGAGGAATAGAGAGATAGAAACATTGATAAGGGAGAAACATCATTGATTGGCTGCCTCCTGCACATCCCCTACTGGGAATTTAGCCTGCAGCCCGGGCATGTGCTCTGACCGGGAATCAACAGTGACCTCTTGGTTCCTGGGTTGATGCTCAACCCCTGAGCCACACCAGTTAGGCCATGACTTGCTTTTAGTGAGAAAGTTTTTTTTTTTTTTAAATACATTTTATTGATTTTTCACACAGAGGAAGGGAGAGGGATAGAGAGTTAGAAATATGGATGAGAGAGAAACATCAATCAGCTGCCTCCTGCACACCCCCCACTGGGGATGTGCCCGCAACCAAGGTACATGCCCTTGACCAGAATCGAACCCGGGACCCTTCAGTCCGCAGGCCAACGCTCTATCCACTGAGCCAAACCAGTCAGGGCAAGTGAGAAAGTTTTAATTTCAGACTATCCTATATAGTTACTTTGACCTCTGATTTGTAAGGCCCACCATGCAGGCCTCCCCTGAGCTTGCCAGGTTTAGTATGTGGCCCCTTTTTCATCCACAGTGGTTTACAGTTTCTCCAATAATGAGTGGGAACAAGCTATTTAAGTGGGTCATTTTGAAGAAGCTATTTTACTGTAGCCATACAGATTTTGAAGTGGTGACTACTGATGAAAGAACAGTTATCTCCAAAATGTAGTCATCATTGACATTAGTTATATTTCCAAGCAGCATAAATGAGAAATGGTAAAATTATAAAACAAATCAATCTAGACAAGCAAAATGCTCAGAACATTAAAATGCCTAATTAAAATATCCTGCTATCTTGGTATCTGTTGCAAGGAGATTGTCAGAAAGCTGGACAGAAAAGCAGTCAGGTAAGGGGCTGGCAAGGATGAGCCAATCCTTGAGTGGATGGAGGTATGATATTTGAGTTAGGATAAAGGCTAATCTGTTGAAAAAATAAAAAGAGAGACTCCCAAATACAATGGATTAAAACACACATAACAGAGCGTGATTCCTGCTGCATAACAGTCGCAAGGTGAGCTGCTTAAGTTGGCAGGTGGCGTGGCATCTCCTGGTCATTCCGGATCCAGATTCTTTCAGGTTGTTACTCTGCCACCCCCACCTCCCAGGGCATTGTTAATGCCTTCGTGGCAGAAGTTGGTTATCATGACTGTGGTCTTCTTTTTGAGCCTGGAATCTGGGAACCACCATGCTCACAAAAAGAACCAGGTTTGGGAGTCAGATAGTTCCATCCAGAAATCTATGTTTTAACCAGACATCTGGGTGATTCTGATGTAAGTTTATGTGTGAGGACCAGTAGTTTAAGGAGTAAAAGAGGTGAGGCCCATAGAGCTCTCAGTCCAGAGGTTGGCAGGTTGAGGAGTGTCTAATCTTCAGTGGTAGCTATATATATATCTACTAGAGGCCCGGTGCATGAAAATTTATGCACTGGAGGGGGGTCTCTCAGCCTGGCCTGCCCCCTCTCACAGTCCGGGAGCCCTCAGGGGCGGGAGGCGACCCGGTGATCGGGGGAAGGTGACGCCCCATCACACCTCTGCTGCTGCCACTGCCAGCAGCGCAAGCCTCAGCTGGCCCTGGTTACCTGTGCCTTGGGCCGGCCCTGGGCGGCTGTGGGGCTGAGGGGACTGGGGGTTTCTGGAGGTAGGCGTGCAGAGCCTAAGTGCTTGCCACGTGCTTGCCGCGTGCCTGCCACCCTGGTGGGGCTGAGGAGACTGGGCACCACCATCTTGTGGCGGTGGGCGCCCCCATCTTTAAGGGCATGACAGCCAATTAGCATATTCCCTCCTTATTGGCTGTGGACGCCGCCATCCTTTCGATGGTGTGAGGGTCAATTAGCATATTCCCTCTTTATTAGATAGGATGATATGTATACACACACATGTTATGTATATGCACACATATAAAATATAACGTATATGGTAGCTGCTCAGTTAAGTGATTCTTAATGTCGTTGTGTTATTGGATGATAAGCTGATGCTACCTTCTCCCAGTCTCTCTGGGCTGACCCATTTGTGGCTTATAAGAAGGGTGATTTCCCCTGGCTGGAAGGCTCAGTTGGTTGGAGCGTCATCTTGTATACCAAATGGTTGCAGGTTTGATTTCTGGTCAGGGCACATACCTAGCTTGCAGGTTCAATCCCTAGTCAGGGATCGATGTTTCTCTCTCACATCAATGTTTCTCTCACTAATAAAAAAAAAAGAAGAAGAAGAAGAAGAAAAAAGAAAAGAAAAAATGAAATCAATAAAAAACATATTCTTGCCGAAACCGGTTTGGCTCAGTGGATAGAGCGTCGGCCTGCGGACTGAAGGGTCCCAGGTTCGATTCCGGTCAAGGGCATGTACCTGGGTTGCGGGCACATCCCCAGTGGGAGATGTGCCGGAGGCAGCTGATCGATGTTTCTCTCTCATCGATGTTTCTAACTCTCTATCTCTCTCCCTTCCTCTCTGTAAAAAATCAATAAAATATATTTTTAAAAAAATAAAAAAATAACAAACATATTCTTGAGTGAGGATTAAGAAAAAAAAGATTGTATAATTTATTCTCCAAACTGGGACACTTTTGTCTGGGACAAATCAATGCTAAACTGTTGGGACTACCAGTACAATCGTCATAAACTGGGGCTGTCCTGGGCCAACCAGACATGTAGTTACTCTTCTGGAAACATCCTGCACTATCAATTTCTTGGCAGAATGTCTCAAAGGCTTTATGGATCCCCATATGACTACTGGGGGCAGTGGAGGGTGGGGGAAGGTGTGGATAGTCAGTTATTGAAGGCAGAATTTTGCCCTTTCCATCTGAGTTCCTTTACCTTGGGTTTCTGGGGAGTTGCTATGGGGATTAGGATATATGTGCATAGGTCTTCAAGGGTGAGTGTAAGTTGATGCTGGCATCCTCATAGTTGAGGATAAGTGAGAGTGTGTGAATAAGGGGCCATTGTGCTTTTTATACTCTGTGAGTTTATGCTCTATACACCAGTACAGCTGTATGCGGTCACCCTGTGTGAATGCCTGGGGGAAGGTAAAGACAGATTGGAATATGAAACCAGGATTGTTTCTGGGGAGCATTAGGGTCCCTCTCTGCCACCTGACACTCATAGTCTGGTTTAATCCAGTGAAAGTGAACCCCCAGCTGGCCTATTTCTGTGGAACCAGGGTGCAAACCTTAGGAGCAGCAGTGGGTGGAAATGTAGCAGCAAGGAAAAATGGCAGAAGGAAACTGGGCTAATTCCCAGTAACAGGATTATAGGCTGATATGATTTTCTCATGCCCTAGCACCTGCTGATTCCCTGCCTCGCCCCTGCAGGGTGATGTCCCAATTCAGGGGGCCCAGGGACATGGTCAACTGCAAGGCTTGTGTGACCAGGGAATCAGGAAGGTCAACTCATGTCCCTGCCTAGAGAATTCAAGAGAGGAGGGTGATGCCTGATTCAAGGACATGAGGAGCTAGAGTCTGGATGGGCCAGTGGGGACCAGCTCATACCACACAGGCTGGGGAGAGGGACAGAAAGCGTGGGTGTCCTAAGTCATTCTGTTGGGGTCAGTGAGGTCACATCCTCTTGCTGGTTTGAATGAAGGTGAGGACTGGTCGTTCCTTCCACGTCTTCTTTCCATTTCCTCTTCTCCAGAAAGCCCAGTTATTCTCAGCTGCCTGTGTCATTTCCCCCTCTGCCCTAGTGACCACACGGGAAAGGTGGCGTGATATCCTGGCGGGGCACAGCTTCTGCAGTCCCAGCTTCGTCGCTGACCATAGCGTGTCTTCGGGCAATTACTTATTTTCTACATAAAATGTGGACAATAACGGCCTCCTCATGCTGCCACTGCAGGGACCACAGGGCGAGGTGTACAGCGGGGCATGGCCAGTGCCCGGCTTCTAATAAGAATTCAACTGATCTTCCAAAAGCTGCGATATCATCTTTTTAGTTTTGGGTCTCACTTGTGTGGAAAGATTCAGATTCTGATTCTAATAAAAAGCCAGTGTGAGTTCAAGAGTTAGAT
>NW_005871064.1:4232306-4379899 GCF_000147115.1 Myotis lucifugus
GACCAGGCTGAGTGGGGCGACAAGGCCAGCAGGCAGTTAGTGAGGGTCGGCCAACCGACTGAGCAGCAGACTGCATGGGGCAACCAGGCCGGCAGGGGGGTTAGTGAGGGGCAACCAAATGACTGAGCAGCAGGCTGCGTGGGGTGACCAGGCCAACAGGGGAGGGCAGTTGGGGGTGACCAGGCTTGCAGGGGAGGGCAGTTGGGGGGGGGATCAGGCCTGTAGGGGAGGGCAGTTGGGGGCAGCCAGACTGGCAGGGGAGCAGTTAGGCATCAATCAGGCTGGCAGGGGAGTGGTTAGGGAATGATCAGGCTGGCAGGCAGAAGTGGTTAGGGGCAATCATGCAGGCAGGCAGGCTAGCGGTTGGGAGCCAACAGTCCTGGATTGTGAGAGGGATGTCCGACTGCCTGTGGGATCAGGCCTAAACCGGCAGTCGGACATCCCTCAAGGGGTCCCAGATTAGAGAGGGTGCAGGCTGGGCTGAGGGACACCCCCACCCCCGTGCACAAATTGCGTGCACTGGGCCTCTAATAGAGATATAAGTACCATGTAATTTTACTTATATGTGGAATCAAAGGAACAAAATAAATGAACATACAAAGTTGAAACAGACTCATAGATACAGAGAACAGACTGAGGTTGCCAGAGGGGAGTGAGCCTGGGGGACTGGATGAAAAAGGTGAAGGGATTAAGAAGTACAAATTGATAGTTACAAAATAGTTGTGGGATGTAAAGTACAGCATAGGGAATATAGTCAATAATATTGTAATAACTATGTGTGGTGCCAGGTGGGTACTGAAAATATTGGGGGGGGAACTCTTTGTAAAGTATATGATTGTCTAACTGCTATGCTGCACACCTGAAACTAATACAGGAAACTATTGAATGTAAATTATAATTGAAAAATAAAAAATATTAAGATAGTGGGCTTTCTATCAGTTTTAGCTACCCCTCGGTACACTGACTGCAGCTCGTCCTCAGGCTAAAAAAAGTCAAGGAAAACAGAAGACGCAGCTTATACTATTCTCTTTTTCCAAGTATTCACCTTTCCTCTAGAATCTGTCTGCTTTTGGCGCACTCTCCAGGGCCTTCACGTAGGTTCCTTTGATCCAGAGCTTATAGTTGTTATCTTTAGGAAGGTCCGTACCGTAAGAGTTTACTCATCTGACCAGAAATAGAACTCAGCCGGAAGCTGGATGCTTAACCACTGAGGTGCACTGTTGCTTAGTAAAATGCTGTCTGCCCTCATCACATGCTCCGGGAAGGGCCATGGCTCTGAGAAATATCCAAAATGGTGTGCTTTCAGACACTATGTGAGGCTCTGATATGTTTTGGAGAAGAAGAATTTTTGTCAATGCTTCTCAAATTGCAATGTCCAGCCCATCTATAGATATGGGCTCCCTCCTGACCCCCCGGAAAAAAAAAGTAAGGACTATGAATGCAAACAGGAGATGATTGACTCAACATGAGCTAATCCAGCCCTCGAGAGTGACTCACTATGCCCGAAGAGACTGGGGGAAATGGCCAAGCGCTGGGCTCTTCTATGGTTAGCTTTAGAGCAAATTGGTTCTGATTTGAGAAAGGGAGAAACTTGATTTTCCGGGTCATTAGGAGGCATCTTCTGTTCCCTTATATTTACCATCAAGAGGGCATGAGATCCTAGGATGTGATTAGAAATGAGCAAATAAATGCAATTTGTATCAGTCACGAAGAGTGGGGTGAGGGTGGCAGATGAGGAAAGGAGCTAGGACTCGTGGGGAAAGGTTAGAGGTATCAGGAACTCCTGGGCCCTGTGTAGTCACCCCCTCCACCTGCCCATGGGCACTGGGGTGGGGTTGGATGTTTGGGGGTAGCTGGGAAGGACCTGAGTCTCAAAGACCAGTGCCAGCATTTGTTACAACTTTGGTCCTCTGTGATTTAAGAGCTTTGGGGACAGTTAGAAGGGCCCCATCAAATAACCTCCCTTTTCTCCTTTTGAAACTTTGGCCATGGATGAGATGCACTTGAAGGACCCTTCTGGTTCCATGAGTCTCCAGGGAAGGGCCTATCCATCTTATCGGCATTCGCCAGGAGAAGGATAAAGGGAATGAAAGTCAAGCAGGAGAGGCTGGGGCAGGAGGAGTGAACACTGGAGGGCGAGGGCCAGAGACCAAAAGCATCCTCACTCCTCTGCTAACCCTCCCACCAGACCCACTGTGGAGCTGTGGGTGGGAGTGAGCAAGACCCAAACTCCACGGTGAGGGTGAGAAAGCTCAGCTCTCTCTGCGGAGGGCACTTCCCTCACCTCCTAGGAGAGCTTGAAAGTGGTTGGGTGCTACAGTCCTTCCCTGGTGCCCATACCTGAAAACCACCAACGGGGTTTCCTCTCACCGGGCTAAGCCCCGCCTCAGCTGCCAATAGCAACCGTGGGAGGGGAAACAATTTCCTCCTCACCATCTCTTCCCCACTAGGGATGGGACTCCAGGTGGATTGAAACAGGGAGAGAAGGGGAGGGAGTGAAACTGAAATGGAGGGTGGAGCGTGTGTATAACAAATGCCACCAGTTGCACACTGTAGATTCCCTCAGCTCAGCAGTGGCCCCTTTCCCCCGCAGCACCAACCCCCCACATTTGGGTAGGTCCTCTGCTTGTGGTCCCCTGTTTAATAACTGTCTAGTTTTTGCTCACTAGCACCTGCCATCAAACTTTAAAATGCAGGAGGAGGATGCATTGGAGTCAATTCACTTCCTCTTTAAAAAATATTCACCTGTCTGATTCCCTTCATCGCAGGCTGGCTGAGGCTTTCCGGGCCTCGCTCCTTCTGCGCCATTGCGAGCTTCAGGCCCATTCCTAAGTCAGTTCCCATACCCCAGCTCATGGCTCCCCCTGAGTTTGTACCTGTTGACATCCCCACCAGCACTGACGGAAATCCAGGTTATCCTGAGAGGTCATTTACTAGATGGAAAAACCTTGATGTTGCCTTGATATAAGGCAAGTTATACACCCTGACCCACCCATCAGGGCCTGTCCCGGAGCCTGTCGCAAAAATAATGACAATGGTCACGATCACAAGAGAATCAACAATTTTTTAGTGAGTGCCAACTGTGTTGTGACTGTTTGGTATGTGTGTAATCTAATCTCACAGCATCCCTGAGAGACAGCGACATTCCCATGTTATGGATGAAGAAGTCAAGGCTCAGAGAAGATTTGGAATTTGCCTGCAGGCACACCGCTGGAGAGAGGGGGGCGGGCATAGACCCCGGTTGCCTGTGCCTTAACACTCGTGCTCGTGCCGCACACTACAGAGTGTCCAAGGAAAGAGGAAAGAACTGTGGCTGAATGCGGAGGCTGGGCTTCCCCAGAGCTTGGGAGTCAGGGGTGAGCTGGGGTGAGGTTGCTTTGATTTCCGTTGTGGCTTTGGCTTCACCGCTTGGGTCACCAGCCACTGGGATGGTGGCCAACAGGCGGCGGAGGGTGTTTGCTCAAGGCTGTGTCTCTGCAAGGACAGACTTGTCATAATTCTTTTTTATTTTCCAACTTTGAGATGTAATTGACTTATAACATTGTGTGCCTTTAAGGTGTACCATGTAGTGATTTGCTATATGTATATATTGAAAAATGATTGCTACAATAGGGTTAGTTAGCACATCCATCACCTCCCATAGTTACAATTTTTGTGTGTGTTTGGTGAGAACTTTAAAATCTACTCTCTTAGCAACTTTCAAATACACAGTCTAGTCTTGTTAGCTATAGTCAACGTGCTGTTCATTATATCTCCAGGACTTAATTTATCTTATAGCTGAAGTGTTTGTACCCTCTGACCATCTTCCCCCACTTCCCCCACCTCCACCTCTCACCCCTGGCAACCACCCATCTGTTCTCTGTTTCTATGAGTTTGTTTTTAGATTACACATGTAAGTGAGATCATACAGTATTTGTCTTTGACTTATTTCACTAGCATAATGCCTTCAAGTTCCATTGTGTTATAAGTAAAAGGATTTCCTTATTTTTTTTTAATGGCTGAATAATATTCATCTGTCTAGCTGTCTGTCTGTCTGTCTATCACATTGTCTTTATCCAGTCACCCATCAGTGGACACGTAGGCGGTTTCCACGTCTTGGCTATTGTGAATAATGCTGCAGTGAACCTGGGGACAGGTATCTCCTCAAGAGAGTGGTTACGTTTCCTTGGGATATATCCCCAGCAGTGGAATTGCTAGGTCACGTGGTAGTTCTAGTTTTAAATTTTTTAGGAGCCTCCATACCGTTTCCCACAGTGGCTGCACCAATTTACGTTCCCACCACCAGGGCAGAAGGGTTCCCTTTCTCAGCCTCTCCAGCGCTAGATATGGCTTGTCTTTCTGACACCAGCCATTCTGTCAGGTAGGAGGTGCTATCTCACTGTGGTTTTGATTTGCCAGATGTTGTCATCATTCTTATGCAGGCAGAGGCTTTCCAAAACGGCTGCTCCTGCACCAATGCTAAGGTCCAGGCTGCAGGGCCCTGGGGATGCAATTTCCCTGAATGAGACAGGGTAGCTGCTCTAAAAAATCTTTTAATTTAGTATTTTTGGACATCTAACCTCCTGCAAACATAACGTTAATAGCTGCAAAATAGGATTATGTATATGCTCATCTGTGTGCAGTTTCCCCGTTTTCTTATTGGGTTTGTTCTTCTTTCCCCTTCTCCCCTCCTCCTTCCACACCAGTGTCCTGCCCCACGGTCGGTAAACCATGTGTAACCACTAACAGCCTCCTGTTGACCAGAAGCCCTACTGATAACATAGTCAACTACTATGTGTTTTCTCTGTTATATGTACTATATACTGTATTCTTAACATAAATGAAGCTAGAAAAAATTGTTAAGAAAATAATAAGGAAGAGAAAGTGCATTTATAGTATTGTGTAAATTTGTTGATACCATACAATTACATCATCTATTTATAAGATGGATTGTCTTTCTGTCAGTGCCTACATCAATATTGTCTTATATGATACAGAACACTGTAGATGTTATACATATTAATAACACTAGATATAAAAAATGAAAAGATAATGTGAAAAGGAAATTTCCTTTTATTTATATGCATTGATAATGAAGAAGCAGCCGCAATATGATTGCTTTATGGTAGTAAGGAAATCTCAAAAAATTTAATGTATTTATTGAAAAATCTGCATATGAGAGGAAATGTGCAGTTTAATCCCATGTTGTTCCAGAGTCAACTGTACTTTAGTTTTGATGTTCGTATAAATGGAAGCATGCAGTATATATGCTTTGTCCCTTTTATGCTTGATATTTTTTTTGAATATATTTTATTGATTTTTTTTTTACAGAGAGGCAAGTGAGAGGGATAGAGAGTTAGAAACATCGATCAGCTGCATCCTGCACACGCCCCCCCACTGGGGATGTGCCCGCAACCAAGGTACATGCCCTTGACCGGAATCGAACCCGGGACCCTTCAGTCCGCAGGCCGACGCTCTATCCACTGAGCCAAACCGGTTCGGGCTATGCTTGATATTTTTATTTTTAAGATTTATCTGCATTGATGTATTAGCTGTAGTTCATTCATTTTTAATGCTGCAGTGCATTATGTTATTGATAACATTTGGGTTGGTCCAGTATTTTGCCTCTATGCCATGAGAATTTGTTTTAAATTATATTTCAAAAACATTTTTTAAACTTTAGCTATAATTATATCAAGGTAAGAAATTGATCGATTCAATCAGTTTTTAAACAGGCACATAGTTTAATGTGTTGATATATGAGGCTTTTAACAAAAATACACAGTCCCTTTCCCTTAGGGTGGGTCTGTGAGGAAGGCCAGGCAGCTGGAGGATCCCCACCTGGACTGTGAACCCAGGGGAGGCATGATGCAATCGGCAGGGACAAGCTATTGATCACTGAGCAGTTGTAGTGGAGATAAGAGTCCAGAGAGGGAGGCAGTGGAGCCGGCAGTGCAGCCTGCTGTCCCAGTTAGATTATGCCCTCGGGCTGGGCCAGCCCCAACTTGCTGCCCAGTCGCCCTTCTTTTTTTCCTTCCAGCTTTACTGAGAAATAAATGACATACCTCACTGTATAAGTTTAAGGCGTACAGCATAACCGTTTGACATCTATCAGTTGCGAAATGATTACAATAGGTTTAGTTAACATTCATCAACTCGTATAGATACAATAAAAAGAAAAGAAAAACAAACTGTCCTTGCAATGAGAGCTCTTAGAATCTACTCTTTAACCAGCTTTCCTCTATGTCTTACAGCAGCGTTAACCCAGTCATGTTGAACTTTACACCTCTCCTACTTATTTACCCTATAACTGGAAGCTTGTACCTTTGCCCACCTTCTCCAAATTCTGCCCCCCCTTCCCATTACCTGTAGTGACAATAAATCTGACCTCTTTTTCTGAGTATAAGTTAGAGCATACAGTATCTGTCTCTCTCTGTCTGACTTATTTCACTTAGCATAATGTCTCAAGGTCTATCCATGTTGTTACAAATGGTCAGACTTTCTCATTTTAATGGCTGAGTAATATCCCATTCTACATAGATACCTTAATTTCTTTACCCATTCATTCATCAATGGACTTGTAGGTTGTTTCTATGTCTTGGCTATTATAATAATAATGTTGCAATGAACATGGGGGTACGTATATCTTTTCGAGTTAGTGTTTTGTATCTTTTGGATATATTCCCAAAGTAGAATTGCAGGATCATATGGTAGTTTTATTTTTAATTTTTTCAGGATTGTCCATACTGTTTTCCACAGTTTGCCTCTCTTTCCTAACTTAAAATTGTCAGAGAGGCCAGGCAATACCTTATCAGGAACATGCCTTCTTGTGGAGACACTCCCTCATCCCCATCACCCAGCCTCCTGAATCTGGGTGTGTGATGTTTCATAGGGAGAGAAGTCTGGTGTGTGCATTTGTGTGTGCTTCTAGCATGAATGCACGTCTGTCTTCCCATTTACCTCACTGCCATGCCAGGCCTGCCCAGGTGAGTGGATTTCCACACGTGAGTATTTTTACACTCTTTGGTGTTACTGTACTTCCTATTCTTCTTGCTTATGGGGTGTTATGGCCACAGTCTTTGGGGTGAAACAGATCTGGATTCAAGTGCTGTTTTTGGCACTTAATTATGCGACCCTGAACAAGTTAGTCAGCTTTTTGGATGTTGTTGCTCATCTGAGGAATGTGGATAAGTTGATCTGAAAGAGTCAGAGCTGCGCTTCTATGATGGAGGTGATAATTCTCAGTTATCTCAGGAATCCCAGGGAGGAACCCCACCCTCCCTAACATCACAAACACCACTCAGAATTCCACCCTTTCCTGTGCCCTAGAGGAGCACACATTTTTCTTCATTTTCTTCTAGAACCAGAGATAAGGGACTCTAACCCCTTGGAGCTATGCTAGACTGAGAGGTCAGTGACCGATAGCAGATCTTATGAGAGTGTGTTTTGATACAGAATAAAGGAGAGAGAGAGAGAGAGAGAGAGAGAGAGAGAGAGAGAGAGAGAGAGAGAGACACCTTGAGGGCAGTAAAGCTGAAAAAGAGGTGGAGGTGAGAAAATAAAAAAGAGGACAGGGTGGGAGGCAGGCCCTAGACAGTGTCCTGGTTTCAGATCCTCTGATGGTTGTCCAATCCTTTGCTGTTTCCTGGACAGGTCTACTGAGCTGATGCCTTAGAGCAGAAGCTTCACCCAGGCCTACATTTGGTGTCCTGAGCGGGGTCACTGGCCACCATTTGTTACACTAAGATGAATGGCATTGAGGCAGAAAAAACAATTAGATGTCTCCCATCAGGATAGGCATAAAAATATGTGCAATGAACCTGAGCCACAGGGCATCTATCATTTATCCCAGGGTGGCCAAGAGAGGGTGGGACTCTCTGGGGCCTAAGGTTTCATTCTAAGGACATGCTGGTTTCCAGGGAACTTACACATGTGATAGCTGGGAGGTTGGCTGAGCTGCTGGGAGTCACAAAGGGGCTGACAGGTGATGGATGGAAATGGGCACAGTTTCCCAGCACCTGCACCTGCCTACTCAGTGAGGGTGAGGGCTGGCACCTTCCTAGTTCCTGATACCTTGCAGAATGACACCAGACAGCAGGGTTGATGAGGACTGAGAGCATGCTGGGTGTAAGCATGTAAGTGAATTTAGGAGGATGCGTAAGTAGGTAAGAAAGGTCACCTTCTCTGAAGATTTGGGATAAGGATAAAGGTGGGGCAGGAGAAATCAGGAAAAGAAGTATTGACTAGGATGACTTCTTTCTTTTCTTTTAAAAAATATATTTTTATTGACTTCAGAGAGGAAGAAAGAGGAAGAGAGAGATAGAAACATCAATGATGAGAGAGAATCATTGACCAGCTGTCTCCTGCACACCCCACACTGGGGATTGAGCCTGCAACCTGGCATGTGCCCTGACCGGGAATTGAACTGTGACCCCCTGGTTCATAGGTCAAAGTTCAACCACTGAGCCATGCTGGCCAGGCTTTTCTTTTCTTTCTTTTTAAATATGTTTTATTGATTTTTTATAGAGAGGAAGGGAGAGGGATAGAGAGTTAGAAACATCGCTGAGAGAGAAGCATCAATCAGCTGCCTCCTGCACACCCCCTACTGGGGATGTGCCCGCAACCAAGGTACATGCCCTTGACCGGAATGGAACCTCGGACCCTTCAGTTCGCAGGCCGACGCTCTATCCACTGAGCCAAACCGGTTAGGGCCAGGCTTTTCTTTTTTAAAAAATATGCTTTTATTGATTTTAGAGCCTGCGAGCCAGGCATGTGCCCAGATGGGGAAATGAACCAGCAACCTCTCGATACATGGGGCAATGCTTAACCAACTGAGCCACACCAGCCAGGGTGGCTGACTTCTTTCTTTATTCTGAACAGAGGACTTTGCTGCCAAAGAGCCAGGGTAGGATTCAAGGGTGGCCAGGGTTCATTCACTTATCCAACAAATAAATACCCACCTGGCAGCTAGTTATATGTGTTAGGGATACAGAGGAGGCAGTACCTCGCTTCTCACTTCTGCCTCTGGGCATTTGCTCACACCATTCCCTCTGCCTGGCCTCTCCCCCTCCTCTTTCCCTCTACTCCAGGGTTTCTCAGCGTCAGCACTATTGACGTTTGAGCTGGATAATTCTTTGTTGTGAGGACTGTCCTGTGCATGGTAGAACTTTCAGCTGCATCCCTGGCATCTACCCACTAGATGCCTCCCCGCAGCTGTGACATCCAAACATGTCTCTGGGTGTGGTCAGCTGTCTCTTGGAGGCAACCTCACTCAAGCCCCACCTCCTCCATGATGCTTGCTTTGGCTATGTCTGCTCATGTGGGTTTCTGCTTTCTTTGGTCTCCGGGACCAATCATCGCTGCCGCAGTGCAATTTACCATGTGACCTTCTACTCCCCTCCTTTGACTTTAGGAGAAGACAGTCCTGAAAATGGTCCTGGGGATGCAGACTTCATTCAGGCACATGGCAAACCCGTTACATCTCAGAGCAAGCTGCCTCCGTTCTGCCAGGGAGACCCCAGTTTCCTCAACTGTCAAATCCACTATGGCATTAGATCAGAACATTCCAGCCATGTTCATAAAAGATATGAAGGGGCCAATTGGGCAGGTTTCTAGGTCCTAATTCTCCTTAAAAGAAGCCGATTTTATGTTTTATACATTGAGTTCTGTGTGGTGTTTTGTCAAACACGATTTGATGATCATTAAAGGCTTTCCTAATATTTGATGAGATTTTATTTGTATTAATTGGATCTCACTTAGGTGTGAATGCCAACTAGCTCAGTGCTGGGCTCACAGAAGTTTCAATGAACATTTGTTATTTGATCATGTTTTTATTCTAAAGCCCCCGGTAATTTTGCTCTGAGGCTGGGAACTGGCATTTGAAATCTCCCTGCATTAGTTAGGAGTGTCTCATTTGCCAATTACAGAAAACCGAATCACAGTAGCTTGAACAAAGAGTGGTTTCTTTTTCTCACTGAGAAGCCCTGGCTGGGCTGGTGTCTTAGAGACTTTCTGGGCCTTTCCCTCCTTCAAGGGAAGGAGCTGCCTGGCTCCTCACGGGATGGCTCCAGGCCATAAGTCCACTCTCAAGTCCATAGCAAGCTCCACTTGTCTCTTATGGGGAAAGAGCTTTCCCAGAACCCTCCCACCAAACTTCTGACTATATCTCATTATTCAGAACTGGATCACAAGACTACTGTCAGGTAAAGGGAGGCTGGGAAAGAGAAGATTCAGCTCTTGTAGCCTCCAAAGTGGAGAGAGCCAAGGGAAAGAAGGTGGAGGAGGGATGCCCTGCTGGCCGAGCAGCAGGCCTGCCCCATCCCTACTCAGCAAAGCCTCCAGCACCTCTAGCCCTGGAGGGCGGGCAGCCAGGGGGCTCCATGTAGGCCCTGGGCCTTGACTGACTGGTCCTTCTGCCTCAGCAGTGCAGCCTGGGTCCCTGAGCCCCGCCGCCCCCCCCCCCCCCCCCAGCCCCAGCATAGCCCAAGGTGGCTCCCTGAGAGCAGGTACTGTGGTTCAGGCTCCTGGATGAGGGTTAATCTATCTGTGGCTCAAAGTTTCCCTTTTCTCTTGGCAGACTTTGCAGTTGGAAGTGAAGGCTCCCCAACAAGGAAGTAATTAAATAAGTCAGACAATACGGCCTGTTTTTGAAATCCCATGGGTTTACTAGGATTGGAAGTACCAATTTGGGCATTAACCCTATAAATTGTTTGATACTGTATGCTGCTGAAACAAGGGAAGGAAACCAATAAAAATCTTTTCCTTCGTTTATTACTTCTCTACTGACCCCTGCAACAGCCCCCTCAAACAATCTATGCATCACTTTTGGATTAATTTCTGCTCTCATGTCCCTCCACTGCTCCCAGATTCTGATCTTCATCTGTATCTAGAGCAGTGGTTCTCAACCTTCCTAATGCCATGATCCTTTAATACAGTTCCTCATGTTGTGGTGACCCCCAACCATAAAATTATTTTCGTTGCTACTTCATAACTGTAATTTTGCTACTGTTATGAATCGTAATGTAAATATCTGATATGCAGGATGTATTTTCATTGTTACAAATTGAACATAATTAAAGCACAGTGATTAATCACAAAACAATATGTAATTATATATGTGTTTTCTGATGGTCTTAGGCGACCCTGTGAAAGGGTCGTTCGACCCCAAAGGGGTTGTGACCCACAGGTTGAGAACCGCTGATCTAGAGCCAATATCAAACTTCTGCTTCTAGCAGTGGCAGACGAGGTAATTCGGACCAACTCTCCTTCTGAAAACAGCTTAAAAAAACATAAATCCCGCCCTCCCCTTCTTCCCCAACATCAAAATGCTAATAGGATAGCGAAGGAATTAGCAAACCCAAAATCTAGAAGACAGAAATCCAGCGAGGCGAGCGTGGTTGGTGGGGCTGCTTTTGCCCAGGGGGCATTGGCTGACATAAAGAGGAGGCTGAGAAACAAGCTTTGCTTTTGAAAATTGTAAGTGACTAGGTGTCTAAAAGTTGGAATCTACAGCTTACTTCCCTTTTCACAGTAGAGGCCCTGGCAAATTCCTTGGCACTCAGAGCTGGGGCCCTGCAGCGCTGCACGGTAGAAAGAAAGTCAACCAGAAGGAAACTGCTCTCCCAGGGGCTGCAGTGTGGCTGAGGCACGTGGGTGGCCGAAGAGTCTGAAGCTTTGACTTTGGGTTGAACTAATGTTGGAATGCTTGTATCCCTAGGTGCCTGGCAGAGCAAGTGAATCCTGTCCGGAAGAACTTACTCTCCAAGGTCTCAAATGATTTCTACAGATTATTTTAACAGAACATCCTACACACAATAAAAAGTAACCAAACAAATGAGGAATGCCATTGAGCCCACCTTCAGGGGTACAGGCAGTGAGTGGGCCTGCCAGTTCTGTCTTTGACCTCCCAGCTCCCGTTCGTAAGATCTCTGCTGCAGCTATGGGATCCATTCACTGTCCCTGGCTGTTCATTTATTAATGTAGTGCCTTCTCCTGGGAGGCCTTGGCCAGTCTTCAGGCAATTGCTGTCTCTTCCACAGTGATGTCTCCCCTACCTCCTCCGGCCACCAAGCTCCTAGACTCTGGGAACCATTTTGAGAACCACTGCTCTAGTCCAACCTCTTTTCTTCCAGTTGAACAAGGACCTAGAGCAGTGATGGCGAACCTATGACACGCGTGTCAGAGGTGACACACGAACTCATTTTTTGGTTGATTTTTCTTTGTTAAATGGCATTTAAATATATAAAATAAATATCAAAAATATAAATCTTTGTTTTACTATGGTTGCAAATATCAAAACATTTCTATATGTGACAGGGCACCAGAGTTAAGTTAGGGTTTTTCAAAATGCTGACACGCCGAGCTCAAAAGGTTTGCCATCACTGACCTAGAGCCTTGATAGACTGACTCAAGATCAGATTTATTATGTACTGTTTGTAATGTGATTTATTTGGAGGATAAATTAATTTTATTTTTTCTAGAATATAGGTTCTTGAAGGACAAGGATCATGTCTTTAATAACTTTTGTATCTCCCATTGTTTATCACAATGCTTTACATGAAGAAAAAACTAAACAAGCATTTTTTAAAGAAATAAGTTACCATGGAAAGCCATTTAGTATTTGTGAGTGGTTTTGTCATCTGTTAAAATGATTGAAACAATATCTGCTCTAACTTAATTCATTAGGTTGCTGAGAGGCTCATGGGCTAATGGATATGATAGAGCTTGGGTTATGTAATATGTTATAAAGAATTAGTTAAAGCAATAAGCATGATGATCAAGCAATCATTGTGTATTTACAACATGAAGAATATAAACTATCAATGATTAGAGATGAACAAGAATCAAAATTCGCCCTGGCCAGGGTGGCTCAATTGGTTGGGTGTCGTCATGCACACTGAAGGGTTGCTGGTTCGATTCCTGGTTGCGGGCTCAATGCCCAGTGGGGGACATGCGGGAGGCAGTCCATCAATGTCTTGCTTTCACATCAATGGGCTTCTCTCTCTCTCTCTCTCTTTCTCTCTCCCTCTCCCTTCCTCTCTCTCTAAAAACCAATGAAAAATCTTTAAGAAAAGATTCAAAATTCATTGTCTGAGCCCTCAAGTATTTGACACCAGGATTCAAGCCATCCATTCACTCACTCATGCAATGTTTACGACTTGTATTGTGTCAGAAATAAAACAGTTTCTGCCACACCTAGCTGGGGGGAGGGGGTGCAGATAAAGGTGGCAAGTGATGTAACAGAGATATTTGTAGAGCGCTAAAAGAGCACAAGGGGGAGATACCTGACATGGAAAGCGAGGGAGCCTTCCTAGAAGAGGTGACCACTAAAATGAGTCTTGAAAGACAAATAGGAGAAAGACAGGTAACAAGAAAAAGGCTATTTCAGGAAGATGGGACAGCAGATGCAAAGGTCCAGAGTTTCCAAGAGCAAGTCTCCTTAAGGAAATTTTTCGTGGTTTTATGCAGATGTGGAGGCCTGTTGACCTCTGGGCCGTTACATGGGTAGCAGAGTAGGGATGGCCTTGTGAGACCTAGGAGCCACACTAAGAAGCATGAGTGCTCCTCTTTCCAGGGGACAATGTGGACCATCCGGTCCAGCACTTCTCAACCCGGAGCCTGAGTCAGATCGCCTGGAGGGCTTGTTAAAAGACAGATTGCTGTCCCATCACTGAGTTTCTGATCAGGTAGATCTAGGGTGATCTGATCATTTGCTTTTCTGACAGGTTTCCAGGTGATGCTGACGTTGCTGATCTGGGAACCATTCTGAGAACCACTGCTCTAGTCCAACCTCTTTTCTTCCAATTGAACAAGCTGGGACTTGGATGGGAAGTGAAGTAACAAGGTCACACAGCTAAGTGAGGCAAAGTAACCAAATGACCAGAGCTGTCACCCTCTCCTCCCCTCTCACAGCAGAGTTCTCCCACTCCTGGGCCTTCAGTAGCCTGACCTCCCTCCCTCCCCCTTAATGATTCTACTCTCTCATGTTCCAATTTCAACCACCGATAAGGGAAAGGAATTGGTTGTCCCAATTTACATTAAAATTCACTTTTAAAGAAAGTCCCTAAGGAGGGCATTTTTAAAAATTCTCACTTGAGGATATGTTTATTGATTTTTCTTTTAGAGACAGAGAGAGATAGAGAGAGAAACATTGATGTGAGAGAGAAACATTAATCGGTTGCCTCCTATACATGTCCTGATCAGGGACAAAACCTGCAACCTAGGTATGTGCTCTGACTGGGAATCGAACCTGCAACCTTTTTGGTGCACGAGACAATGCTCCTACCAACCAAGCCACCTGGCTGGGCTATGTTTTAACTTAAGGGAGTGCATCTTTATTAGCAGCCTTGCAGGCAAGCACCCTGGAAGGTGGCTCCTGACACACCCGTGGGTACCACTCGATCTCTGTCCAGAGAGACATCTTGCTCCATGTAGTGGGGGCACAAAGATGGATCAGATGCAGTCCCTATGCCCAGCAGCTTACCGAGACAAGCCCTACACTACAGACGGATAATATAACAGTGCACAGCTCAAGTGCAGGCTTAGTACCAGAGCTTAGCAGAGGGGAGGTACGGAGATCCTGGAGAACTTCATGGAAGATGAGCCGGAGGAGAAGACATTCCAGGCTGCAGGGGAAGCAAAGGAGATGAGGGGAAAACTTAAGGGATGTACAGGGGGTGTCAAGTCAGGTTCTTGTGGGCAGGGGGTTAGCTAAGCCTGGTCGGTCAATGGGACAGACTGGAATTTCTGGAATTCCATACTAAGCTCTTTATCCTGCTTGCCAGTTGTTTTTCATAGTTTTCTTCTGAAATATTCTAAACAAGAGCCGGTTGGAATTTCAAGGGGCAACTGCAAGCAAGATATTTCATGGAAGTTCATGTGATTTTTGTGTGCTATTCAATAGTTTCCATGTATATCTATACTAATAAAAGGGTAATATGCTAATTAGACTGGGTGACTGGACATCTTCCGGACGTCCGACTTCCTTCCGGACAGTTAGGGGGCAACCAGGCCGGCAGGGTGGCAGTTGGAGGGCAGCCAAGCTGGCAGGGGGGCAGTTGGGGGGTGGCCAGGCAGGCAGGCAGGCGAGTGGTTAGGAGCCAGTGGTCCCAGATTGTGAGTGGGATTGGGCCTAAACTGGCAGTCAGACATCCCCCGAGGGGTCCCTGATTGGAGAGGGTGCAGGCCAGGCTGAGGGACCCCCCCCCCCCCACGCACGAATTTCATGCACTGGGCCTCTAGTTTTTGATATAAAAATCTTCCTTTTTTTTTTTTGAGAGGGAGGATATATATATATCTATATATATATCTATATATATATATATATATATATATATATCTGCTGCCTTGACCAGGAATTGAACTGGCAACCCTTCAACACATAGGATGATGCCCAACCAACTG
Source organism: Myotis lucifugus (assembly GCF_000147115.1). Taxonomy (NCBI): domain Eukaryota; kingdom Metazoa; phylum Chordata; class Mammalia; order Chiroptera; family Vespertilionidae; genus Myotis; species Myotis lucifugus. The sequence goes on from NW_005871064.1 coordinate 4,247,688, forward strand.
AGCCACACTGGCCAGGGCTAAAATCTTCTTTTGAATTACTTCTCATGGGTGAAATGGAAGGACCTGGTGTGCATTATCCTTCAGTTTCCCTTCCTCCAGGCATATCGCCTCACCCTGCTGACCTCGTGTGAGACGTGGGGCCCTGGGATTAGAGACAGCACAGATGGAATGAAAGCCATGCTCATAGCAGCCTGATGTGGGGTGTGGAAACCAGGTAGCAGTCCTGGGAGTCTGAGATGAGGGCTCACTGGAAGTGCTGAGAACAGACACTTCAACATCTGCAGACCCAAGTTCAAACCCAGATGCTGCCTCTGTGACCTGGCGAAGGTGTGATCCTTCTCACCCTCAGGGCCCTTCCTCATGGGGACAATGACACTCCAACAGGGCCTACCTCAGAGGGTTGGTGGGATTTGATTAAAGGAGATAGAGTGTCTACAGTTCCTGCACCTCACAGAGACTTTGGGAGTCATGTCTTCCCTCCCAGTCCTCTTTCCTTCTTTCTCTCCACCCTTCCCTGCCTCCCACCCCAGTACAGTGGAGTGGCAGTGGGAGTATAGGGAGGGAAGAATGGCATTGTCTCCTCTTCCAAACCCTGCCCCCAATTTCCTCTGTACATCTAATAACCATTTAGCCCCAGCTCCAGTTCCCTCATCTGTAGAATGGGAAAACATCCTCATGAGGTTATTATAAGGTTCAAATGAAATCACATAAGAGTCCTCAATATAATCGAAGTCATTTCAATGATCTCAAGTGTCTTCCATCTTTAAAATAATTACCCTCACATCCTGGCCAGTGTGTCTCAGTGGATGGAATGTCGTCCCCCACCCCCTTCCCACATTGAAAGTCCTGGGTTTGATTCCTGGTCAAGGGCACATACCTGGATTGCAGGTTCAATCCCCTGTCAAGGCACGTGTGAGAGGCAACAGATGGATGTGATTCTCTCACATCGATGTCTCTCTTTCTTCCCCCCACCCCTCTCTCTCCCTCTCCCTTTCTCTCTCTCTCAGTGGGGAACAGGGCCACTGAGAGCCTTGGACTCACATTTTTTGTGTCACCAAGAAAGGGAGTTCTTTCCCGCCAGCTCCAGCCAGAAGAATTGAGATTGGCAGCTGCTGTCATGTGACCTTCTGGAACCAATCACTGTGGTAAAGTGCAGTGATTGTTCTAACTTGGCTCATGGGCCTCCCTCTGTAGTCAGGGGTTCAAGTCTGTGACCAGAAGGGTCAGGGGTGGGAAGTGGGAACACACTGGAAAAGCTAACAGTCACTTGGCTGCCCAGCTCACACACACCCTTTTTCCCATATGGACAATTTCAAAAATGTCCCTGTTTAAGGGAAAACTATGTTGCTGCCCTGGCCAGTGTTGCTCAAGTCAGTTGAGCATTGTCCCATGCACTGAGAGGTCACTGGTTCGATTCCCTGTCAAGGCACATGCCAGGGTTGCAGGCTTGATTCCCAGTAGGGGGTGTGCATCATTGATGTTTCTCTCTCTCCCACCCTCTTTCTCTCTCCCTCTCAAAAAAACCACACAAAATGTATTTTTTTTTCCAAAAGCCACATTGTTTATACCTCCTTTCCCTTGGGAGACAAACAAGCAAGTCTATGGAATACTCCACCCCGTTAGATCTGAACATGACCTTGCAAGGGTTGGGTGTGCCACCCCAACACACCCAATACATGGCCGTTATAGGGGAGGGACAGGATAGCCAGAAAACTTCTATTTTAAAAAGGGGAAAGGGAACAGGAGATGACGGCCAGTGGCCCAAAGGCCAGCATTTCCTGCTGGTCAGGAATGGTGAGTAAGCGGCAGACATGCTTGTCGACTCACTGTCCGGCCACTGAGTCCACGGTGGGCCACTGTGGCTTCCCTGTGCTCCGCCTGCTGGAGCCTCCACCCGGGGTTCACTTTGGCCGCCCCTGAGGGCACTGCACAGGATTCTGCTCCCTCCTGGCATGGACTCTGGGGCCCAGGTTTGCTTTGGAATTGACCATCAGAAGCTCCTGCTTGTGGAGCCTAGGGGTCTTTGGCAAAAAAACTCTCTCACTGATTACATGCAGGGGGTGTTATTGACCAGTAAGCTATGACAGTTAAATCTGGACTACAGCCTGGTAGCTCTGTCTCTTAGCTCATCTCCTCAAACTTCAGCTTGATGGCTTTGTCTGGCCTTTGCCTTAGATCCAGGGACCAGAGCTGATTTGCTTCCTGCTGGGCTCTTCCTTAACAAGAGCACAAAGAGGTCCCGGGTCCATCCCTTCTGCCCCTTCTCTTCCCACTTGGCTCTGTCCTGCATCCACATGGACAACTCGGTGGGCACATCCAAGCTCTGTTCCTCCCATCCCCCACCCCCACCAGCCGTCTCTTAGCAGGACCATGGGCCAAGGGGTGTGTGACCTAAAACAGTGCTGACTCAGGGAACGACCCCTGTTGGGCCCGGGAAGCAAGCTATGTGCCGTTTGGGCAGGATATGATGTGATTTTAGGTGCTTTAGGTCTAGAAGAAGGTCCCAGGCTTTAGGTGGACATGTCTTCTTGTCTCCATGGCTCCTTGTCCGGGGAGGGGGACGGGGTGAGGGTTGGGGAGAGGGAGGGCAGGAAGGGTAAGGGCCACAAGGAGGTCAGATTAGGACATTTTAAAGCATGGAGGCTTAGGACAGGGCCCTTCTTGCCTGGGTTAGGAGGCAGTTCTTCCTCTGTCCCTGGGCTGTCCCTCTGTAAGTGACACAGAATAATGGCCAGGAATTGCTAACCTTTTTCGGCAATGAGTGAATTTATATAGAACGTATTTGGGAAAGGTCTGAAGACCAGACCTCCCCATTTCTCCTCCTCTGCTTCCTAGTAAGGACATTGATTTTAGTGCAGGGACAGAACTCAGTGGAGGCAGGGACCTCCGAGGGCACATAGCAGGTCAGGTTATGGGAGAGTGACAAGAAACTGGAAACTGCTGCTGAAAGTGGCAAATCCCTCTCCCCTCGCCCTGCCTCCCAGTTCCCTCTGGCACACACTATGAGCAGGACCAGCAGGAAAGGAGAAATGTGGGTTGTAGAGGCCCAGCCCCGGTATCAGAGTACAGAAGGTGCATTTGGAGCTGGGAGACAATGGCTTCATAAACCGCACAGGCGGAGTTCACAATTCTTCAACCCGCAGGGGTCTGCTGCATTTGTTAAAGGCAGAAAGAGAATCTCAATATACATCCTGCTTTAATGTAAGCCAGGAAAAGTAGCCAGAGAATTCAATATCCTGACATTTTCCTGCCAAGCCTTTTCTAAAGCTTTAGCTGTGGGAACATACGGTTTGGATCACAATATACATCAGTTAATAGTTTAACCCCATGGTGGAAGCAGGATGGAGGGGGTCATTGGGGGAAAGAAAGAGGGACATCTGTAATACTTTCAACAATAAAGATAAATTTTAAAAAATGGTTTAATCCTATGTAGCAAAGACTATCAGATTCTCAACCAGATGGCGGGGGTGGGGGGGACCCTCCCTTAGCTCCCCACCCCCTCTTGACTCATCTTATTTGATATTCTAAGTATGTCACTTGCAATGTTCTGTATCAGTTTTGGTTGTTGGTTGCAACAGAAACAGATTCGAATTCATTTAGGTACCACTTGAATTTACTGGGAAGATACGGGGATCTACGTGAAAGTAATAGTAACCTGGCCGTGGCTGGTGGGGTGAGGGAAGAAGCCAGATGGCTTTGAGTGTTTCCTGGCCTTTCTCCAGATCACTGTTGTCAGACCCAGCTCCAGTTTCCTTCTATCCTGGAGTTTCTGCTCAGATTTTAGATTCCTGTAGGGCAGAACCTGATCGGCTCAGTTTGGGTCAGGTGGGTATCCCTTGGGCCAATCCCTGTGGCCAGGGAATTGGAGTACATTGATTGGCCAGGTCTGAGTATTGGCCAGAGAGTGAGCATTGAGGCTGATGATTTTCCAAGAGAACACCATTATTGGGGAAAGGGCAGTTCCCGTAAGGAAAGAGAGGTGCTGTTACCAGAAGAAGGTAAGAAGTAGTTTGGGAAGATAAAAACAAGTGGCCATGAAGGCCGGCAAACTAGGATTTCAAGATTATGGGAAGAGAAAGTAACCACACTCTAAACGCAGGAAAGAGGGGAAGCTGCCTCTTAACCCACATGGACCCACAGACTGTACTGCTGGCAGGGCTCATACCTGGACTCCTTGGTCCTTGCCTCCTGGCTCTGTCTTCACTCTGATGTGCTCAACAAGGAATGTGTTTTGATCATGCATTGTCCTTGGTTCCTCTTGTATGTCCTTCCTCCTCCTCTTTCCTGTTCTTTGCATGACCACTGCTCTAGTTCTGGAGGACTGCCTTCCTTAGATTTGCTCATCAAGACTAATATTTCTAGAATCTTTTTCCTATAGGATTTGCTCTTGCAACTGTGAGGTAGGAAGAGACCAGATAAACTAGTTCCACAAGGATTTTAATATCTGAGATCTTAATGAGTTGTTGCTGTCACAGCATAATGCGCTTTTACTGAGAATTCAAAGGAGAAATCTTAGGCTCCATGGGGGGTTCTTGGTGAAGGCATCTTAGGGCTTTGGTACCTCTCAGACCATGCAGGTGTCTGCCTGATCTGCTCCAGGTGTGACTGCCTTGATCCCGATACCAGGTGTATGCACGCCCCTCATGCACCCAAAGCTGAGTCCTGGGTCCTGAGAGCCTACCTTGTAACCTGAAAAGAAATAATGCTTTGCATTAAATTACAACCAGCTGTAGGCATGCAGAGTCCGTCTGCATCGAACTGTTTGACCAAATGTATACCAAGGTGACAGTCATAGACTTTAACAATTGGTCTGGCAGGGGTACTGAGCAATCAGGTCCAGGATGCTGAAGAAGGGGCTCCTCAGGCCCCCGGGGTCTGTGTCTCAGAGCCTCTGAGGGCCCTGTGATGGGAAGGAGGGGCAGGGCTGCAGGTGATAGGATACCATCCATGAGGAATGTGAAGGTAAAGGTGGGACAAATGAGACAGGTGTAGACATTGTAGGAGGTCCCCCGAAGAAGCAGGTAGAAAGGGCGCCCTGTTGAATTGGCCATTCCCGCGGCCGGCCTGTGTGTGCTCTTGTTGCCCCAAGATGTGCTTGCACTCGGGCCACTGACTCATGTCCTAGCTGCCATTGTTTTCTGTGGGCTCAGAGGCCCAACTTTAGCCAGATTTCTTGGCACTGTGCCAACTTTCCTCTGCATTTCATTTCATCTCTTTCAAGTCCTTGCATGTCACTGTGATATAATTCAAAACCTTTATGGGCTAGGATCCAATGAACCCAACCCAAAGAGGAAACTGACTTTCTCATTGTTTATTTGGAACCACGAAGCAGAATACATTGGACACTTGTTTTCAATATTTCATTGAACTGGAACTGAATTGAAACTCAACTATTTCCAGTGAGGCTTTCCGATGTGGAATGATTTAGAGGCTTCCCATGTTAGATCAAGAGGACTAATTAGAATATGAAGTGACCCCAAACTTTCCTTGCTCTGATCATTATCACGGGCTGTCTCACCCTTTGCTTAGAATTTTGTTAGTCAGAGGCTACAAAACCCTGTATGAAGCTGGGGTATTCTAAAGTACTCTGTGTCTATTCCAGCAAGTACTGCACCAAGTATCTCTGTGTAAATGATCTTGGGCTAGGTCTCTGTCCTAACCTCTGTGAATCCCACAGTAGACAGTGTTATCTGTCACTACTTGGCTCTACCCAGTGAGATCTGGGCACATAGGTATGGTATGGTGGGTGTATGGTGATATTATATACTGCTGGGACTCCCTGTCCAGTAGCCATTCATCCTGCTTTGGTTGCAATATGGCAGAGCTCACCTGCTACAGTAGAGGTTGACAATGCATGGTTTCCCAGACTCCTCTGTAGCCAGCAATGGCCATGTGACGCAGTTCTGCCAAAAAGACATAAGTGGAAGTATTTTGGGAGAGCTTCTGGGAAAGATTTTCCTCTCTGATAAAAAGAGAGACGTGAGAGAATGACTCTCACAATTCTTGTTGCCTCCTTCCTGATGTGATGTCGGTAACCAAGGCGGCTATTTTGGGACCATGAGGCAACAGCCTAAGGATGAAAGTGGAGTCTTTTGAGGATTCTGAGAATGGTGAGGAGGATGGGAACAGATTACATCCTTGATAATAATTGTTGAGCAGCTGCACCAAACCTGGAAAAGAACTTCCTACTTTCAGGAATGAAACTCCTGTTGTACAGGGCATGTTTAGACAGGTATTCTGTTACGTACTGCCCAAAGCATCCTATTTAGTATGACTGCCTGGTAATTAATAAGTTCTTGTCTTCTGTTTCTTAGGAGGAAGAAGCCGCTGGTCCTTGTTGCCTGGCTACCTCTTCCTCGGCCTTATCACCATGTTACTCCATTTACTCATTTACTTGTTAGTTCACCTTACAAAGTTTTTTAGTGAGGGCAGGACTTTTGACTGTTTGGTTTGCTACTGCAGTCCCAAATCCCATCTATAATAATAAAAGCATAATATGCTAATTAGACTGGACAGCAAACAACCTCTGGACAAAGCCACAGCAGAGGGGGCCGAGGCAGAGGCAGTTAGGGGTGATCAGGCAGGCAGGCATGCAGAGTGGTTAGGAGCAATGAGGCAGGTAGGTGAGTAGTTAGAGGCAATCAGGCAGGCAGGCGAGTAGTTAGGGGCGATCAGGCAGGCAGGTGAGTGGTTAGTGGCGATCAGGCAGAGTGGTTAGGGGCAATCAGGCAGAGTGGTTAGGCAGGCAGGCAGGCAGGTGAGCAGTTAGGAGCCAGCGGTCCCAAATTGCAAGAGGGATGTCCGACTGCTGGTTTAGGCCCCACCCCACAGGATCGGGCCTAAACCAGCAGTCAGACATCCCCTGAGGGGTCCCGGATTGAGAGAGGATGCAGGCCGGGCGAAGGGATTCCCCCCGCCCCCCCCCCCCCCCGTGCATGAATTTTGTGCACTGGGCCTCTAGTTATGTAATAAATGGTCATGAGCATGGACAAGTACATTTCCTCCCTCCTAGAAGGCAAGTCTGCACAGAAAGTCAAATAGCTTGTGAGTACACAAGCAGAGAAGGGGCAATAGTTGCACTACTTAAATGATTGAGTTTGCTAAACCATAATACCCCAGCACACCCATTCCCACACAGAGATCTCCCCTGACTCCTGCATGTGACCCATCACCTCAGTGCTGAAGACCCCTGCCAATTCTTGCTTCCAGTGCCTAAGGTCCTGGTTAATAGGCTACCACATCAGACTTAAGTTGCTTTAGATATGTTAACATCTACTTGGTTAATACTTAATAGGGTTAAGGTCAGACCTGGGAGCAATTGTTTCTTTTAGATGACTTTGCATATATTGGTTCTGATCTATTGTATGTATTTTATAGTTAATTTTAAGAACTGTGAAAGCAGACTCTTATAGGACTTATCTTCACTTCTTTAAAAGTTTATTAGTTATTCTATTTGTTTAGATTCCTTCAGGATCTGCACTGCTAATTGTTTTAGCCAACAATGGTCTGTGGGGTGGTCAATGCCTGTTCAAGGGGGAGATTTAACTCTAAAGATTAAAGCCTTTTGGAAGGTAGTGTTAGGTAAGGGGGAAGGCTGAAAACATGCATAGGCATAAAACCGTGTTCTGTACTTAACAACTAAAAAAATATTCTTGTAAGGTTGTCTGTAATAAGCCCCTTGGAAAATCCTCATCTTCAGTGGAACTTAACCTTCCAGCTCAACGTATTCTGTGCTAATCAGGTGTGAGGGAAACAAGCAAATCTGGACCTGGAACTCCCACAGGTGAGGTATTCGATGCCTGGAATCTTTAGCAGAAGAATCTCAAGAATTTTTCTCCATTTTCTACCTCAGACCAAAGGGGACATTTAATGACCAGATCACTCTCCTAAATTTATTATCTTGAAACAATAGGCAGGGAGGTTTTGTTTTGACCAAGGGCACTGCAATGGGCCAACACTGTGTGGCCTCCTTTTGTTTCCTGTTTGGGCTGCTTTTGAACTTGGAGTAAATTTCCATTCTTACCATGCTTTCTTTCAAGTGTGCTAACCATGGATGAGAGGAGGTGGAAGAGAAGTGGTAGAGACAAGCTGAGGCCGAAGGGTTTGTCCTAGAGAGCTGACTCCTGAGGCGTGCCATGGCCCAGCGTCAGCCCTGATGGGGTGCCCAGAGCCTGTCTGGAATGCATGGAGGCTGGCTCTCAGCATTCTCATCTCTAGTGTTAGGAGCATTCCCTGAACATGTATAACTGCTCTTAGTATCCATTCTCACCCCTGTGCGAGGACAATGATAGTTGAGAGGATACCCTAGGGGATGGGCCCATAAATATGAACTGAACAGGCTTTGCTCAAATACACCTCTGGTGCTACTACCAAGTATAAGAAATGAGTAGGATTCTAGCACCTCGAGATACAAGCAACACATACTTGCCCATGTGATTGTCAATATACACGCTAGCTATAAAAGGCATGCGACTTTTAAACAAGATTTACACGACACTGAGCTGTGATTATAATTTATTCATATTCTTACAAAGAATTTGTTATTACAGACAATAGGAAAAAATACAAGTGCTCCCTAAGAAAACGCAAAAAATACTCACTGAGATCAGGCTAATACTTAGTAACAAAAATTGCTTGTGAAAATCAATACCTTTTAAATTAGACAATGTACAAGGCTTTGAAATGTTCTTATTTACAAGTCTGTGTGAGCTCACGGGAGAAGGTCTGTAATTAGCACACGGGCGAGAGCCCATTCTGAAGATCCGACTTGGAGACATTTCAGAGGCCTCTGGTTCACTCACACCGCCCAGACTCTTTCCTCCTGGTCATCCTTGGTCATGCTGGCCTTTAGACCTGCGCCCCCTCCCCCAAGCCCTATTTCACAGATTCCTTAACCAGAGAGATTTCAGTTCAAACACTGAAAATTTAGTTTTTCCACAGGAATATACGTGACTCTATGACAGTTGCAAAAGGCTTTGGTCACAGGGTTTTTAAACTGGAACAATGTTTGTTTTCCTGAGAAAAGGAAGAAGTGAACTCTCCCTAAAGTATTTGTAGGTTTACTTCCCTTTTTATGCATGTCTATTGATTCAGCAAACTGTATATATAAATATTTTTTAAAATATATTTTTATTGATTTCAGAGAGGAAGGGAGAAATAGAAACATCAATGAGAATTATCGATCAGCTGCCTCCTGCATGCCCCCACACTGGGAATTGAGCCCGAAACCGGGGCATATGCCCTGAACAGGAATCAAACCATGACCTCCTGGTTCATAGGTTGACCCTTAAACACTGAGCCATACCAGCTGCATGTATATTTTGCACTGGAGCACTGCAAACCCGAAGAGGGAAAATCCTTTAAGATTCCACAGTTTCCCTTTCTGCATTCTCCATATTGAACTGATACAAACGGAAGGAGAAGGGGATTGGCAGAACTTTCTACCGCCATCTCCAGCCCATTTGGCTATAAAAAGAAGAATGGGAGAATCCTTTAACTGGATGTCTTTTTGGTGGCTCAAATATCATTGGTTTCTGAGAGAGAATATTTTGAGTGTTCAGAAAATAATACATTTTTTTAAAGTCAAAATTTAACAACTTCTAAACACCTAGAAGCAATCTCACTGTAACTTTCAGTCTTTGTAACATGTAAGTTATCCTCAAAGGAATTGAAAATATGATTTTAAAGGGCCCTCAGTTGTTGATGACTTAATTCTACACATTCATGACATTTACAAGATTAATTTAAGGATTAAAGTAAAAATAGCTATGCCGAATATTTTATTAAACTGTAACTTTATTAGCCCTGGCCGTTGTGGCTCAGTTGGTTGGGCGTTGTGTTCAATTGGGGGTTGCTGTGTTCAATTCCCCGTCAGGGCACATGCCTGGGTTGTGTGTTCTCACCCCGTAGGGGGCCTGTAGGAGGCAGCCAATCAACGATTCTTTCTCATCATAGATGTTCTTATCTCTCTTTCCCTCTCCCTTCCTCTCTCTGAATTCAATTTTTTAAAAATCTTTTAAAAAATGTAACTTTCTATACTATTTAGGAACTGGTTAAGCCAAGAACTTCTCTTATCTCATTGAAGACAAATCCATTCTCACAAGAAAAAGATAATAAACTCCACCTAAAAAATCCCTTTCAATCTCCAAGAAAAGTAACAATATAGAATAATGTTGACTGACAGAAATTCTTTCTCCCTAATGCAGCTCTGTTAGCCTGAAAAGAAACAACCATCTTCTGCAAGTGAAATCCACACATTGACAACACGGAGGCCTCCCTGCTGAGGAGCCGGGAGCAGGCTCGGCAATCAGGTGGCCTCGCCATGCTGACCACAGCTTATAATGTGTAACTTGCATTGATTTTTCACAAGTCAAACAGCTTATCTGAGATTTCGGGGTTGACTTCGATTTTATGACCATGAATTCCATTTCCTGAAGGCTTTAGTTGGTTTACAGAGCTTAATTTTTAATACTGTTAACACCATCTAGCCAACCAAACATAAAAAACATCAATAAATATCAATAATTAGCTCTAGTCTCAGTTCCTCTTTCTGCTGGAGCATTTTGGCTTTGTAAATACATTCCAGTCTTCACGCCAATGCCCCGCGAGGGTTTAACATTCCATAGCCAGAGCGTGTGGTCCCGATGCATCTCTCACATGTTTAGGGATGTCCCTGAAGTCTAAGAGAAAACTGCAAAATGGGCTTAAGAACAGATAGCTGGTGGGTTAGCAGGAAAGAGGTTACTAGTGAAAAACAACGATTTGCTGAGACTGGAAGCCAACTGGGGCAGTTAGTCAGAAATGACCGTGACCACCGTTGTGGATGAAGGCTGCTCTCACAGAGGGCTTTCCACCAACATTTTCTTGGCTTGTAGGTAGAAGATACGGTTTTCTTCAGGGTAGGTGACTTTACTGAGGGGCATCCTGTAGAAGCTGGGGTTTTTCGTGGTCAGCAAGAGGAACAGCAGTGTGGCCAAACAGAAGGGCCAGGTGGCAGAGGGCAGTCCGGCCTGCGGAGAAGAGACAAGCACGAGTTCCTTTGAGATCCTGTCGGAAAGCTAATCCACACACAGCACCACCTCTCACTCCATCCTCATTCTGCTGGGGATTTGCCATGGGGGTGGGGAGGGGATGTGTGTGTGTATGTGTGTGTGTGGGGGGGGTGGGGGCGGGGGGGGTTGTGGAATTGCTCTGGACTCTGCTTATGCCCATGGAGATTGAGTCTGAGCTCAGGGCCTTTAGCAGTTGAAATGTCATCATCCATTCTTTCAGGGGGTCAGCTATATTTCCATCTTGTATATCTTTCCCTTGTTCTCAGACATTTAGACTTCTAATACCAGATGTGAAAAGACGATACTTGGCACAGAGATGACACCTGGCAAATCCCCAATGGCTCCTGACCATTCATCACATCCACAAGGCCCAGAGTGACCTCTTTACCCCTTGACTTCCACCCAGACTAGGTCTTACTTAGACTCTACTTGCTTTCCTTCTTTTTCACTCTGTCTCCCAAATAGACTCTAAGCTCCTTGAGGGTAAGTCTCTCTCCTGTGCTATCCATGGTGACTCATGAGATTCTGAGCATACACCACATGCCCTACACAAACACTCCATCCATGCTTTTGTTCCGGCCCTCCGGTCCAGTTTAAGAACCCATTGTGGCCCTCGAGTCAAAAAGTTTGCCCACCCCTGTCTTAGACTCTACTTGCTATCCTTCTTTTTCACTCTGTCTCCCAAATAGACTCTAAGCTCCTTGAGGGTAAGTCTCTCTCCTGTGCTATCCATGGTGACTCATGAGATTCTGAGCATACACCACATGCCCTATGCAAGGACCCCATGGGTGTGATGGTACCCAAACCTGGCTGCACATCAGAATAATCTGGGAAGGGGGTTAAAAACACAGATGTCCAAGCACCAGGTCAGATCCACTTTATCAGGAATTCCAAGGAACTGGGCCTAAGGGTCTGTGTTTTTGAAAATCTCCCTTCCTAGCTGACTCTGTTGTACAGCCCGTCCAATTCTGGTCTGTGGATTGATGTCTGTGGACCTTTGTTGGGGTGGGAAGGGCCCCACAATGCTCTAATACACTGCCTGTCATGCCTGTAATGGCGCTTTGACATTCTACCAGAAAGATATTGTGTCTCCAGACAACCCTCCCAGATAAACTCTCTATTCTGCTGTTGAGAGGACTAGTTACTGTCTTGACCTATTAGCAGCCATGATCACATCCACATGGACGGAGCTATCAGAAACTGCTCTGCATCACCTGCAAGGGGGGTGAAGAGAGAAAGTCCAGGGCACTGGGAGGTGGGGGAAGGGGGTCCTGGAATAGTCATACTGGATTCCTCAGGGAAGGGGAAAAAGAAAATCAAAGGGCCAGATAGTGCTGAAAAGAAAGAGGAGAGAGTGGCAGGGGACCCTTAATGGGCAATGATTTTGCCTATTCATTAATTAATCCAGGACATGGGTCTAAATAAATCCTATTGATGACTGACTAGGGACTTAAAATAAGATAAAGGATATGAAAAATGATTGGCTTGATTAAAAAAAATTGAGTCTTTAGCTAATTATCTTTCCTCCCTTTCCTGCTTTCTCAACTACTACATAGTCCTGGCTTTCTGTTGCAGTAAAATATATTCTAAAGTCAACTTCCTGATACTCACAGTTAGAGTCTAAACTTGGTACTATGTTATACAACCTCAACTTCACTTCCTTAAACTAAGCAATCTGATATTCTTAACAAGCCTGGTGACTTTAATTTGGACCAAAATTTACCATGATGCTGGAAGGTGAGGACAGACAGGTGCAAGGAAAGGGAAAGTGGTGGCTGTCCCAGTCATGGATCCTGCCCTGGGACACCACCCACGTGGGCTTCAGGAGGGTTTCCATATCACGGAAAGCTGACCAGTCATGCTGATGATAAAGCAAACTCACCACAGCCATCAGATGTGACATGCTGGTTCCCAGGTAGGCGGTGAACAGGGCTACAGAAAAAGAAGAGAGAACAATGCTTGGTAGGCTTCATTTCATTGTGGGAAAGGCTGCCTTGTGGTATAAATCCCTTGGAATGTAAACATCCACATTTTGCCAGCTAGCCCAGAACCCTGGTTGCAAGTATGTGTTTGGAGTCAGCAGCTCTGGGTTTGAATCCAGACTCCACCGCTTGTATAACAGAGGTTATAGGAACATTCCTCTCACAGGGCTAGTGCAAGCATGAAGGGAGATAATGCTTGGGCTTAACACACAGAAGTACTCAATAAAGGTATCTTTTCTGTGGTTACTATCTTGTTGCTGTTTTGCTGATACTTATGGAAAAATCCTTCCATAGCAAATAAACTTTCCTGTTATTTTATCCAGGCAGAGTAGAATTAAAATGAAACTTATGAATGTTTCTTGAGGTAGTATGGTTTCTATACTGCATCTGGGATTCTCAAATTAAGTCAGTTACCAAAAAAATCATGGTATTAAAAAAAGGAGAAGGTAGTAACTCAGAGATCAGCAGAAACTGAGTACAAATGTGGAATTCCTCCCCAGAATAACATTTTTCCAAATACCATTAAGGCTGGCATACAAGCCAATAAATAAATATGCTATTTTTAAATTTACTTTGAGTAAAGCATGAATCTTAGAGTAGGTAATCTGAGTGTATGTGTAACTTTCAATGTAAAACAGCAAAAACAAAGGTCTCAACTAGCAAATCATTAATTCTTCAGTTTTGGCTGAAGAGGGGGCTCAGGGAAGCAGCCTGAGGAATGATTTGCACACACCCTTGGGCCACCAGCACACACTGAGATATACTCACCACCTAGTCTTCCTGTCTGGTGAGAAATCACACCAGCTATCTTGGGGGGCGGGACAGGAAATGGTGGGAGGAACTCTGTGATCCTCATTTCCATCCTTTTATCAATATTTTGTCTTTTTATCCTGGTATTTTTGTTCAACAGTATACCTAATTCTTTCACATCTGAATTGTCTCACGCTAGGGGGGAAGGCTCGTCGTTGGAACCAGTTTGGACTTCAAATCCAAGCTCTGCCATTTTGTTTGTTGTACAACAAATCACCTAACATCTCAGAATCTAGTTTCATAGTCTGTAACAAGGTAACTTGGAGGTGTATTTTACAAGGAGGTGGTGAATCTCAAATGAAATAGTGTATTTCCACAATAGCAGCTGTAAACTCACCCCTGTCATTCACAGGATTGAGATATCGCTCTGAGCAGAAGGGTTGCAAGGATTTCTGTGCTTGGTTTCCATAATTTTATTCTCCCCCCCCCCCCCATTTCATTCATCATTCACTCATTCAACAAATATTCACTGTCCCTCAGTTAAGCACTAGGGACACTCTATCCTTGCTCTCTTGAGTACCAGCTCTTCTGACACATTTCCTGAGCACATGAGACATCACCATTTCTCTCCTTTTAATGCCTATTGCACTTCTAAGGTACAATCTTGGTGTTCAAGTCTCATATTGAACTTGGTGTTCCAAGTGATCTCCAATTCCAAGTTGCTTTTCTGTCCATAGTAAGTGTCAGACTATCTAATAGCAGCTGCCTATCAACTAAGACTTGCTGAGTTGGGCTGGGAAAGCCTTCATTAGAGGTAAGTTCTGCACATCACGGTTTGTAGCTGATGACCCTGATAGTGTTCTGGATAGTCGAGGGAGAGAAAAGGCCCTTGAGTGCTGAAGGGAAGACTAGATTTCCACTCTTCACAGACAATGTCCCTCCCAACAGACCACCATGTGTGAGTCCTACCATCATATCCAGGCCACACAAAAGAGGTACAAAATATATTTGCAGTTTGCATTGATAAAATAACAAAATTGAGGGATTCCCTGGTTTAGAGGCAGGGAAGGCAGCTTTGGCAGGCTCTATCAGAGTTTGCCAAGTCTTCTTTCCTAAAAAAGCCATATAGTAGGGCACCTCTGTCATAAGTAACTGTTATTTATTTACCCTGGCTGACAGCATCAGGGTGATGTGGGCAAGCTGAAACTTGCCATGGCATTTTACATGTGATATTTGCTTGACAAGAGGGGCTGGACGTCTGTCTCAAAACTTGATGTCTAAAATGAAAAACACTGAGAGTACCCAGTGTGATGAAACAGACACCTTTACACACTGTTGGTGGCAGAGGACATTGGTATGGCTTTTGTGGGATGAATTTGGCATCTATTAAAATTAAAATCGGCAGAGCTGGAATTTTGGCACCAGGGTGTGGGCTCTTAACTGATTCAATATACTGCCTTAACCATTATGCTAAACTAGTAAAGAAAATCTGATCCACTCAAAAGAAGGTAGGCATGGTAGGCAGAGTCAAGATCCCTAAAGATGTCTCCGTCCTAATCCCCAGAACCTGTGAGTATGTTACCTTACATGGCAAAGGGACTTTGCAGCCGTGACTAAGAAATCTTGATAGATAGAGGGAGATTACCTGGGGTCATCTGAATGGACCCAATGTAATCACAGGGTCCTGATAAGAGGGAGGCAAAAAAGTTCTATCCAGCGAGTAGGATGAAGAATGATCACCGTCTGCTTCATACTCCACTGTATTGATAGAACTTTTGTTTGTTTTGTTTTGTTCAATTAGCCAGTGTTACTTCCATAGTAAAGAAAATAATGAAGATATTCCTGCTTTGGGGAAATACATCCTCAAGCATCTTTGGTTTCACCTCTTTCCATAGTCTGTCAAGACCTCATCCACAACTCTTTTGACCAAAACAGTTTCTGCTTGACCTTTAAGGATGGGCTCAGGCTGTCCTCATGCTGGCCCTGACCACCCTCTCCACCAACAGGAATTTCTCCTCCCAGTGTTTAGGACTTATGGAAAAGCCAGCTTCTCTAGGAGGTGCATCTCAATGATTCTAAACTGTAGTGTTCCCCTAAGAATCTTGCACTGTGGATGTTTCCTTGTTCTACTGTAAATGTCGTATGGGCTCCTGTGGGCTCTCTCTCTTACTCATCTGGCTTCTGCCCTTAACTGTAACTCTCTGTGAGCAAGAACTACCTGGGATCTAAAGCGTCTAAATCCCCAGGTCTTATAAGTACTGTCGGGACTGTATCATGAGTGTTTAATATGTATTTGCTGCCAACACAGAAAAGTAAAGGTATGTACTCCAAATAAAGGTTTGAAACCTCAAACTAATCTCAGAAGAAAGATTCTAACCCCGCTAAGATCAGGTGGCCATATAATCTGTTAGAGTCTTCTCTTTTGCCCTAAGCTTCTGAACAAGTATGAGAGAATGAGCAAAAAGTTTTGAAAGGGTTATTAGGGGAAATAGCTGTGTGATTACAAAATGACATATAAGTGGCCACTTGAGTTTTGTTATCCTTGCTGCAGCGCCAGGAAATCAAAATTGAATGAGGCCTTGGAAAACCTTGGTCCCATCCCACCCCCTGCCCAATGCAGAAATTCATTCTAAATCCTGCCTGACACGAGGTCTGCCATTTTAGTAATGACTTAGACACCTTGGATTGCTTAATCTGGTGACAAACTGGCCCTAGACAAATATTCCCATTAGGTTTGAAGTAATTTCTGCACATTCCACTATCCCTGCACCCCTTTGTCCCCCAGGGAGTGTCATTCCCTTCAGTCTAGCACAGCGATTTTCAACCGTGGTGCCGTGGCACACTGGCCTGCTGCAAGAATGTTTAAAACATGCAACACCTGACTATTTAGTCAGGGACACTGACCTCTTTCCCCTTAGATTGTTAAATAAAAAAATGACAACAGCCAACACATTTGGTGTGAAGGAATCAAAATCATACCTATTTTTTTTTTGTCAGATCAGCAAAAAATATATCTATTTGCATTCTGAATTTTAGTCATTACTCTGTGTGCCATGAGATGAAAAAGATTGGAAATCGCTGGTTCTAGCACATTATCTTAAGTGCTTTTACTTGTATTGATTTAGGAATATCAGAAGCTATAGAAAACAAGCATCCCTCCCAATGGCCTGAGAAGTTCATTAGCTTTTCAAATCTAAATCACTGGAGTCTGTTTTCACCTAAGGCCTGGGCTTAACGTTTCAGGTTGTTAGCCAATGTGGGTGCTGGGTTTGCATTTACACTGCATTCCCCCGCCCGCATTGATTGGATGTCCTTTGGCCTTAGTTCCCCAACAATAAAATGAGAAGGATGGTGGAGTGGAGCTCTCCAGAGCCCCATGTAGCTCTGTGGGCTGAGTCTGGCTAGAACGCAGGGATCAGAAAGGGTTAATGCAGCAGCTCTCACAATGTGGTCCCCAGAGCACCAGCATCAGTTCCCACTTGCACTTGGTTAGAAATGCAAACTCCTTCCTCCACCTCTAACTATGAGCTAGGGTCTGCGGGTGGGCCCAGAGGTCTGCATTTTAACAAGCCTCCCAGGTAGTTCTGATGCACACTCAAGCTTGAGAAGAGCTGGATGAAGGTGATCCTCCAAGGGCCGCACAAAATTCTACGAGTCACCAGGGGAAATGGCTCCGCATTTAGCTTGAGTTATTTCCGTTTCGTTTCTTGGGTCAAATGATTAGTGTGAAGAACACAGGACAAGTTGAGTTTCTATGCCCCGATATACACATATGACAAAATGGAGAGTACCTTTCAACAGGCTCTCCTGTCTCAGTCACCACCTAGCTGGGCAGAGCTGACTCGAATACTCCCAGAAAGGGGATGTCACTGGCCCTGGCCACACACTTAGAGAGCACGGGTCCCAAACAAGAACCCCAGCTCTAGTGTCTCGTGCAGTCCTTTTGTACTGTTTGTCCTGGATTTTGATCCCGTAGTCACCAGCACCCCTCCCCCTAGATGCACGGATTACTCACCACAGGCGAGAGCCAGGAGGTGGGTTTGCCAGGTGAGTGCCATGAACATCCCTCCAATTGCAATGCAGGCCAGAGAGCTGTTGAAACCCCAAAGTCCAAAGTAGATGTTCTCAAATGGAGCCGAAAGGCTGAGCGCTGTTAGATAAGACAGGAGCAGTCAGAGCAGCGGACGGATGCAAGGCAGGGTGCTCTGGAAGGGGCCTCGGGTGGAGGCAGCAACTGACAACTGTTGGTCCCTTGGGGCAGAGAAAGGTCTGGAGGACAGAAGGTGCCTGAACAACACCCGGGGCGGAGGAGGTACTCTCCACGCCTGCTCACCTGCTACTATCCCTATCGCCGACCCGATGGCAGCGTGCAGGCACATGAGTGGGGAGGAAAGCAGGATGGCGCACAGGAAAATGAGCCCTGTCCACAGATTGTCACAGCCGTATATCTGACCAACACCCACAGGCAGGGATTTCAGTAACTGCAAAAATAATTTAGGAAATAAGTCATTAAAATAACTGGACAGAAACCCATAGGACACCCACAAGCACATATGAAGTAATTTTAGATTTAGCATATCTAATCTTTTGAGATAAGTGTCATTAATTTAAAAAATTCTCCCTCTCTCTTTACAGAAAAATCTCAGTCCTATTTCTGCTTTATTCCCAGAGATACACCAGCCCTTCCCTGGTGTACTCAAAGCCTCTCAGCACCCGCCTCCACTCCCTGCTCTCCTGCCTGCACAGACGCGTGGCCTTGGTAACTGTGGTACCACTGACCCACTGTGAGGATCTCCCATGCCTCCCCATGAGGGTGGCAGGGACCACCACTTATACGTCTACTGCTTTCAACTGTCCATCCATGCTGGGGCCAGTCCATCCATGCATCTCTACAGTCCATAGAAATATTATTGTTCCCATGCAATCTGGTGGTTAATGAAGTCAGGGGATCTTATCCACAATTCAGAAGCAGGTCTATACTATGAGTTTGAGTCTACCCTAAGCTGGAGCCTAAATTATTCCCACCCATGCTGGATTTTCATGTCTACACAAGATTACTTCCTGTTTCTTCTAGACCAGAGAACTTGGCACAGGCACATCCAGCAGAACCAATCCTCAGGTAGCCAGGGGTGGAGAGTCGGGTGAGGTGGGGAATAAGTGCTGATGCTGAGGTGGCAGTTCAGAGGGAGGGGAAGGACAAGATCCCCACTTCCCCCGACCAGCACTGTCTGACAGAGCTTTGCATATCTTGGAATATTCTGTACCTTTGTTGTACTATACATGTGCCTATCGAGCACCTGAAATGTGGCTAGTGAGGCAAAGGAGCACAACTGTAATCTTACATTTTAATTAATTTTACATTTAAGTTAAAATACCCACATGGGGCTAACAGCTACTGTATTGGACAGTACTATTATCGGTCGATCAATGAATACTATAATTTTTAATGGGGAGTTATAATACGTTTCTTTTTATTTTCCTTCTGAGTTATTTCCAAATGCTCCCATTCATTTTCTGAGCAAGAAACTAAAGAAAAGGCTACGTAAGCTTCTTACATGTTTTGATCACCCAGCACAGAGGACAGCAAAAGGTGTTTTATAACCTCACAGTGGGAAAGCCAGTTTTTTGCACATGAGAAAAAGTAGGGTTTCTTTGGTTTTCTTTTGATTTCAAGTGTTTTCTTGCTTTTAATAACCATGAAAACAAAGATATTTATTAAATAAACACCATTAGGTAGAGCTGGAACTTTATTTGGGTTAACCAGGTGTTTAAAATGGTGTTCTCTCTATGCACATCTGTAAAGAGGTACATAGTATACAGCCTTCAGGGTGGTTCTCAAACTCTGGCCCACAGCACAAGTATTTAGGGGCTTGCTATACAGGTTCCCAGACCCACCCCCAGAGATTATTATTTAGGAAGTCTGAGATGGTGCTCATATTGGTACTTAAAAAACAATGATTCTGATGCTTACTGAAGCTTGAAGACCCAGAATTATTGTACTTATTCTGCGAGATCTAACATAAGAAAAGGCAGAACAGAGAGGTTCTGTGGTGGGTAAAACAGTAAGCAGCCAGTCCTTTTGGTAGGTCATGGAGGGCTTAGCCCCAGGTGGAGGTCCCTGCATCAGTGGCTAGCCCCCATCTCACCCATCCAAACAAGGGCCAAGTTTGCAATAGAATGTGTGATTTCCAATGGAGCTATGTTCTGGAATTAGCACTGCAGATCTTAGGGAAAGTTAGCTTTGACTAAAATAGTCATTTAAAAAAACCCCTTAAAGCCCAAAGCTTTGGAGAAGAACAAATGCTTTAGCTAGCAAAATGAAGACAGGAAGTCCTCCCCCTCCCCCATCCCACGAACTGAGTCTCTATAAGGTTCTGATGCCCATGGATGAGTAACCAGGAGGACGCTGGCTGTCTTCCAGAGCCAGGGGGAATGTGAAGAGATCGTGTATCTTACCTGCAGGCCATTGAGGTTAGACCAGGTGACATTGGGAACCGAGGTTATGGGTGAGAACAATTTTCCTGGGAAGAACGGATTGTAATGTCCTGTGGCCGAAAGGTACATGGTCAATGCCATGTTGAAGGGCAGGGTGAAGACAGGGAGGTCCCATTTGCTGAACACGGAGTTCAACCCACTTGAGAAAATTGGACTAAAAACAACAACAGAAGAGAATGGAAGAATATGCGTGTGGCAGCCAATGTTGACAAACCGAATCTCTCTGCTAGGGATGGCTTTTGAATATGCCCCTAAAGTACTGCGTTGGAAAAACCGTTCATAGAAAAAACAAACAAAAAATCCAAACACACTTGAGATAAATCCTGTCATAGAGAGAATAATTCTTACGTAAAGTAAAAAAAAATCAACTCATAGTTTCTTTGGCTTTTGAAAAATTACACCTGGGTTGCTTACAGTGAGCTATAAACCTCTAGGTTTCAAAAACATTTTTCTAGTATTTAAGACACAGGAAATAAAATATTATTTACATAGATAAAGCCACATGTGTGACCTACTTGATCAAATGCCCTTCCCTCCCCCTCAGTGGTAACCATGATCTTGAACTTGTCTATATCTCTACAAGTCTTTAGTGTATGTATTTTTTAAAAAGATAAACAATTATCCAAGAGAGGATGCAGGTGATGTGGGCTGGATGAAGAAAGTCTTAAACTCAAGGGGACAGAGTTTTAGGTCCTTGAGCAGGTGAACTGTGTGACCTTGGGCAAGGCACTGCTTGCTCCTCAGGGTCCTTGACTGTAAACTGGGGGTTGAATTAGTTGGTCTCTGGGACTCTTTTGCACACTCACTTCTTGACTTACTCAGAGGGCCATCCCTTTAAGATCAGAACTTCAGATTTCGTGGGTTGTGGGCGGGGGTGTGGTGAGCACCCACAGGCAATGACTCTTGCCCTTGAACCTGTTCCCCAGAGTAGGCTGGGAGTTACCTCCTGGGCAGGTGGGCTTTGCTGCCAGGTTCTCCCCACACTGCAGGTGCAGCCCGGGTGGGTGGCTCTCCTGCAGACACTGTTCAAGGCGGGCTTTACTTCTCATTTGTGTGGATATTAGTATTTTATATTCTAAATATGCTACAGTAAGAAGGAAATGTTTGCTTCCAAAAATAAAAATAAAAAAGATTTGTGACACTGTCAGCATAGAAACTAATTTGAAGAATTTAGGCTTTTTTTTTTTCTTTTAAGGAACTGAATTCAGTAAGTAACTTTTTCCTCATTCCACCATGATGCTGACACCATCCTTAATAAAATTTTTTTTTGAAGGGAGTGGGGCAGGTGGGTAAGGGGAGTTCATAGAGGCACGGTGGTTCTCAAAGTGGGATCCCTGGATTGGCCATATCAGCATTATCGGGGAACTTGTTAGAAATGCAAATTCTCTGCCTGCCCAGTTGAGCATTGATCCATGAACCAGGAGATCAAGGTTTGATTCCTGGTCAGGGCACATGCTGGGGTTTCAGGCTTGATCCCCAGTAGGGGGGGTGCAGGAAGCAGCTGATCGATGATCCTCTCTCAGCATTGATGTCTCTCACTCTCTCTCATCAGTAAAACCATATTAAAAAAAAAAAGAAAATGCAAATTCTCAGGCCCCATCCAAGTTGAACGGATTCAGGACCTCTGGGGATGGGAGCCGCAATCTGTGTTTCAACAGGCCCTGCAGGGGATTCCGATCGTGTGCAGGTTGAGGACCACTGATGCAGCCAAAGGCTCTCAACTTTGGTTGTACTTTATATATATATTTTTAAATATATTTTATTGATTTTAGAGAGGAAGGGAGAGGGAGAGAGAGATAGAAACATCAATGATGAGAGAGAATCACTGATTGGCTGCCTCCTGCACGCCCCCTACTGGGGATCAAGCCCGCAACCCAGGCATGTGCCCTTGGCCGGAATCGAACCTGGGACCCTTCAGTCCGCAGGCTGACGCTCTATCCATTGAGCCAAACCAGCTAGGGCTGTACTTTATATTTTTTAAAAAATATATTTTTATTGATTTCAGAGAAGAAGGGAGAGGGAGAGAGAGAGAGATAGAAACATCAATGATGAGAGAGAATCATTGATCGGCTGCCTCCTGCATACCCCCTACTGGGCATTGAGCCAGCAACCCAGCATGTGCCTTTGACTGGAATCAAACCCAGGACCCTTCAGTCTACAGGCCGACGCTCCATCCACTGAGCCAAACCGGCTAGGGTAACACTGATTGTACTTTAGAAACTTCTGGGGCTTTTAAAACTCCCAATTGCCCAGGCAACACCCCAATCAAGACTGATTACATCAGAATATTGGGGAAAGGGGAGAGGTGGTATGAAGGGCCATATGTACCAGTGTGTTTTAATGTTTCCTTTTCCCAATAGACACAATCCGAATCTAAATTTTTAAAAATGATTTCTCTAGAAGTTGCATTATATACATAACATGAAATTTATCACGTAACCATTTTAAAGTGTGCACTTATAGAGCACTAAGTACACTCACATTGTTGTACAACCAGCACCACCATCCAGTCTTAGAACATTTTTCATCTTGCAAAACAGAAGCCCTGTACCCATTAGCAGTAACTCCCCATTCCCACCCTCTCCCCTATAATTTGTTATAAAAGCATTTCAAAGACCCGTTATAACTTACCAAGTCATGGACATCACAGAGACAGGGAATAGCAGCCACCAGAAGTAGTCTCCCTTGTTTGAAAAGATGGCCATGAGTATCCCCACGAGGGTGGCGTTGTAGCCGTGCAGCCCGGCTGCGATTGCTGACCTGCGGGCGAGAGGCACAGCGGGGACATTTTCCAGGTGGACACTGGCTGGGCTTGCACTAGTGACACTTGTAAAGTCCAGGTCATATTCACATTAGAAAATGAGATTATATTTAGAAATCTATTTCCAAGTCTATAGAAGCCAAATACTACTAAAAATGTGAAAAAATACAAATGTACACTTAGAACAGCCCCCTACAGAGGCATCAGAGCTAACGATGTGCCAAACCAGTTCTGTTTCCTTTAGCCTTTCCTTCGGGAAGTTATTATTTCTTTGAAATCATTAAGGGCCTCTGACTTGAATAAAGCTTTTAGATGAAACTGTTTTTGAAATCTGATTTTCTTGGTCAGGCGTAAGATTCTTGAAATGAAAATTCACTTTCATAGTGTCTTTGATTTTACAATTTAACATACATTTTATCTTCCTGTGCTTCCATTTTTGTTGTCTCCAAACAAAGATTTCTAAGTTAGTACAAAGAAAGACAATTGCTTTTCTTTTACTTGGCAAAGTATTCCATTTAATTTGGTGCATATTTAGCACCTATTTTTTTCTTGGGGCCCTTTTTGCTTCTGAGCATTTAACCTCACTTCTTTTTTGCTCTTCCATTCCAGACCCCGTATTCCATTCCCCCCCTTACTATTATTACCTCTCACGGAAATTGCCATGTAGAGACCTGTGGTGATATTGTCCTATAGATGAAAAAGGGGCCACATACTAAACCTGACAAGCTTAGGGAGGCCTGTCTGGGGGAGGGAGGGATGCCTACAAACTCAGAGACCTAAAGTAACCTCATAGGATGGTCTGAAATGAAAACTTTCTAACTAAAAGCAGTTGCAAGGCAGGTGGTCATGCCCTAGGGCGGCGTTCTTCTCTAACAAAGGTCAATCTTTACTTTAACTTAGCCTGTCTATTGTCTTTTTGCATCTGCAATAACATACCCCTGGAATGTCAGGGTAATTTTCTTTTTCCAGACCCCTCAGGGTACAAACACTGCACCAAAGCAGAGACCTCAAATCCCCTCATTGTTATTATCATGTTATCCTATATCCACCTAAGTAAAAGAAGTATGTATCTTTAAAAAAAAGTTTTATTCCTTTTACTTTTTACCCAACCCCAGAGATTTCCCCGCCTCTCTTTTCCCCCTCCCTAATCTATCACCAATGGATTTCATGTAACCCTCTTAGGTCTTCCCCTTTGATTCTAATGTATAAAATAAGTGGTAAAATTGCCATTTTCTGGAGCATTTTTCTCATTCCCTTGAGATTGTGTTTCCTGGCAATTGTGGCCAGTTTGGCTCAAATAAAAATTCTTACAGGTTTGGACATTTCTTACATTGACTGTTGGCCCTGCATGTCATGAGATTTAGCGGATTCTAAGGGAATATATTCTTTTAAATTTGACTTTATTGGTGTTACACTGGTTAATAAAATTATATAGGTTTAAGGGGTACAGTTCTATAATACATCATCTGCATATTGTGCATTCACCACCCCAAGTCATGCCATTTCCATCACCATTTACCCCCCTTTACCTTGTCCTGACTCCTCTCACCCTCATTTTCCTCTGGTAATGACCATACTGTTGTCTATGAGGTGTTTTTTTCTTAATCCCTTCACTGTTTTTTACTTAGCCCCCCACCTTCTCCCCTTGGATAGTCTGTTTCTATTTTGTTACTTAGTTTGTTCTCTCCTTAGATTCCACATATAAGCAAAATTACATGGCACCTGTCCCCATCTGACTGACCCACCCCATCCAGCACAATGCTCTCCAGGTCCATTTGTGCATCTGCAAAAGGCCAGATTTCTTTCCCTTCCATAGTAAAGCAGTGTTCCATGGTGTAAATGCACCACAGCTTTTTTATCCACTCATCTACTGATGGGCACTTGGTAACCTCACTTCCTCTCCCTGGCACCATGAAGGGCCCGGCATTCAAGGCTGAATGAGCCACAGGTGTGAAGATTATGGAGTGAGTGGGTGAGATCAAATGCGGGGCCCCAGGGGGAGTTGACACAGTCAGTGAGCCACACTCCCGGGTGGCAGAGGATCGTGTGAGAGCTCCTTGGCTTGTTGGTAACTGGAGCAGGAGGCACCCATGATCAGCAAGATGATGTCATGCTGAGTGAGAGCATTAGAAGAAGGACTCCCTGTTCAAACGTCCTTTGTCTACCTTTAATAATCCCCCAGGCCGTGTGGGAGGTGATGCACTTTGTATTGATTTACCCCAGGAAGTGATAACGCCCTTCACAATTGGGACTAAACATGACGACACTGGAGAACTAATGCAAAGACATGTCCTCTCAAGAACTGACTTTCAGAATTAATGCTTTAGTTTGGTCAACAAATTTAATGGCAATGCCTACAAGTTGTGGAACATCCTGGTTAAAGCAGCAAGAATATGTATATTCACTTAAAACAGAGGGTTGCTGTTTTAATGCTGTCCTTTGAGGACCGGGATGAAGAAAAGAGATTTGTAAACTAGCATGTGCGTATATGCCTGGTCTTCTAAAATACACCTGATAAGGAAAATGGGTCAGTTAGCAAAGCAATAAAGGAACCTTTGCTATGGCACAGTCCAAGACCACACCTCCAAAGTGGAAAGACCATTTCTTGACATGCACTGGGAAAGGGTTTAACCTAAGATACTAAATCACCTTCTACAGATAACAAATCAGGCTCCTTGGAGCTGATGCAAAAGTGGAGCATTTGCTGACTCTCTCCCCAAGAATCTTCTTAGGCAATGCACAGTAAGAGCTATAAGAGCTTAGTTGTGTAATGACAACCCACAGGGGATTATGCATTGACCTTGAACACTGGGAAGACCTGCAGCCTCCCTGGAGAAACGGGTTAGTCAGGAGTGTTCTACACCCCTGATGGGTGTCAGCTCATCCCTTCTTCTTCTCCCTTCTCCTTCTCCTTCTTCTTCTACTTCATCTTCAACATTTTAATCACATTTAATTCAGTAGTTCTATTGTAAAATGATACTAAGACTGTTTGTCAGAGAAGTGTGACCACATATCAATGTATTTTCAAATAGGATGATTTCCTTATGTTTATTACTTTTAAAAATGCCATAAAACATTTTAACCACTTGGCAGAACACTTTGTAAAGTGGATGCTATTTCTAACCTAGCACATAGTTCAGAAGATATCCTAACACTACAGTCAGAACTTGCTGACTTGAAATTTGTGGTTATTCATCTCTCTAGAATCTGAGCAGAATGAATTTACTGAACGAATCATGGACTAAAGATATAAAGGGGATTATTAAGCCAATAAGCTTTTCATGCATTTTTGCCCAAACAAAAAACATGTTGATGATAAATATTGATCGATTATTAAAGAAGATCTCTTTAGAATCTCTCCTGGGATTTACTTGTAGCTTAGTTCTGGTTACCATGTACTGCTATGAGAATTTGGCATTGTTCAGACTGGCTACTTATTCAGGTGCCATGAATAAGAGCAAATATAAAGAGTTCTGTGGAATAAAGGTTGTTTCTCCTGGGAGGAGTGGGGCTTTATTAGGGCTACTCCTGTGTCCTCGGACCTGAGAAGAGTGGCTTGGATGGGTGCACCTACCTGTCCTGACTGAGCATCAGGGCTGTCAGGGTGGAGACCACGGTTCCGATAAAGCCATTGAGAGCCCACCAGGGGTTCTGGACCAGGAGTCCCACCAGAATCAGGATTCCACTGATGGGGTTGTTGACAAGCGCCACCTGGGATAGGCCCCGCAGAATCCAGTCGAAGAACTGGAGCACTTGGGGTTTGTCTGCAAACGATGACAAGGGCAGAGCTAAGAAAGCAGTGAGGAGCCCCAAGTTTAGGGCCCTCTTGAGCAAAATCATCCAAAGCCCCTCTGATGAAGGTGAAACTTATTTTTTTTATATTCTTTGAATAATTTTCTCTTTAGTGGCACCCAGATCCTTAAGCATCCACTTTCTTTATGCTCAACCCACGCTGCTCCTAGTAGAATTGCAGCTCCAGAAAGTGTCAAATGCACTTATTCATCATGCGTAGAGGCACAGACTTTTAAGCCAAAGGACTGAATTACCAATAGTAAAATATGAGATTTTAGGTACTGAAACAATAAAATGGAGCCAGTTGTCTTCCTCTGATAGGAGCAAGATCCTGCCCTGACCACTATCTCCATTAAAAAAAAAAAGTTTGAAGAGGCTTGCAGGTTAAAAGATAAAAAGTTTAAAAATGGGGAGGAAAGAGCTAGAAAGTAGGTGAATACAGTCAAACCTTGGTTCTCGAACTTAATTCATTCTGGAAGGCTATTCATGAAGTGATTTGTTTAAAAATGGAATCATTTTTTCCCATTAGAAATAATGTAAATTGAATTAATCCATTCCAGACCCCCAAATGATTTACTGTTTTAACCTTTCTTATATACAGTACATGTCTAATGTACTGTTTAATCTATAAACAAACACTTCTTAAATGTATCGAACCATCCCCTTCTAGCCTGAAAGGAATCACTTTCAGCACTAGGTCCAGCTCCCGGTGGTGTCTTTCAGGGGTGCAGGTCTTTGCTTGTTCACATATCACTGCCTCTGAAATGCTGCCACTGGCTAAGTGCTTGTCATTTATCCAAATCAACAACAGTTTTTCTGCCTCTTCAACTGCCTGTGATCATTGTTTCTTTCACACCCTTAGCAGCATTAGCACTCCTGATGGCCTCTTTATGTTTTAAAACTGCGCTAATGATTGATTTTCACCAGCAACAAAAGCATTCTCTCCTTTGTTTGTTGCCTGAGAGATGCTTTTTGTCACGCTGAGGTATCAGCATGAATGGGTTGTCAGGCCCAAAACCGAAGCTTGGTTCTAAGACAATCCAACTGAGACATTTTTTTCTCCTGAACAACTTGGTGGAGACTGAGATTCGAAAACTGCGGTTTGACTGTATAACTAAAGATACGAGTAGAAGCATCAGCAATTTCTTCCAAATCCATTTCTCACATGTCTTCAAGGGATGGAAGCAAAAATACCTTTAAGCCAATTGGCAAATTCTTTCATGTCACCGGTGACATAGCTGAGAGCCTTGGGAAGGCGTCTTCTCCTTCGACGCGGTGAGGTCAGGTTTTCACCCCTGTCCACCTTAACCATAGTGGGGCTGTCCTCCATGGCTATCTCTTCCCCTGGCCCCTTGAGGAAAGAACAGAGCTCGTAAACACCTGCGTGCAGGCTTCACCAGGCTAGTCAGCATAGGGCCTGGTCACAGTAGCCACAGAGGATGAGTTTAAATGCATTATTTCATCTGGACCATGACCTCTCATGATATTAAGAAATTACCATTTTCCTCTTGAAATATCATCATGGAGATGATTGCCCAAACCCAAATTCCATCCTACTTTCGTGATTACTGTCTTTGATGCTATCATGAGAAGGTTCTTGTCTTTATTTTCATAAGGTTCGGCTCCTAATTCAACAAACATTTATTGAGTGCTTATATCCTGCACTCAAAGATCTCATTCAGCCTAGTGGAAAAGGCTGGAAAACAGTTAATTTCAACCTAACGAAGCAAATAGTAATGTAGAAAGAGTTAACATCACATGCTTAAGCTTCATGCTGTCAATTAAAGGAGCCAGTCATCAGATTACAAAATGGTGCTCACTGATGCAGACCAATCAGCTGCTTTCTAAGACCAACAGCCTTTTAAAATTAAAACTTAATTTTATGGAAAAGGCTTTATGTTTAAAAGTTTGAAGATAAGAAAAATTTTAAAAGCAGTTTGTGTGTGTTAACACTGCCTAAGAAACCCCATCACACACATTCTTCAAATTCAAAGATTACTTGAATATGCCCAGCCGGAGTGGCTCTGTGGTTGAGCATCAACCTATGAACCAGGAGGTCAGGTTCGATTACTGGTGAGGGCACATGCCTGGGTTGCAGGCGGGGTCCCTGGTGGAGGGTGTGCAGAAGGCAGCTGATCAATGATTCTCTCATCATTGATGTTTCTATCTCCCTCTCCCTTTCTTTCTGAAATCAATAATATATATATAGATTATGTCCTCACATCAGGCGACCACTTCAGATATTCCTCATTTTTGGAATTTGTTATTTAAACGTTTTAAAACAGGCAAGAGTAACATTACACAACGGTATAGAAAATAGGAAAAGTGGGAGTGGACCACGCTGTTGAAAACCAAAGAGTTGTAATGTAAGAACTGTACAATAGAAGGATGTCCAGGGTGTAATTATAGTAAGCATGCTTCAGAAAAATAACAACATAGCCATGGCTTGTGTTCACTTGAGATTCTTCCCTCCCCATGGTTAGTGTGAATGGGAAAGCACCAGCATCACCAGAATATGGTACTCTGCGGACAGAACTGGTTTCATGGTAGACACAAGAGAATACCAATGATGCCATCTCAGAGGTAGGCAAAAGGAGAAGACAATGGCACAACCCCCTGGAGCATGCAAGAAAGGCCAAGAGCACAACCAGGTTAGTGTGAAGTAGGTGAACACCAAAACCAGAAGGCATAACTGTGGAATGCTGAAGCCACAGGCACATAAGACACGACCACAGAAATACCAAAGCCCATGTAGATAAACCAGCTCACCTTCTACCTGTGGCCAGGCTGTGAATAAGGGGATCTCATGGCTATTTTTGGCCCCTTCATTGTTCCATTTACCATGGCCAACAAAGAGCTATTAACAGATAGAAAAGTTATGCTTTGTTTTCCTTCAATCCCGACTCTAGTTTTGCCTTTTATTAACCCTAATACGGAAATCAATGTGGGCAACTGACTTTTTATTACATAACTATTGTACTTTCATTGTGTTATTTCACTGTTTTAACCATCCTGCTTTCAAACAATGGTGAACCATTAATCATAACACAAAGTAGAAGGTATTTATGGAACACATTCTAGATTAAGCTATTTTGTTTTGACAAAATAGTGTTAGATTCTTGCATTTGTGAGACATCCAATGAACCTTTGTATTAAGAATCTCTTCGATTGAAAACTGCTGGAGGTTAGGAGCCAAAATAAAGTCTGTATGGAGCTCACTGGCCCCAGAGTTAAACATGTAAAACTGAATTAGTAAGCAGTTATAAAAAATTGTCTTTTATTGCATAATCTAAGTGATGGCTACCACTTATTTTCAGATATCTCCCTCTTTAAATCTCATTCTTGAAAATATTGCTTGGTAAGCCCTTCCTCAGCTACAGTGACTTGTTTTAAAAGCCAGGCCAACTTATTGGAGGCATCAGCCTTCTGCCCGGGCAGCCACAAAAGGCTCAGATACAATCGCCCCGAGTTTCTCAGATCAGCATGGAAGGAAGCCATTAGAGGGGCATTTTCCGTCAAGTACAGAAACGAGTGGGAATATATGGGTTATTCTGGGGTGAACAAATTCATGTTCTCAAAATTTCCAGCCTACATTTATTTATTTTAGAAGGCTTGAAATACACCATCGCCTCCGAGATTTTGGAGATACAGATACGAAACTTGATAGCATAACTGGCCTGACGTGATCGGGAACCTGAAGGGCCTGAGTGCCCTGCGGAGCCGCCCAAAGGTAAATAAAGACTGAATTTTCATCTCAATCCGCAGCCTGCCATCAAGAAGGCTTATTGCCACTGTCTCTCCAGGGTCCACGCCTGGGGTGTGTGGTAGGGCCTCCATGCCTCGGACACAGGAGTCTTCTCCTGAGGTGAGCAGACAGCTGCTGCTGATTCGGAGCCAAAGGAACCATTTGTTCGGAACTACAAGAAGCTTCTGGAGACCCTGGGAGCCCTGACTTCTTGCTCTGGAACTCAGGCATGAGCACTGGTTATGAGAAGCCAGTAGCTTAAAGGCTGCGGTTCATCCTACAATTTTATCACCCTAGACCAGTGGTTCTCAACCTGTGGGTCGCGACCCCTTTGGGGGTCGAACGACCCTTTCACAGGGGTCGCCTAAGACCATCGGAAAACACATATATAATTACATATTGTTTTTGTGATTAATCACTATGCTTTAATTATGTTCAATTTGTAACAATGAAATTGGGGGTCACCACAACATGAAGAACTGTATTAAAGGGTCGCGGCATTAGGAAGGTTGAGAACCAGTGCCCTAGACTCTATCTATGTAGGGAACTTTAAGAATCCACACAGCCTAACTGGAAAGGCAATGGGAGACAATGGAGCAAGGATCATCCACTGATGCTCAAACTTCTCAAATCTAACTAAGTCGGCCATTAGCCTTTAACAGAAGGCAGGACAAGAAAATGCAAGTAAGAAACCCTAATAAAATAGAAGCAGGATAAAAACCCCAGGCTAGTTTTTCCCAGCTTTCCCGTCATTATCCAAACCCAGCAGCTCACCCATCCGGCCTCTGAACCATGAGAAGTGCCCTGTGAGTTTCTGGACCCAGCCCCGTGCACATCCGGGCAGCCCAAGCCGTGCGCTCAGCCGAGCGTGAGGACCCACTTCCCGGCTCCACTCAGGAAAGACGCAGGGGCGCAGGTGCCCAGGCTCCCGGAGGCAGAGGCTGCAGGAGGAAGCATACCTGTTCCGGCGGCCCCCGGGCCCAGGCCAGCTTTAGCCGGGAGAAGCCTCCGCGTGTTGCCTCACCAGCTTTATTTCCAAAAGGGTTCCTCCAAAGAGGAACAGCAGAGGCGTCACCAGCGCCGCCAGTCAAAGACCGTCCATTCATCCTCCTTCCTCTCCACACTCTCCATATATGACAAAGGGCAAAAAATACAAGAATCAGCAGGACGCGCGCCTTGGTTCTGCCGGGCAGGTGCACTGCGTGCGAGCTGGAGGGCGGCAGGAGCGTGCCAGGTGTGTTCCTGGGCGGAGGAGACGTGGCCCCCGACGGAGACCCCTAACCGAGAGGAGAGGGCCGGCTTCTCCATCAGCCAAGCGCTCCGTCAGCAAAGAGAGACAATGAGCTGACCACACACACCGGATGTTCATTTTACATTGCTTAGAACGAAACAAACACAAACAAACAAAAAATGGTGGCAACCCGTTCTGCAAAGACAGCGACACAGAGATCTTGTTCTGCTGCGCGTTTGTATTACCAGGAGGCTGGCAGACCTGAAGCCGGCTCCAGCGGGAGGGGTGGGCTTCCGGGTCTGAAATGCTTCAGGCCAAACGGTTAGGGCTCCGTCCTGGAGACAGAGGCCCAGGCAACTATTTCCTCAGTCTTGTTCTTTACAAACGTGAGAAGAAGGCGTGGTGCGGACTCTGATTTTCTGTAATAAGATACTGGCTACACTTAACACACAGAGAAAGCCCAGTCTAAGAGAATGCTAAATGGTGTTGTTTTTTCTTGTATCTGAATAACAATTGTTAAATATGGGACATCATCTTGTTAATAATAAACAATTCTTAGTTGAATTCTACAAGTGTGGCAGTTTTGTATTTATTTTTTTAAACTTCCGTTGCATCCAAGGATATAATTCTCCCTTCATAGTTCCAGAAAAGTTGTATGTGTGGCATTTCTTTCTCTCTCTCCCTCTTATTTAATTTTTACTTTCTTCTACTGCGTCAGTATGAAATGCAAGAACTTACACTCTACTAGAGTCATTCAGAACAATCTCCAGTTGTGGAATATATCCCTGTCACGGCTTAGAAAATAACTGTGTGCATGTGTGTTTATCTGTGGTTAAACCATCTGGTTTGTTAAGTACCAAACTGATGTGTCTATGGGTTACATTGTACATATTTTCGTTTGAGAAAGAGCAATGGTAAGACTCTTCTCATACACGGTTAAAAAAATAAAGAAGAAAAAAGGAAAGAGAGAGATAACAGAAACCATCACAGTTCATCAGAGCAGACGCATAGCCCTCCTGTCCCTGCAGGGCTCCTGCCTTCCCCCCACTACGAAAATCACACACATCTTGGAGAATCACATCCTCTGAGCTCAACATCACTATTTTCTCAGAGCCAAGAGACGGTAAAATTTGAGAGCTGGGTGGGGTTTGAGAGAGTGCATAGTTCAAGCCTTCGTTTTATAGAAGAGAAAACTGAGGTTCAGAGTGGGAACCCTCCAAGTTCACTCAGCAGTCAGTCTTACGGGATAGGAAGCCTTGGTGGTTCTTTGTCTTTCAGTCTGGAGCACATTAGCACCACCCAAGAGTCTATTCAAGTCAACAACCAGAGAAGAACAGCTCCTGAGTGCAGCCTGCAGCAGGCGCTAGGGCTCAGTGGGGTAGTAGACTCAGCCTGTCTCCATGGCTGCCTTGATATAACTCAGATAGATGGGGGTTGAACAGTGACAAAGGGCTCGGCCACTCCCAGTTTTACCCTGTGCCCTGGAAGGAATCAGTGACTGTTCTGACAAATAAACATCTCCTGTGCCTCAAAGTAAGCCTCATTCTCCTGCATCACTGACACATCCACACCAAGGCTGGTGTGTGCTGAGCTTAACATCCTGAAAATGTTCTGGAAACTGCTTTCTGGCAGGAATCAGAAAGCCTAGATCACCAGTGAAACAAAACAGTGTTCATCATTCTAATACAGGCAATATCAGAATTTCAATCCAACCATCACTCCCCATTTTATTATTCAAAATAAAACTCGTTCTATTGTCAGCATATATTAGAAATTTGTGCAATTAGAGAGACCCAGAAGTCTCCAATTTTCTAAGTCTCAAGTACAGGCATAACTTGGAGATATTGCAGGTGTGGTTCCAAACCACCGCAATAAAGTGAATAGCTCAACAAAGCAAGTTGCACAATTTTTTTGGTTTCCCAGTGCCTATAGAAGTTACGATTACACCACACTGTAGTCTATTAAGCATGGAATAGTCTATTAAGTCTAAAAACACAATGTACACACCGTAATTAAGAACAATTTATTGCTAAAAAATTACTAATCCTGATCTGAATCTTCGGTGAGTCATAATCTATTTTCTAGTGGAGAGTCTTATCTTCAATTTGTTAACCACCCACCACCTCGCCCCCCTAATTTACACAAAGCACAATAAAGCGAAGTGCAGTAAAACGAGGTATGCCGGTATCACTTAAAAAAAATAGTACAAAGTTCTGGATATGGATACAGAAGAAAGAATTTAAATATTCAGGCTCTTCCATATTAAAGACACTTTCAACATTGACATTTATTTGGTACTTACAATACTCTTTAGTATTTTAGTATTTTAGGTAGTTTTTGATATTAAGTGGTGGGAGGTGCTCCGTTGTCCTTAAAGCTGTAAGCAGAAACAAAGAGAACGCTGTCAGTTATTCCTGCCTCCTGATTAAAACGCCTTTCTCTTGGGAACACACTACTCCTAGCAGCCTGAAGGTCTGAATTCCACAGTAGAAAGTGCAGCTGCAAGGAACTTGCCAAATGCACGGCTTCCATGAGCCAGCGCGCCCTCCTGGAGCTGAGCACTCCCCCTGCAGCAGGACAACACATGCCGGAAGATCCATAAAACCGAATTAGAAAGGGCCATTGCCAGCGGCCCACTTTTTTTTGGAGTCAGTTATGCCTCCAACTTTACTTCATTATTTCCAGAACACAGCCCGAAACGCCTGTACAGCGGGGATGGACTCAGTCACCTAGCACGTCCCAGAGACACCTCGCTGCAGACCCTCTCCCACGTGGAACTCGGGTGCTGTGCCCCCACCCTGCTTCAGAGACCAGAAACAAAGGCCTGGCTTCCAAGCTTCCAGGGAGAGGCCTGGGGCTTTGGGAAGCTGCTTTCTAGCAAAACTCTGACTTTGCTGTTTCTACCCAGTTCCAGACTCTCTGAAACATTTCTCCATTCAAACAAAGAAAAGGGAAAAGGAGCAAATTTTAAAGTGGACCGAGCACCCAACAGAAGTGAATAGAAATAAGGAGGGTACTCACACTCCGGCTGGCTTCCCGGGGCAGAAGGCACTGGCTGATAAAGCCCAGCCGGGCTCTGCTGAAGGGAGGGTGCTTAGGAGGAGGCAGTGCTGGGAGGGAGGCACCCAACAGTTTTATAGTCAGAACCCCACTCCGCATATCCGTGCACTCAGCTCTCTCCTCCCACTTCAGGCACCAGTGCCAAAGCAGTGCTGAGAGACTGGTCCCCTGTCCTGTACCTGGTCTCTCTCTCGCTCTCTCTCGCTCTCTCTCGCTCTCTCTTTCTCTCTCTCTCTCTGCTTTTGATTTGGTGCCAACATCTTTTCCATCCTTTCCATGACATTCTGAGGTCTTTGCTCAGTCATAATCCTACTCAAATTCATCTTTTTCTTCTCCATACTGTTTCCAGTAGCTCCTACCCTCACCCAGAAATATGTTTGGGAAAGTTCAAAAGAGTATCACTTTTAAAACCAAGGTGGCAGGTTGCTATGCAATGGACTCTGGAGCAAAGTGACTGCACCTGGGGGGAGGGGGAGTTTTCTCGTAGACCGGACACAGCTTCTGCACAGGTGTAAGAACCCAGCAAGGTCCGAGGCACGTGGTGCGAGGGTGTGGGGTACAAGGGGTAGACAATTTGTTTATTTTGGAAACCAAGCTGCCCTTTCCCCAGCGAGGAGGAGAAAAAAAAATAAATGTTTCCCTGCACCGTCTCTCTATCTAGGTGAGAATCCCAAGACAAATTCCACTGCCCTTTAAAAGTCCAGAGGCTACATGGTCAACAACATCGTGATAAGTGCACACGGTGACAGATGATTACCAGAATCAGTGAGGTGATCACGTTGAAAGGTCTAAAAATGTTGTATCACTATATTGTACACGTGGAACTAGTATTATCAACGTAAGATTGTACACAAACTATACTTAAATAACAATAAATTTTAAAACAGTCCAGAGGCAAACATTCCATAGCAGAGGAATCTAAAATTGAAGTGGAAAAAAAAATCCATTTCTTCCTCATTCTTCTGAAATGTCAGTTTGGCGGCATGTTCTGTATGGGAGGAATGTACGTCAGGTGTGCTTCAGAGCACAGAAAGCTGTGCCCATGTCATCAGTCGTTCTCTCTGGGCTTCCCGCCCGCCTGGAGGAGCTGATAGCCCTTGTCAGTGGTCAGCAAAGCAGCGGCAACTCTCTGGCTCCACCCCCTGGACACCCGCCAAACCACAGGGCTCCCAGTCCTCTTGGGGACTCCCTCCCTCCAGTTGCCTCATATAACTGAGGGTATTTGTGTCTGGCGCCTGGACGGGAGACCACAGTTCCAGGTTCATGATTAGAGTTTTGAGGGTCTGGCATATTTCCCGTCAATATTTTTTTTTCTGGTAAAATAAGGAGAAAGGAAACTCCTAGGGTTACCCTGAAAGGGGAAAATGAATCATAAGAGAACAGTCTGAGGGACTGGTACAGGAATGAAGGAAACTGCACTAGTGTTCCTTATGCCAGTGACCTACACTCCCCAATAATAATGATGATAGTAATGATAATGATACAAATTGCACAAATAGATGAGCATTCACTCTATGCAAATGAGAAATCCAACTTTGCACCGTCTGATTGGTCCACATAGCACTGTCCTCCTGATTGTTCAGAATTGCACATTCTGATTGGTTATGATGCAAATGAGGATATAGCTGTACATCTCTGATTGGACGGGGCAGATCTCAGACCATTGGTTGAAATATGATTCCAGGACCTCTTTTATAGGGGTTGGCTCAGCCCACAGGAACACAGTGCAGGAGTCTTGACAGCCCAGTGTGTGGCTTTTCCCTAAAATACAGCCTGTGTGAGAGGCCCCTTGTAAAAAATGGCTGCTAGACTCTGATGATAAATTTGGTCCCCTAACCACAAGAAATCCTTTTGACAGGTATATTCCTCTTAAGTCATGAAGAGAAAGCCTGAGTAATCCTTGGTCCCCACCCTCAACCCCAATAAAAGTAGAAACTCAGGCCCGTGGGAGCCTGTTCTCTCTCTCTCTCTCTCTCTCTCTCTCTCTCTCTCTCTCACTTTCTCTCTCTCTCCTCACGGCCTCATTGTGTGACCCCAGGTGTGCTGTGCAATTAATTTCCAGGTCCTATGAGAAATAGTCATTGCTAAGTTTCCGAATGGTCATGGCTGAAGGATGTCTTGAGATTGTCATGAGGACTACAGGTTCTAGCCACGACACTGGCTATTGATAGGCTGAAACTAGCATAGACCCACCATCGACACGCGTTTATAGACCTGTCCTAAAGCCGCCTCCACACGTACCCAGGCAGCCTTCTGCTTCCGTGGCCCTGGTCAGGGGCTGAGTCTCAAGTCTTCTTGGCAGAACCACCTCCTCTTCTGCTGCTCCTCTCGGCCTCTCCCTGGGCCCTATGAAGCCATACTTATCACGCGATGTGCTGCTCACAAAAGGCAGCCTTGCTACATGCTATTCACAGGTAGACAGGTAGTGCAAAGCACGTGGGATTCGGAGTCGGCCAGACCTGAGTTTGATTCTGGCTGTGTCCCTTACCTGAGCTGACTTAGGGCATGTTACTCACCCTCTCCGAACCTTAGGTTCCTCGCTGTAAAGCGGGTGAGTTTACTTCCTTCATGAGGTTGGGATGGAATTCTGCAAGACGGGACGGCCGCAGAGGGCTCTTCTGCGTCCTGCATCGTGAGCAGGTTCTTTCTAAATGGAAGAGAATGTGCTAAAGAAAAAGCACTCTCCCTCTGCCCTTTCTAGCCTCACCCCCATGAAGGGAGACGTGAAGGCAGCGCGCCCGGGACAGGACGTTCCTCTGCAGTGTGCTCTGAGCCCGACGTTTAGTTGGTAAATAGTCGGACAAAAAGGCACCAGATGAAAGCCCGAACTCCCAGAATGCCACTAGGGGTTACCCTTGTGTTGGCATTCTCTGGCCAAGAGGAGCCAAGAGGCAAG
Source organism: Myotis lucifugus (assembly GCF_000147115.1). Lineage (NCBI taxonomy): Eukaryota > Metazoa > Chordata > Mammalia > Chiroptera > Vespertilionidae > Myotis > Myotis lucifugus. The sequence continues at coordinate 4,285,451 of NW_005871064.1, forward strand.
CAGGCACACAGTAGGCAAGCAGGCACACAGTACCCACAGCAGCAGGGAGGCGGGGAGGCGGGGGATGCCAGGAGCCCCTGAGGTGCCTCCATTTTTAGCTCTTAAATGTCCCCCCAGCTTTTAAATTAAATTCAGGCCAGTGTAAGGCCCATCACATAGGATTCTGGCGTCTACAGCCAGTGCCTAAGGGTGTGCTGGTTGTGCACCAGACAAATGCACTGTCTAAGGGGCACCATTAGCATCCTAGACATGTATGCATTTACTACAGAACTCCTGCAGGTGGAGCTAAAGTGTCTTGAGAACAAGGGCCCTAGGGTGCCTTTGCACAAAGGGGCCATTTGGCTAGCAGTGTCCTGCTGGCGTTTAAACATCTTTTCCCAACGAGGAATAATAGGGAAGGGGGTAGGAGGAGCATCATTTCAGTCCCTTTAGACGAGGTTGAGGAAGGGAGTCAAGTGTTGGGAAAAAATGAGGGTTGGTGCTGACATGGCCCAGTTTCCCCTGACCCTCCCTTCAGGGTAATTTACAACTTGTTAGATTGTTTCCTCACCATGGAAGATATTGTGATATTAGCCCCAAGCTTAGGCAGTCGAGCTTTAGTTTATAATTAGGCTGTGAAGGGAAGGTGGGATGGTACCATCATTGCAAATGGGGCTTTCCGCACCAGGGGGCTGGCCTAGTGTGACAGGCTCCTGGCAAAGACATCAGCCACCAGAGGTTGAGTGGGATGGGTTGAGGCCCCTCCCAGCCAGGCCCTCACCAGGAGCATCATGGAGTGCCTCCAAGAAGCCGCAAGGGATGGATGTGGTGCATAAAGCGAGGTTGCTCTGTGGAGCTGAGGAGTGGCACTGGCTCCGGCTCCTCACAGCTGTCCCAGCTGGAGGCTTAGTTACTGCTGGCTGCCGTTGTGTCAGCTCAGCTGATTTAAAGGACCCTTTGTGGTTATCAGAAGTGTTCCCTATCATGCCACCCCTCCCCTGCCACCTTCCACCAATTGACAGCCAAGAGCTAGAGAGGGACTCAGTGTCTCCTGCGGCGCCCCTCCCCCCTGCTCTTTTCCTGTGCTGGGAACTGAGAGGTGCTACTTCTGACGACACTGGTACTTCACCCACCAGCTCCTCACTTGCCTCGCTGATTAGAGGAGTTGGACCAATTCTCAGTCTTGCCAGCACATTGGAATTTCCTGGGGGAGAGGAGACTTTTAAAAAATGCCGATAGTGGGTCCTTTTCCTAGAAAGTCTGGTATAATTGGTTTGGGATGTGAGAGCTTTAAACATCCTCTTGGTCATTCCAACATGCAGGCGAGGTTGAGAACCACTGGGCCGAATCTAATCCTAATACAAAGAAGTGCGTGTGTCATAGTGGCATCAGATGGATTTGGGAGTTCGACAGACCAGGTTCAAGTTCCAGCCAGCCCTGACACCCCCGGGGAAAATTACTTCAGCTTTCTGAGCCTTAATTCGGTTAAGAAATTAATGGAAGTTAATTAGACCTACTTTGCCAAATATAAAGATTAAACAAGATCAGGCCACATAATAGGCATTCAAGAAAAGATAACCTTTATTATTATTCCCCCCCTAAAAGCAGTTCCTACCTCCTACTTTCTTATTTCTGCCAATGGGGCCATCATTACCCCAGTTCTTAGGCTCAACACATGTTTGATGAGTGAGTAATGAGTGGCAGATCTGACCATCCTCGCCCATGAAGGAGAAGGGAAGGTTTCTTTCATTCACTCTTGCTCCTGTTCCTATGTCTTCCCAGTGTGACCCGATATCCTTGGGGAGTTGCTCAGCCAGGAGGACTTTCTGCCTCACCGGGACCTTCAGAATCAGAATGTGAATTTGAACCAGATCCCCAGGGGGTCTGCGTGCACTTTAAAGCTTGGACACAACCCTCTCAAACATCCCTGTCCTTGCAACATAGAGAAAAAGGATGCATTCAAGCCGCTGGAGTGGTGACAGCTTACAGATTCCAGCGTCTTGGTTGGAGACACCATGGTGAGTCCAAGTGAGTCATGGTTACATCCCAGCTGGCAGCAGGGAGCATGCTGTCACATGCCAGGCCCTGCTGGCCAGGGCAGAGCTGTAGGCACAGCCTCATCACCCCATTAGACTTCATCAAGCCATTCTGTCGGGTTCCACCCTCTGCCTGTGCCAATTACTTCACAAAGGCTCAGAGAGTGCCTTCCCACCATCAGTCACTGGGAGAGATTATTTCAGGTCACGAGAGGGTAATGCTTACATGCACAGGGAGGCTGGTGGGGCCCTATGGTCCTTCCAGAGGGCACAGGACTGATACGCCCTGCACTGCAAGACTGATCCCACACCCAGGGTCTTGGGGATCATCCTTAAGCATTTTCCTGGTTGGCCTCCACCCCTTGGTTCTCCAACTTAGATTCCTTGGTCTTTTTACCCAGGACCCCTGCAATGACCCACCACCCCACCCCAGTACTCAACTCCTTGCCCAAAAGGCAAAACACCCCATGCTCTGAGCTCCCCCTACCCTGCCTTTGCTCACCCCTGATTTCCCATCCTACTGTGTATCAAGGTGGGTTCTCAGGACCCTAGGCGATGGTGTAAAGCAGCAACAAGACACAGGGAACATTAGTGTCGGGGCCAAGGCTGTATGTGATCAATGGGCTTCTATGGGCTTCAGCACGAGGGATTTGTAAATCATGAGCCTGCCAGGGAGCCCACCGTGTAGTCTTCCAGGGAGGGGCGGGATGCCTGTCAAGTTTCATCAAGAACCAACATATTTTAAGGCTCTCTTGAGTTGGTGTCTGGAGTAGGCAGAGGGAGCATAAGGCCCTTAACATTTGAGTGGCACCGAGTGAAGGCAATAAAAGAAATAATGGGATTTGAGGAAGAAACTCGAGTGTCAGCTGAGGGAAGCGTGACATGTTTGTGGGCTGTGCACAGCTCCGTGATGGCACTGGAGGGGGTGTGCTAGGAGTGATGGCCCAAAATGCTCCTTCATGTTCGCATAAGGCACCTGAATGGACAGCCCTCTGCTTTTGCTTCCTTGTGATATGATACACTAACCAGACATTGAGCCTTATGAACCTCTAGCATCAAAAAAGTATAGGTGCCCTAGCTGGTTTGGCTCAGTGGATAGAGTGTCGGCCTGAAGGATCCGGGGTTCAAGTCTAGAGAAGCCAGTCACGGAAGAGTACAGAAGGTATGATTCCATTTATACAATGTTGCAGTTGATCAATGACTCTCTCTCATCACTGATGTTTCTATCTCTCTCTCCCTCCCACTCTGAAATCGATAAAAATATATATATTTTTAAAATACAGGCAAGAAAAAGAAAAAGATGGCCTTATGAACCTCTATGGCCATTTAAAATAGCAAAATTACACTTTAAGCTCTAAATATGGACAATATGGAATAGATGCAACTCACAATGTTAAGCGAAAGAAGCCAGTCACGGAAGAGTACAGAAGGTATGATTCCATTTATACAATGTTCAAAAACAGGCTAAACTGAGAATTCAGGATGTTCACCATTGGGAGGGGCCACCAAGGGACTTCTGGAATGCCAATAATGTTCTGTGTCTTGACCTGGGTTCTGATTTCCTGGGGTGTGTGTTTTCTTGAAAAATCACCAAGCTATACACTTATACGTGCACTTTAGTGTAAGTGTATTACACTTGAGTAAAAACTATGACATGACAATGTGAAGCAGAGTAAAGATTTCTGCTTCCCTAACAATGCAAACCTCCGCCTTATGGTAGAATAAATAGTAGCCAGGAGCTGTTGGAGGAGCTTTACTGCTATTATCTCACTTAACTGTTAAAAGAACTACAAGAACAGGTTTGTATAATTCCCATTTCAGGATGAGAAACTTGGGCTTAGAGGCATTTGACATATTCCCCAGTCCTCACAACTAGTAAGTGCTTTTCTTGGTAGCTATGCACTCTCATGGGATCGTGTGTCATTTTGAGAATCATGAGGTGGGGGACAGATCTGAGACTGGAAGACTAGACCTGAGTGGAGAGTCTGCAGTGGCAAAGGAGAGCAGAAGGGACCTGCATGGGTTTTGGAGGTACTCTGGCGCCCTCTCGTGGCAATATGTAAGTATCATAAAACAACCATCAAAACATGCTCAGTGTGCCTGAGTTCTCTGATCATTCCCATAGGATGTGTCAATGTGCAGAAGGGCACAGAAGTGGGCAGTGAAGGTGGGAAGGGAAGGGAAGGGAAGGGAAGGGAAGAAGGTAAAGAAGAGCCAGCTTGGTACCTGTCAGCCTCTACCGCTCATCTCTTTATAGACAACTTGGCTCCCTCCCTTAATCCAAGGATGAGCAGCCATTCTCAAATGGGTGTGTACAAAAACACAAATTGGAGTAAAGATAGTCTTTTCCATAAATGGTGCTGGGAAACCTGGAAAGCTACATGCAAATGAATGAAACTGGATTACAGTTTCCCCCCATGTACTGGGGGGTTGCTGCTGGTTGGATCCCAGTCAGGGGGCCTGGGCCCCAAGGAAGAGGGTGCGTGCAAGGAAAATGGGGTCCAAACGTGTGGACCTTGGTTATAGAGAACATTTTATGAACTTGACCCTAAAGGCGAGGGAAGTAAAGGCAAAAATAAATGAATGGTTCTATACCAAACTAAAAAGCTTCTGCACAGCTCAGCTGGTGTTGCCCAGTGGTTAAGCATCGACCTATGAACCAGGTCACAGTTCAATGCCTGGTCAGGGCACACACCTGGGTTGTGGGCTCAATCCCCAGTGTGGGGCGTGCAGGAGGCAGCTGATCAATGATTCTCTCTCATTGATGTTTCTATCTCTCTCTCCCTTCCTCTCCAAAATCAATAAAAAAATATATTTTTAAAAAGCTTCTGCACAGCAAAAGAAACTGACCACAACACAGAGAGATAGCCAGCCAGATAGGAGATGATATTTGTCAACAGTAGCTCTGACAAATGTTTAATTTTCAAAATATATAAAGAATTCATAAAACTCCACACCAAACAAACAACCTAATCAAAAAGATGGCAGAGGACCTGAAAATACACCTCTCCCAAGAAGACAAATGAACAGCCAATAGATATGTGAAAAGATGTTCAACCGCACTGGCAATTAGGGAAATGCAAATCAAAACTATAATGAGATACCACCTCACACCTATTAGAGTGGCCATTATCGATAAGACAAGCAAGGATAAGTGTTGGCGAGGTTGTGGAATAAAGGGAACCGTCATCCACTGCAGGTCTTGATGGAGCTCCCTGTCTATCTGTCCACCTGCTGTCACCGCTTCCTCATCCCTTTCACTTTCTGCCCCCACCCCGGGGCAGCCCATCCCATTCCTGCTCACAGCGCACCTGCAGCTTCTTACCTGTAGCTGTGACTCTCCTCCAGCCTAGCACTGCCCATGGGGCCGGGGAGATGGACCCCAGATTGAGAGCGGCTTGGGCAGAGGTGCCGCTGACAACCTCACTTGCTTTACTCTTCCTTTCTAGGTCAAGGCCGCCCACACAGCCACTTCCGGGACCTTGCCTGTCTGCTCGGCCTACTGGGCCAGATGTTTCCTGTTAGTGGTTTCATTTTTCTTTGTATCGTCTCCTTTGGGGTGCAGGACGGGGGCCCAACAACGCCGAGAAAGAGGCACACTTCACCTTGGACGATGCTCTGTGCCGCCCGTGCATTTCCCTCCTGCCTCCGGGTGCCCAGAGCTCTCACTTCACACGTCAGACCCACTGCTCCTTATTAAATCCACCTGGGGACTGAGGGCGGTGAGGGCAAAACAGCTGGTTGGAGTGACTTTGATTGGAGGCAGGCTGAGGCCCAAGAACCAGACACCATCGTTGTTTTCAACCTGGGCTGCACAATGGAATCACACTGGAGCTTTAAAAAGACCTGTTCTCAGGCCCACTGCTGATTTAACGGGTCTGGGCTAGGGCCTGGGCATCAGAATCAGGTGGTTCTAACCCAGCCAGGATCAAGTGCCACTTCGCAATGATCAAGGTCCAATGAGGCCTGGAGCTTGATCCAGCATCATCCTACACAATCCAAGAGTTTGTTAGAAGCTCAGATTCTTGGCTCCACCCAGAGCCACCAGGTCAAAATCTTTATAGTCAAGGGCCAGAGGTCTGTGTTTTAATTTAATAAGCACTGCAGACGATTCTTACATGCACACGAGTTGGCAGACCAGTGGATTCCTATGTGCAATGAAGGCAGAAGTGATGACCAGAGGCAACATCCTATTTCTAAGTCTACTCCAGTGGTTTTCCAAGTGTGGTCCCTGGACCAACAGCATCAGCCTCACCTGGGAACTTGTTAGAAATGCAAATTCTCAGGTCCTTCCCCAGACCCACTCAATCAGAAACTCTGGGATGGGGCCCAGCAATCTGTTTAACAAGGTGATTCTGATGCCGGTTCAAATTTGAGCACTACTGGTCTACCATTTACCTGCCTCATCTGAGACCGTTGACATGATTTGGGTCATGTGAGAAAAGGATGGTGGCAAAGGACATTTGGAGAGGCGGAAAGTTACTGTCCATAAAACAATGACATGCTTAGGGTTGGATGGTGTGTCCACTCTGGAGTCCTTTCCCTGAACACGATTCAGGGAATGTGTGTTGGGAGGAGGCTACAGGCAGGAAGTTTGGGAAGTAAGACTCATTCAGCTGGCCTGCCTGAGATCCTAGGTCTATTATGTGTGTGGTTAGGTGTGTGAAACAGATCTCAAATTTGAGGCAGATTGAGTGAATGGGCTCTGTAGAGGGAGAGAGAATGGAGATGGGAGGGTGTTTCAGTCAATTACTCAATCAGTTATTTCTTGGGCTACTATGTGCCCACCAGTGGGCTAGTTCTATGAAGGAAAAGGACAAAAATAACAACTGTGTGTGTGTGTAGATATACTGGTACACATATACAGGGTGGGGCAAAAGTAGGTCTTACAATTGTGAGTACAGGAAACACAGGGTTTATTCTTGTATTATTACTTATTAATTACTAGAGGCCCAGTGCGCGAAATTAGTGCACAGGTAGGATCCCTAGCAGCTGCCTGCTGCCGGCCGGGGCCTCCCTTCATTTCGAGCTGCCCCTGGTGGTCAGTGCACATCATAGCAATCGATTGAACTCCCGGTCAGAACTCCTGAGAGGACACTTTGCATATTAGGAATATATATATATATATATATATATATATATAGAGAGAGAGAGAGAGAGAGAGAGAGAGATAGATCAGGCCTAAACTGGAAGTTGGGCATCCCTCTCACAATCCAGGACCACTGGCTCCTAACTGCTGGCCTGCCTGCCTGATCACCCCTAACCACTCACCTGCCTGCCTGACTGCCCTTAACCACTCAACTGCCTGCCTGATTGCCCCTAACCACTCTGCCTGCCTGCCTAATCGCCCCTAACTGCCTCTGCCTTGGCCCCCGCCACCATGGCTTCATCCAGAAGGACATCCGGAATGATGTTCAGAAGGTTGTTCAGCTATCTGGTCTAATTAGCATATTACGCTTTTATTATTATAGATTGTATTACTTTCCATACAAACAACTGTAAACCTACCTTTACCTTATCCTGAATATGGGTACCTATGTATGTGTGAATGCATAAAGCATGTGTATATGCACATGCATGTGTGTATATACCTATGTATATATGCATGTATGCATGTGCATGGGGGTGCATGTGTGTTGTGTGTATGTGTGTATATTACAACTACTATCCTCACAGAGCTCATTGGAGAGAAAGACCCACATATTGGACACAGAATAATCGTGTGGAACTCCATGCTAATGACTTTCAGGGGCCTCTGACGAGTTTGTTTTGAGAAAATTTTCCAAAAACAACCAGGGCTCTGCTCTGATGAGGTAGGAGGAGGAAGGAAGGGGGTGGTTCAAATGCTGAAATGAGGGGCAGCCTTAGTGTACCCCCACTTGGCTAGCCAACCAGTCCTTTCCTTAGCATCTTAAAGCTAAATGAGTCTGATCTGGCCCCTCTGAACCCCCACATTTTAAAGAAAACCTATGAGATGATGCCCAGGCTGTGCTGGGTGTTTCTGGTCCCTGGGACTGTCTGGGAATTGTGGGTAAGGGGGTGGGCTCCTGCATCCCTCCAGTGCCCACGGGCCCCGAGGCATGGGCAGGTTACATTACCTGGGTTCTCATTTAGCCTTCATAGCAACGCTGCTCCTAGGCACCCGGGTATGCTCCTCATTTTGTAGACGAGAAGCTCCGGCTCCGAGAGATCAGCTTCCCCGCTAGTGGAACAGAGAAGGGCTGGATGCCACCCAGGTCCTCTGGTTTCAAAGCCCGGGCCTTTCCACACCACCCCATTTCACTTGCAGTTAGGTCTGATGGCTGTAGCAGGCTATGTGAACTTGTTACCTTTATCATAGCTCCGTGCTCTTTCTGAACTCAGTCTATATCCTACATTTTTCATGTTCAAGACTGTCTTTCCCACCTTTCTATAGCTCAACAACTAAAAATTCCCCCCTTATTTCTACATTTCACCAGAGATTTTAAAACATTCTAAAAGCACAAATAAATACATATGTTCATTCCCATCGTTACTCTAGAGAATAAAATGTTCATTTGTTTTGGAGGCGAGTGCAGAGCTGCTAGGGACCCTACCCGAGCACTTTTTAGTACAGTGGGGCCTTGACTTACAAGTGTCCTGACTAACGAGTTTTTTGAGATACCAGCTGTCTCTTGGCCGATTTTTTGCATTGAGTTGACAGAGTAATTTGAGTTAATGAGCTCCTTAACGAGCTCGGTCTCAGAACGAATTAAACTCGTAAGTCAAGGCCCCACTGTATATAAAACACTTTGAAATGTGGCCAGAATGCGTCCAAATGCTAGTGGAGACAGAACGGGGTACTAGGGGGCTTTGAAGGTGGTCTCTGCCCCAATTCGGGGGTCACTCTGACACTGACAATCAGAGGCTCCCACGGGGCAGAACACAGCACACACTATGCTCCGCCCATCAAAAACGTTTCGACGGAGAGTTGAGTTAATCATGTGGCTTGGACCTGCATGGTGTTTTCACTGGTCTCTGCAAGACTCCTCTCTTGAATGTGTGAAGGTGTGTCTGTCTTTTCATTTTTATACCCTACTCTCTTTCCTCCTCTCATCTCAATGTGCCTTTCTTATTTGTGTGCTTGCAAAATAGGTGTGGTTGTTTTGTGTGCATGCATTTTTAATTGATGCGAATGGTGTTGATTATAAGCACCATTTTCTTATTTTTACCCCAGCACTAGGTTTTTAAGGTCTGTCCTCATTGCTACGTGTATAGTACTAAGGGTCTACCTTCAGGATAGGACTCCTCGGTGTGTCCCACCCACTTTGTCTCTGCGTCACGACAGGTGCTGTGGTGACCAGCCTTCCTGGTGGCCCACCGTGGACACGGGATGCTTTCCCTGGGAACTGCATGTACTCTGGAGGGCGATTTCTAGGTCACAGGGGGTGTTTACACTTATCCTGAGGACCTGTTCTCCTAATGTCTGCACTGGTCAACTTCCCACTAGTGTAATACATGGCCCAGTTTGTAAGTGTTCTGTGGATGCTTAAAAAGAATGTGTTCTCTATTTGTTCTTTTGGGGATGGCGAGATGTGGAGTGGGAGGGTTCAGAACCCTAGATGTATATAGTAGCTCAGTCTTTTTTATAAAAAATATACTCTTATTGATTTTAGAAAGGAAGGGAGAGGGAGAGAGAGATAGAAACATCAATGATGAGAGAGAATCATCAATCCATTGGCTGTCTTCCGCACACCCGCCACTGGAGATTGAACCTGCAGCCTGGGCGTGTGCCCTGACCAGAATCGAACCATGACCTACTTGTTCATAGGTCGATGCTCAACCACTCAGCCATGTCAGCTGGGCTAGCTCACTCCTATTAATTATATTGTTTAGCTCCCTGATATCTCTGTTCATTTTTTTTTGTTCTCTTGGTGTACCATTTTCTAAGGTTTTGGTAAAATTTTAGCTACAATGATGGAATTATTTACTACTCTCTGCAGTTCAGTCAATTGTTGCCTGATGTGTTTTGAGGCTGGTTGTTTAGTACATATGTGTTTATAATTATGATGTACTCTTGCCCTATTACTTCTTTATATCATTCTTTGTACTTACCTTTTTTGCCTTAAATTTTACTGTTCAAGCTATTATGGTTGATACCTGAGATTTCTTTTAGTCCATACTTGTTTAGTATGTCTTATTGCATCTTTGTATTTAGACATTTTGTGTCTTTCTGTGAAAATCAAATTGTTAGCTCTTTTTAAATAAAAGTACAACCCTTGCATCTCTGTCTTCCAGGGGTAAATTTATCTCTGCTAACACATTTTGTCAATTACTGTCATATTATGACTAAGTTCTGTCTTCTGTTTATATTTTGTACTTACTATCTTTTTTCAGGCGACTTTCTAGAATGCTCTTCTTTTTTTTTTGCTTTCCATTGGAAAGACAATTTTCTTCCAGTTCAAAACTTATGTTTCTAATTTTGTTCTCATAGTGGTTGCCCTTATTCCTCCCAGTGGGCTTTCTAAACTTATCAACTTTGTACAAATGAAGTCCTCTAACCCGCTCTCTTGCCTCTTTTGTCTCCCTTCCTGCCATCATGTAATATTCCGGTTCTAGGTTGTTACAAGTATATTTCTTCTATTTCTCTCCTTTGGTCCTAGGCATTACCAAGGTATTTGATCATGCTACAGTATTCTTGTGTCTCTTGTAGCATTTCCTAGATTTGTTTTTCTTCTATTTGTAGTGTTGTCAGTGTAGGGCTCTGTGGGTAAGTCTTTGGAGGTCCTTCTATGCCAGAGGACATTTTTGTTATTCTCTTAAATGCCTTTTGTATGTGCAATGGCATCCGTGTAGGATTGTTAGATTGAATCTTCTGGCTCTGGTCTCTGAGACTCTGGTTAGGAGCCCTGCAATTGTCCTCTTTTCTTCCCACCAAATTGGCTGGTCAGTGTTGTGCTGCTAAGCTGGCTATCTGGGGGAAAGAGCCCAGATCTGTAGTTTACCAATTACTGTGGTGTAAAGACTCCTACCATGGCTGATTTCAAGCTACCCATGTGATGTCACTGATCACAGCCTTGGGAGAAATGCACTCATGTGCACCATCAGCTCTCAGGAGCTGGCCCAACTGGCTCCCTCTCTCCTCTGTTGACGCCTAATTGACGCCTAACTGAAGTGCTGGAATAGACTCCTGTGGTCATCATACATTTTCGTAAGTCCAATTCTTTTGTCTATTTCCATCCTGCTTGTTATCCTTGGCCAATTCAATTTGCTTTATAGGTGAGGCTATAGAAATACTTAGAAGAGCTAAGGGGATTTGTTAGTGGTCAATAATCAGAAAGGCATGCATGAGGAGGTTTTCTGCTCTTAATAAAACCAGATTATAACACTTTGGTGGAAAACGCAGGAAAAGTGGTATTTTAATAGTTCTATGTCATCACTTAGAGGTTCTGGGGCAGCTGAGTGAGCTGGGAGCATAAACAGCCTTTTGGAGACATTCCTGGATGCTTAATCCTCGGGGAGTCACAACTCCATCGTCATTAAAATGCAGCCTGAGACCTTCTTGGCCTCAAGGTGTGACCACAGACTCAGAAGTAGACTCTGGAGTGTGACTCTCTCCCCTTTCTTAGGTGGGAGATTTATTTCCAGCGAGAAGTGTTCCATTTTCCTGGCAAGTCATCACTGGCTAGATAGGATCTGGAAGACAAATAGGCAGCCCTGGGCTGTTGGGCTGGCAGATCATGGCTGGGATCTCAGGGCAGGCAGAGAAGAGGAGAGGAGAGGAGAGGGGAGGGGAGGGGAGGGAAAGAGGAGGGGAGAGGAGGGGAGGGAGAGGAGAAGAGAAAAGAGGAGAGGAGAGGAGAGGAGAGAAGAGAAGAGAAGAGAAGAGAAGAGAAGAGAAGAGAAGAGAAGAGAGAAATGTGGACACCAGCTTTTTCTATATGATGGATTTTAGTCAAATGTAACTTTTTCCTTAAAGCTGCATTTCTAAAGGGTCTGTCCCCCCCGCCTCTTTTCTACACCCTCATCTAATGTCATCATCCTGTCATGCTAAATTGGAGGTGTGTGAAGTGAGGGGTCCCACTGGAGGGCTGTGAGAGGCTCATCCTCCCTTCTCTGGGGGAGCCATGGGAAGGCTGAGCACCTGACTTCACCAAGGGGTCCCGTGCTTTAGGAGCGCAATGCTATGACCAGCGCAATGAAATAACACAAGGGTTCGCATTTGTAATTTTGGGGGTGCAAGACTAAAAAACTATGCCCTAAAGAGTGAGCTGGGTTAACAACCTATATTTTAACTCAAGAAGAAAAAATGACCACTGTCGTTTTTGTGATTCCCTTTGCAAGCAAATCAAACCCTCCCCTGAGAATTTTTCACTCGTTTTTCATCTCATTTCAGACACATGCTTGACTATGGCAAACCCCTCAAGAGGGCAATGTGTGAACATGTAGGTGAGTGCATTTTAAGAAAACTCCGATCCTAATTTGCAAACTTAACATTTTAATGAGAGTATGTTTATGTCTATTACAAAAAGCAACACTTTTGTTTAAAATGATTTGAATGTTGAAGAAGATCAGTTTTCATCGTACGATATTTCCAGAAACATTCCTGTTTTTTAAAGAAAGGCACGTTGACATTCCTAACCCCAAGTCTGGAGAACCTCTCATGACTCAAGAACAAATCTCCACAGATCTTTAAAATTGTTCTACCTCTTCTCCAGGTAACCCTCCATCTCTTGCTTCACTCAAAGTAATTACTTGTTGGTCATGCTGATTTTGTCAGTTTACAGGAGAGAGAGCTGAATCAACACTTCTCAGGTGGAAGGGACCACAGAGTCCCTCCCTGTCATGAAACTAATAAGAAATTGAGGCTGAGAGAGGGGGTGGACTCACCCAGGCGGTAGGAGTGCGTTAGTGTCAGAGCCGGGGTAGAACCAGCCCTTTTGCCTTTTAGGCTAATGCATATTTCCTGACACTGTGCATCGCTGCATTAGATGACGAGTTGGATGACATGTCACCAACCACTGTCCCCTTCTTGGTGAGTTCTCTTTAGGGATGTGGCTTATTTTGCAGAAAAGGAAAAACTCCCCTCAAAGGAAGCTCTTCTGCAGTGAGTTGAGCAAAGTCTAAACGAATCATGTCTTTGATAAGCATCGTGTTTCTTAGAACAGAGAGGGTCCTGAATGGTGACTACACAATATTTCCCTGTGCTTGGGAATAAGTGGGGTTAGGCTTGCTGGGGGAGAATCATAGAAGGACAGCAGGGGAGGTGAAGTGGCCTTCAGCTTGGGGACCTGCACAGCCTGCCGAAGGCTGAATTTACAGTGATGTGTTTTGGAAAGGGCAACTTAGGAGACATCATAGGCCTGGTACTTTGTTATGGTTGATGGTCTTCTGTTCTTCTCCTGGGACAGGTAATACATCCGGTTGGCCTCTGGGTAGGTGACTTTGCTGAGCGGAAGCTTGTAGATGGCAGGGTTGTTGGTCGTCAGGAGCAGGAAGGTTAGCGCTGAGAGGCAGAAGGGCCAGGTGCAGGGCGGTAATCCAAACTGGGGGCAAGGAGAACATAAGAGAAGCCTTGGTGACATCAGATGCTTGTGCCTGTTTCACCAGCCCTTACCGAACACCGTCAGCCCTGGGTAGAGGAGGCGATGCTTCATGTCGTTGATAGGAATAATATTTAATTTATGACCAACATAAATAAAATCATGCAGTGGTGTCAGTCTGAAGTGTAACAGGTGAGCAAACATGCTTCGAAATGCAGTCACTGGAACCCTATTATAATATGCCTTTATGTAGGAGACATGTTTTGTTTTGGGTTATCGGGCCAACCTATACCTCAAGGAATTGTGGCCATCCCTGCCTTCTCCCATAGCCCCTGCTGAAGGAATGAATGGCTTTGGCAGTTATTTTGTAGTTCAAGGCCTTTTTTCTTTAGTCACAGCTGATTGGACCAGAGACAGACACCTGACTCAAGTGCAGCTTGCCATAGGCAGATGTCCTGGGAATAGAACCCCTCTCCTGAGAATTGGAACTAAGAGGCACAGATACTGTGTCCAGAGGCTCTGGTCTGGGCGGTCATTTGGGGGCTGCGTGCAGCAGCAGAAGCCCATCCCAGAGAGACACAGGGAAATGGAGCAGACGGGAGAGGGCAGAGATGTGACATCTTAGTCCCAAGGGCTGGAGTTGGAGAGCAGCTACCTCTCTTCTCAAGGCTTACCCATTCCCAGCTTCCTTTCGCATGATGTTGACCTGTGTTTTATTCCTTATGATTCCCTGAAGCTTTTATTTATTTATTTTTTTTAAAAATGTATTTTATTGATTTTTTACAGAGAGGAAGGGAGAGAGATAGACAGTTAGAAACATCGATGAAAGAGAAACATCGATCAGCTGCCTCCTGCACATCTCCTACTGGGGAGGTGCCCGCAACCCAGGTACATGCCCTTGACCGGAATCGAACCCAGGACCCTTCAGTCCGCAGGCCGACGCTCTATCCACTGAGCCAAACCGGTTTCGGCAAGATTCCCTGAAGCTTTTAAATACCCCTCTCCAATCTGTTTGCGATAACTTGAACGGATAGCTTGCTAACATAAAGCCTGCAAATTCTGCTAGGAGGCACATCAAAGCATGCCCCTCTCACCCCCAAATATCATTTTATTATAAGGAATAAAGACCTCAGGTAATACTATGGGGGTAACAATGCTATCATATGTGTGTTCAAGATGGCACTGTTGCACTACCTTAGGGTTTCATTCATTCAGCATTTCTTGAGCACCTACTACATGCTGGGTACTGTAATAGGTACTAGAGAGAAAGATGAGAATGTGACTGGGTCCCTGTTCTGAAGGGGCACACACGCTGAAGGTGGAAGAGGACCGAAGTGTTTTTGTCATCACAGTGCTGAGTGTCACATGTAGCAGATGCATGTACAAACTTTGATGGGGCTCAGAGGAGGGACTTAACCCATTGGGGGACACAGGATGGTATCAGGGAAGACTAATTCTATGCTTAGAAAATTCTTTTCCATACTAAGTCCAAGCTGCCCAAGTTTACGAGGGAGGGAGGTAGATAGGTGTGAATAGAACACCCACCCCCATCTTCATCCGCAGGACCAACAGGACTTTCCTGGTTGCCCGTCTGAGACGTGCTCTTGAACCCTATTCAAGAGCGGGAGGCATCGGCTGCAGGCTGAGCCCTGAGCACTCTGAGCTGGGGCCTGGGACTCTCCCTGTGTATGAGGGGGTCTGGCCCTGGCCACGTGGTGCCCCCTGACCTCACACACCACCCTTCATGGTGCTCAGAGAAGGGGCTGTCAGGCTGCTGCATGTGCCCATAGCCACCAGCTCTAGCCTCTCTCAGGCTTGACCGGGGCTCGGCTCCTGTCTTCCCTGAACCTCCCCTCAGGACCACGACACCGTGCTAGTTACTACAAACAAACAATTGGCCTATTAGCTAGTCAGGCAGATGATTTATAAACATACAAACATTAAATAATAAACATTTAAAACTAGTTCTAGAGGATGATAGAACCAGAGTTCTATCAGAAGGGAGTTTGCTTTATAAGATAATGCTCCTGAAATTGTCCTTCTATAAGGAGCGCAGCTGGCCCACTGATGATGGGATCAGACTGGCCGACACTTGACATTTAAGCTTGTGAGGCCCAGGTCCTTCGGTCCAGCAGGTACTGAGGTGAGTAGTGTGATTTGAGACAAGAGGGATGAATTAGGGAAGGCTCCTGGAGGAGGGGTTTTGTGTGACTTTGGGGAGACGAGAGAAGACCAGGAAGGGTGTGTGGCACATTCTTAGCTCACACGGACTCACCACAGACAACATGTTGGCCAGGGCAGCACCCAGGTAGGCTGCAAACAGTGCTGGAAAAGAACCAAGAAATAGGTAAGTGACGAACAGTGCCTCAAGCTCCATCTACATATTCTCTCCCCATGGAGTGCAGGCCACAAATGCTGTCTTGTACATGACAAAAATTGAATTCTGTTTCCATTGCCCGGCAGCTTAGAAAAGTGTTAAATTCCATGCAAATGCTGGCACCCCAAGGCAGCAGGTGAACTTCGTTAAAAAGGTCCAGCCTTGAGCTGTTACGGCTCTCTCGGGCCCCACCACCTTGCATTCCAGCAAAGGAACATTTAGCAGCATAAACCTTAAAGGAAAATTTTACTATACCGCCAAGGCGAGTGAATCCCAGAAATCCCTGCGGGTGTATTTCATCACGAGTTATGAACATAACATGGGCTTCCAGGCAGGAGCAGCATTCTGTAAACTTGAGGAAGAGCAATAATGCTGACTGCCTCATCGCCTAGGCCCTGCATGGGGAGGGCACGGCAGGCTGGCCACTGGGAGGAGCCCACTGGCCACTGGTGAGGTTCTGTGAAAGTGGGCCCACGTAATTGGGCTTTGGTTTGGACCTTTAATTTCTCAAATAAATGCATCCCAATAGTTCCTAGGATGTTAACTACAGAGTAACTGAGCGCCCAATTGGGCATAATCCTGACCACATCCTACACTGTGAGCATTATTTGAAGGTCCTAGGGGGTCAGTGTTTGGGTGCTTAAGGTTAATCGCTGTATCAGATATAATTGCCCAACTCCAAGTATAAAGATACATTTGCACAAGAGCTGCTCTGTCGATTAGGTCCAATCACTAGCCAGGAAAGTAGGAATCACAGGAGACAGACACGAACAACAACCAAACAAGCACCATCTAAAATAATCTCTCCTCAAGTGGCTGAACACTGGGTTCATCAGAAAAAAATTTTAATGTATTCATCACTAAACAATCATTCAACAACAATTTTAAATAAAAACCTTTTATAAAGCAGACGATCATCCCATTTGTCTTTGAAGGATCGGCAGAATTTTCAGAGGTTGGTTTTCCTGGCGGGGATAGGCCCAGCCACTTTTTTGGTGGAAAGGGGGTTCACGGGCAGTACCTACCGCAGGCGATGGCGAGGAGGTGCGTCTGCCAGGTGATGACGTAGAACATGCCCCCTATGGCGATGCAGGCGAGCGTGCTGTTAAAGCCACACAGGCCGAAGTAGATGGAGTCAAAGGGCGTTGCGATCGTGAGAGCTGCGAGAGAAGGCAGGCACCGTGTGGGCGTGGGCTCTCTGAGGCTCACCTGCCAGCCCCGAACCCACCATGGTCCTCGAAACCCAGCCTACTTATCCTCTGTGGCTTTTTATAAGAAAGAACTTAGGATTTTATTCAGAAAAAAAAAACACCTAAAGGAAACAAGTGGCCAGAGATCCACGTGAACACTAGTGGTGAAGCTGTTATGGGTAGAAGAGACCCTTTGAGTAAGAACTCTGAAATCTGAAGTCCAGAGATGGTCCTTCCCTGGCCACAAAGAGGATGATGGCTCCTTCTCCATTGATATCTTAATGTTCTCTAATGGAGAATGCATCCTTCTTATCTTCACTAAATAGAAGACTTAAAATATAAACACGCCTGGAAGAAACCCCTCCCAAGCTTTAAATTTATACTAAGGTGTAAGTGACTAACACCAAAGCCTTTCTTGAGGGCAGCTTTTGCTCACAGTACCATAGGGCACTGGCACCAAAATAGAAAAAAACACACCCATGGTATAATAAAAGGAGGGAACGTTTAGAGAAATAAGCAGGTGAAGCTCTGAAGACACATGTCCCCATTTTCTTTGGAGTTGGTCTCAGGTTCCAACATCTTTATGGCCCCTGGATAAGGGAGAAGTGCTGACACGAACCTGCTAACATCCCCATGGTAGATCCAATGGCAGCGTGCAAGCAGATAAGAGGTGACGATATGAACAAGGCGATGAGGAAAATGCCTCCAGTCCAGGGGTTATCGCAGCCGTACACTTGGCCGATTCCAACAGGGATGGCTCTCAAAAGCTGTGGGCGCCACAGGCAAAGAGACAGCATTACTCTTGGCTGGAAAAGATTTGGTGCCAAACACTCCACACTAACATTTTTAACAGGTTTCCAAGGTGCTTTTATTCAAATAGGTTAACTCTAGAAGGAACACGAGCTTTATCGTTTTAATCTTGCGTTCTTAGAACATTAGGGGTTAGGATGTAAAGATTCCTGGTGGGAGTTTTAAATCCTCCCTCTGACATTGACCACCTGTTTCCCCAAGACTCAAGGCTCTAATGAGATGGTCAAAACAAAACATATTCATCATGGCCATAATCCATTCAATTGTCCAGGAAGTTATTTCTAAAGAATAATGACCCCAAATTGAATTTTTCTTTTTCTGGAACTTTGGGGGTTTTAATATATTTGTATAGAATTTCCTAATTTTTTTTTCATTTCTCCAAAATTCCTACATAGCTTTTCCATTGAAAATGTGGCATGGAGAATGCAAAATACCTTAAATTAACCTTTTATAACATCATCTCCCTGTAGCACACCAATTAGAGTAATTTTGCCATCCAAAGACATCGGTGGGGTAAATACTATGAAAGGGAAGCCACAGGAGTGAATTGCCAATGTGGCACCTTTACTCACCTGTGGCTCATGAAGGTGTACACATGCACATGCACACGCACACATGCATGCACACACACACACACACACATCAACAAGGACGGGGCTAACACGAACATTTCTCTTCCTAAATAATGACACTTTTTGTGCACGTGCCGCCTGCTATGCCCTGCTGTTGCAGACTCCGGAACGCTAAGAGAAACTAGGCAACGTTAGTTCTGAAAGTTCTTTCAACAAGGGCAAGGGGCTTTGTGGTTAGATGATGAATGGCCAATAACGGAGTTTCTGAGTGAGCCCAGTCCGGGTGGCGGGGGGTGGGGTGGTGGTGGTGGTGATGGTGGTGGTGGGAGCTGTTCAGAGTAATAGAAACTGGGGGTGGAGGGTAGGGGAGGAAGGGGAAACTCAGAGAAAACGTGTCCACTTAGATAAGGAGGCTAATGCGCTCATTTCTCCAGGCTGCTTTAATGCTCTTGGTGTAGCCTCTTATTAATGCTTTTGGCAGACTTCCAGAGGCCAGCGTTATACACAGAATACTTGTCGAAGACGTGAAAAGCGCTGTTATGAGTGCATGTCTTAATGGAGGAACACCTGTGCTTTCAAGTGTGAGCGCACCTCGGCCTCGGAGAGCAATTACGTGTGGAGGCTGGGGCGGACCTGCCTGGGCCAGTAGATGGCGGTGTGATGGGTACGTCTTTAATGATTCAATGAGACTGGATGAAAAATGCACAACATGAGTGGGATGGAAACTGGGATACAGCCTCTAAGAGACTCTACAAACAGGAAGAAGGAAAGAGCCCGGGTCCTGCGGACAGGAGGCCAGACTTCTAGTCTGGCCTTTGCCCTTCACTAATTTGCTGTGTGACCTTGACCTTAGGCAGTGTCTCCACCTGGCCTCAGTCTCTTCCTCTGTGGAACCAGCGGTGGCCTTTCTGGCTCTTAGTTAGAAAGAGAAAAGCACAGGATGGTGGCTCATGACAATCTGTATGTAGAGTGCCTCGTGCTGTAGAATAGCAGTTACGACGCGTGGACCTTTCTGATGTGCAAAATAAGTAAATGCCACTTTAACACTGCGTTTGCTGTCTCCACCTTCCACAGTACCTACCAAAGGCACTTGGACCTCCGACCAGGTGATGTTGGGCACCGAGGAGGCAGGCTGCAGCAGGGTCGTGGGGAAGAAGAGGTTGTAGGGCCCTGTGGCCGCCAGGTACAGGGTCACCATGATGTTGAAGGGCAGCGTGAACACTGGGAGGTCCCACTTGCTGAAGATGGAGCCCAGGGCGCTGGAGAGGATGGGGCTGGCGGCAGAAGCACAGGAGATGCTGTTCGGGGAGCCCCCGGCCCTGACCCTGGACTGAGCGGGAGTGGGTGCTCCCCGGGCCTCCCTGGGGAAAAGCACCCTCTCTGTGCCTGACTGGCCCTGAGCTACAATTTCCCGGCCTCCTCCTCCCTGTCCCTGGCACAGCGGCAGGGTGATGCCCAGGCTCAACTTGAGAAGGGGGGCTTTCTGGGGAAGTCTGGAGGCAGGGAGTCACAGAACTTCCGTGGAAAGTCACACAGCTCCGTGTCCCGGCAGGAGGAGAGAGGGCAGGTTGGGGGAGTGATGGGGTAGGGATAGGGAATGGCATTCCTTCCTTCAACAAATGCTTGTTGAGAAGCTGAGAGCATGAGCCTCATGGGCAGAATGTCTGTGGTTTCTAGAGATGGAGGAGGAGCTGGGCCTGGTGCTCGCAGGGACAGCCCTGGGCCAGGCCCGGAGCTCACAGAGGGTGTAGGCCACTGAGGAGGTAGGCCTGGCCCTTCACCCTACACTGGGAGGTGGTCCCAGTTTGGTCAGGGGTCCCAAGGACAGGGGAAAGCTGGGGAGGGAGTGGGTGGCAGCAGGAGGAATGAGAAGATTTGCAGCAACTGATGGGATCCTGTGGTGTGGCTCTTAACCTATACTGTCTTCATTTAATTTCCCCGGGCTCTGGTAGGGCAGGACCAGAAACCCTTTAGATCTTAAGAAAGAACAGGAAGGGATGGTAGGTAGGCGATGCTGTCTGGAGGCCACCTAGCACAGCGCTGGCACTGCATGGCGTTAGTAATTTATTCCCAGTGGATGTTTCTGATGTGTAAGCTAAGGAGATGCCACCTTCAAAGCGAGCGTAGACACAGTCGTGGCGTTGGGATAGAGGTTGGCAGCCCCTGGTAAGCACCCACAGCTTCGGAAGCCAACTTACCAAGCCATGGACATGACGATGACCGGGAGCAGGAGCCACCAATAATAGTCGCCTCTGTCCGAGAACACGGCCATCAGCAGCCCCACCAGCACCCCGTTGTAGCCCTGCAGTCCTGCTGCGATGGCCGACCTGGGGGGTGGGGAGGGAGGGCTGCTGACGTGGGGGCTCCCCAAGGCCCAGTGTAGGGGTGCTGCCTTCTCCAACTTCCTTCTCACTCAGATTTTCCTCAACTGGGATTGACAGCACAGATGCCCCTCCTCCCACTCCCCTAGATGGTGTGCAGCAGTTACCAAGTCACCAGGGGATGGTGGTTCCTGGTTACCAGTGTCCTAGTTGAGGGGTTTCTGCAGTGAGGGGACGGGAAGGTGGCAACGGTCCCCGCAGGATTGGCCTCTGGCCTCACGCTGACCCTGGGGCTCCTGAAACGTACTTGTCCTGGCTGAGGATGAGGGCGGTCAGGGTGGACATCACGGTGCCCAGGCAGCCCGAGATGGCCCACCAGGGGTTCTGCACGAAGAGGCCGAGGATGATGAGCATGCCGCTGAGGGGGTTGTTCACGAACATCACCTGGGACGTGCCCCGGAGCACCCAGTCCAGGAACTGGAAGACGGGGGATTTGTCTGGAATGGAAGCAGGCAGGGAGTCGGTCAACGCTTGGGAGGATGGCCCGGGCCAGGCCCACAGCGAGCAGAGGGAGTGAGACGCACGCCACACCCGAGATGGGTTTGCAGGGAGCCAGCCCCCGGCTGTCGCCAGCCACAGAAGAGAGGAAACCAAGAAACCGAGAGGGCATTTGACTGCCCAGAGAACGCTTCAGACCCACTGAGAACAGTGGTGGTCTTTTAAAAATATATATATTTTTATTGATTTCAGAGAGGAAGGGAGAGGAAGAGAGAGATAGAAACATCAGTGATGAGAAGAATAATGGATCGGCTGCCTCCCACATGCCCCACACTGGCAATCGAGCCTACAACCCAGGCATGTGCCCTGACCGGGAATTGAACTGTGACCTCCTGGTTCATAGGTTGACGCTCAACCACTGAGTCATGCCGGCCAGGCAACAGTGGTGGTCTTTAGATTGTTTTTCAACTAGCGGGTACCTGAGCTTTCTGTGCCCCTGTGGGAATAGCATGAGCTGGGAGCCAATCAGTGAGGGGACGGGAAGGTGGCAACAGTCCCTGCAAGGAGTGGCTTCTGGCCTCACACTGACCCTTCCTTTCAAGAAGATGGATCTGGAAAAAAAAACTCTTGCTGCACAGGGGTCATCAAACCCATGGCCTGAGCCCTGGGAAGATTGCTAACTAGAACCTCTTGGAACAGTAGACACAGCTCTCCCGGGAGCCATCCAGAAGCAGGCATGCCCTGGACTCCCAGGGCTAACATGCCTGGCTGCACGCAGAGACAGGCTATTTGAGAGGCAACGCTGTATGTTCAGCAATGAGAGCCCACACACCTACAGGTATTGCATTCACATCCCAAGAGACTGTGTCTGCTCTAACAGCGAAATGCCTAACTTTGAAAGACAAACATAGTTTAGTCTACAGAGAACCACAGCCAAGTGTTTCCTGGGGGACGGCGGGAGGGGACCTCTGAAAGGCAGGGTCAGTGGTCCCTGTCAAAGAAGCTTTACCTTTGAGCCCCTCTCCGCACTCCTTCATCTCTCCTGTGACGTAACTGAGGGCGCTACTGATCCTTTTCCCGCTGGCAGCCAGGAAACTCTGCATCCGGGAAGTCCTGGAGATGCTCGTGTCCACCTTTATCTCGGCGCTCTCCTCCATGGTGTCCAGGTCCTGCCCGGGGATGAGAGACAGGCAAAGGGCTCCCACCTCTGCGCTTCTCACACCGAGAAGTGGCGCTGTGCCCTCTGGGGCCCAGGCTCAGGGTTTCATTTGGCATTCAGTGAGGTTGCTGTTTAACCATCTCCATGTTTCTGTAGCCTAGAATATCCTTTGCTCATTATGCCACCTCAGTTAATATGAGCAACAATCTTGGAATCCAACAAGACAATATCTTTATTCTCATTCTGTGGATGAAGGCTCAGGCATGGAGAGGTGTTCTTATTTGCAGACATCAAGGTCAAACAGTAGGATTGGGATTTAACCAGATCTTTATATTCTTTAAAAAAAAAATTACTTCTACCATGCCACATGCTTTCCAGAAGAAATCTCTCCCCCCACCTAGCATTAAAATGCAACTGCTCATAAAATTAAACATGCAGAGATTCTGTTTTTGAAAATGGGCTCTAGCTTGTTTCTTAAATGCTTAAACTCAGCAGTGGTTCTCAACCTTCTGGCCCTTTAAATACAGTTCCTCATGTTGTGACCCAACCATAACATTATTTTCGTTGCTACTTCATAACTGTAATGTTGCTACTGTTATGAATTGTAATGTAAATATCTGATATGCAGGATGGTCTTAGGCGACCCCTGTGAAAGGGTCGTTCGACCGCCAAAGGGGTCGAGACCCACAGGTTGAGAACCACTGGCTTAAAGGCTGGGTTTAGAGGAAGATGGGGGTGGGTGTGGGTGGGGAGAGATTAACCAAAGAACTTGTATGCATAACCCATGGACAGACAATAGTGTGGTGAAGGTCTGAGGGAGGGGAGTGGGTGTGGGGTGGAGTGGGGGGGGGGGGCAATGGGAAAAAAAGGGGACATCTAAAATACGTTCAACAATAAAGATAAATTTAAAAAAGAATTCAAATAAAAGGAATATGAAACTTTATAAAGTAAACTGTGAAAAATGGACACTTTAATCCCAGGTAATTATGTTGCTGGAAATATGAATTTAAGAAAAATTTGCCCAAATGGGAGATGCCTTTCCCAGACCTCGGCTCCTTAATCTGCACAGGCCCTGTGACTGTGGGCGCTGCCCCTCGTTCCCGCCACTCATTACTTACCAGCAACTCGAGCGTGGGCTTCCGGTACTGATAGGGGAAAGGGTCTTTGGTTTGTCTCTCCTGGTGTTCGCCTTTCCCAAACACTGCCGTTGGAAGGAAAAACATTGTCAATTAGGACACCTCTACCCTGGCACAGAGCAGTGAATTCTGGGGAGGCCTCCATTGGAATATGTCTTCCCCTTTCCACCGGAGGAAGCCCAGAACATTGGCATCTTGCTGCTGGAAGCCCCAATCTTTTTCTTTTAATGGCTATGAACCCATTTGGGGAAAAATGAACGTCCTCATGTCAACATTTCACAGGAATTGGGAGTCCAGCGATTTAACTGGCCTTTAGTGAATAAGCTCTGACTTAGCTCACCCCTTATATTTTTTAGACGACTTGCCCATGATCCCCAAATCCAGGGTTCTTTTTCCTCTGCTACATGGACAACACGTAGGTGTGCAAAGAAAGGAACTCTGATGCTATTGCTCATCCAGCATTAAGCTGCCTGAGCCACGCAAGGGCTGGGTGCATTTGCCTGTGACTCTTCCCCACTGGGTGACCTTGGGCTGTTCGGGTCTCTTTTTTGGTTGTATGTCTTGGAATTTTAGGTATTTTAGCAGCAACTGCTGGTTGAAATAAGACAAGTGACATCCATGTCATTACTTGAATTGACTTTGGCATGTCCTTGTAATTCTAGAAAACTCTCATAAAGTGGCTCTAAACATATTTTTTCATTATTACTACACCATTTACTTTTAAAGATGACCAATGTCAGTAAGGTTTTATACATCATAAAAGAAGTTACGGCCCTTGGAAGTTTCGGTATTGGTGCTCTGTTGCCCTCTCGTGGTCATGTGTGAGAATGGCAGGCTGGGCTCTGAACACCAGGCATTTTCACACTGAATAGGCCGGTCCCAGTCAAGATGCATTCATGAGTCCTCAGAGTGCTAACCACTAGAAAGAATGCACCAAAGGCACCGTGTGCCCGCTCTTGAGGGAGCAAGGTCTGCAAGTACCACTGTGGCTGGGAAGTTGCACGATGCAGGAGAAACAAGTTAATGTTTGGAAGCTTAGAAGGGAAGAGTGGGAAGCGAAGAGGATTCCTAGACTTTGAGGCCAGTGTGCGTGATATCTTGATGGACCCGCGGCTTCTGTCTGTAGCTCCCCGCTGCCTGCTGACTGGGACCACGCTCCCCCTCCCAGGCTCCTTTGCACTGGCTCTCTGCTGGGCCCTCCCCCACCCCAGCCCTGAAGCACATCATAGGAGGATGTTTGGAGGGAGGTTATTAACTTTTTGAAGCAAGCCATGCTCTTTTCCACACATGCCCAGGGCCCCTCACAAACACAAACTCCTGGGCTAGAGGGCCCTTGGGGTATCTTGATGCCCTCAACCCCGTGTGCGGTGTTTTCCCGAAACACCCCAGGCCCATGTCTCTGGGTTGGCTACTTTAGGTGTGAAAGGATGAGGCTCCAGGATGAATCTGGAGCAAAAAGGCTCTTCTGGGAAGTGTGCGAGGCTGTAAACAGGACAGTAACCTGGGAATGAGTTTTATCCGGTGCGTTGCCCCTCGCCGGCTGGGTACCCTGGGCAAGTCCACTCTCCTCTCTGGGGTTTGCGGGCAGAATTATGTTGTTTTCCTGCCCTGGCTCTTCATGAGGCTGCTCCAACCTTGCAGCAGGGTTGGGGAGACCCTCCACCCCCACCCCCAACTCCTTCCTGTTTGCCACAACATGTCCTCAGCTGCTAAAGCCACATTTCTGGCTCCACCTCTGGCTCAGCTCTGGCTGCCGCCTGGACCCCGTCTTGATCTTGGCCTGTGGGAGCCCCTCCCTCCCTGCCACTCTACCTGTTCCCTCGGCCCTGGCATCTCCACCCCTGCAGTGCTGAGACCGGTTCATCCCTGCCTCCTGGACCAGTGGTTTGGGACGTGGCAGCAAACAGAATCTCACGGAGAGCTTTTAAAGGTCCTTCAGCCCACCCAGGTGGCTCCCAGCAGAATTAAATTAGAGTTTTCCGGGATGGGATGCAGGTGACTCCAATGTGCAGCCAAGCTTGAGACCTCCTGGCCTTGATCTACAGAGCCTGCTGCCTGTTTAGTGTCCCACCCAGGGAGAGAGTGGGCACTGGAACCCATGGCTGTGGTCAGAGGTTGGCTGTGATAAGGACAGGCCTGACCCTCACGGTTTCCCCACCCCCCGTGACTAGGTCCTAGCATCGTCCTCAGATGGGTAAATCAAGGCCCCAGGAATGAGGGGAGGAAGCGCACACCTTTGCTCCTCCTCCGAATGGATGACCACTCGATGTGGAACACGCTCCTGGGCTTAGGGAGCACGGCCTCAGAGCCCTCATCGGCCTTGGGGCTCGTGATGACTGGCTGCTCCCCGCCGCTGCCTAGCCAGGGCCAAAACGAGACAGGTCAGCGTCCCACCCTGGCCCGTACCCAGTGAGAGCCAAGCAGAGAGCGTGGGAAAATCACAGGCAGAAGCAGGAAAAGAAAGCGGTGTGGGTGTGGTCAGAAGCGGCTTGGTGGTTGCATCATGTCTGTGAAACATCAGCTTCTCTACTTCTCCCATGAAAACTTCCACTCCTTTCCCCACAGAAACCAGACCCCAGACCCCTACCAGTGTCCCAAGACCATGAGCCAGGCTCTCAGTTCCCCAACGAGGAATCCTCCCTGACTCACTTAACGGGACCTTGGGTGACCTTGGGGTGGGCCCTAGCTGACTGCCTATTTCCACCCTTCAGCCAGCGCCCTGGCTGCCATCTGAGGTGGGGAGTCTATGTGGGGTGCCCCTCAGTGCTGGTTGCACATCAGAATAACGTGGGTGCTTTAAAAATGCCTGGACCTGACCCCAGACCATTGCTCCTTGGTCCTCACTTGCTAAGTGTCAGCTACCCCAGACACACCCTGGGCAGAACAATATCTTGACCCTGCAGCATCACAGACTCAGAATTTCATGGAGCTTCAAGATACTACCTCCTAGATCCAGAGAAATGAACTTGCCCAGGTCACTGGTTCACCATGGCACAGCCAGGAACTGCACCCAGGTCTCCCGACATCCACTGCTCCACAGAGGCTGCAGAAGGCCAGGCTCAGCTTTCGTGCCCGAGCTCTGTGGGGCCCATATTACTATGAATTCCCAGAACTGATGTCCTAGTCATAAAAGACAAAAACCAATGGCATCTCTCTTTCCTTTAAAAACAATTCTTGTCCTTGTTTGGGATGAGTTGGGAGATGGCCCCAAGTACGGTCTGACATGGTGCTGGTTCTGGGTCTCAGGGGGTGATACCGGACTGCTGGGTTACATACCATCTGGGAGGGCAGCGGCCCCACAAGATGGACCGGCCAAGAGTTGAGAATGAAAGGTGGGCACAGACACCACGAAGAAGGTGGGAGATAAAGTAACAAATTTCCTGAGGCTGTGAAAAAACTTAAGGCCAAGGTGAGAGCAACTTACTAGTACTGCTCCTTTTGGGACCACACAGCTGGGCCCAGGGACTGTGGCCACACCAGGTCCCACCTGGTTGACTAGAGGGCCAGGGGATGCTCTCCGGGGCCAGCTATGAGTGTGCCGTGGCACATGGTTTGGGAAGCTCTGTCCTTGATGACCTTAGCAGCTGAGTGGCTCCTTGGCATGCCATCTGGTGTTAGAATTACTGCCCTCTCCACTCTAACAAGCCTTTTAGGTGTCCCAGGGCATGTAGCTTCACACTGGGGCCGTTCAGGTCCATTTCAGGGGCATGGTCCCTGCCCTCGAGGATTTCTGCCACCTATGTTTGAATAGGCAAGAGTCCAATGGTGCTTTCTGCCCATTGACTCCGAGAAGGAAAGAACAGTGATGAGCCACAATAATCTGCTTGGAAGCACTTTTTCTGGAGTCCTGCCCAATAGGACTCACGCCCCTGCTGACTTCTATGGTACAGAAAGTGCCGGCTGTTCAAGTAGCAGGGGTAAAAGGGACTGAGGGGTAAAAGGAACTGTCAAATACAGTGTGGAAGCTCAATGCAATGTCTTTGAGAGGACCGAACAATCTCAAAGCATCTATGACATCTTTCAGAGGAAGAAGAAATGAGTAGTTGATCCTACTGAAGGTCAACCTTTTACTCAAACAGGTCCAAGCTGGTCCACTGTCTACAAGTTGTCTTTCTCAGGTGGATCGATGCTGTCCTTATATTACCTACAATGTTCAACATATGGAGCATCTGGAACCTACCATAAGGACCCATTTGTCATCCCTTCCCAGCTCCCTGTGTCTGCTATTCCTCCAGCCTACTGTTTGCGAACACACTCATACATCAAAAGGCGATTTCCCTACTATGCCAGCATGACTCTTTTTGCAGTGACACATTATATATGATCTGATTTTTTTCTATATCCAATTCTACATGGTTACACTTTGGTCACAAGTTGGGCATGTTTCCCTACATAGAAATTGAGTGTTGCAGGGCCAGTTGTGTGTGTGTGTGTGTGTGTGTGTGTGTGTGTGTGTGTGTGAGAGAGAGAGAGAGAGAGAGAGAGAGAGAGAGAGAGAGAGAGAGAGAGATATGCCTGTGGGTGGTAAATGGGATGATATCTTTTTTCTGTGAAGTTGTGTTTTCTGTGAAGTTGACATTTTCAAAGATCATCTTATAATCTAGCAGAGGCCTTGATTGCTAGAACTAGAAAGGTTTTGAGATGATCCATTCCAGCCCTCCCATTTTACAGATGGGGAACTGAAGCCCAGAGAAGCTGAGTGACTTGCTGGAGTCCACACAGCTATTGTCTCACCTTCCAGTCCAAGGCTTATTTCCCTAGACCCTCCTTCCTCTGAGGGATTTCTTTTTGGCCTACCAGTTCAACCTTGCTTTTGGGGGATTCAAGAGAACCCTACAAGTTTTCCTGTGCCTTCCTACCAAATCTGCACTGGGAAGGGGGTTGTGAGGGACATGGACAGAGTACAGGCGGAGGTCAGGTCCACAGGAACACTTGGAGGTAAATTATTTGGAAGTCCATTTTTTTAAGGAGGTGGGGTATGAGTCATTGTAATCCTGAGATAAGCAAGACCTCATCCTCAGAGTAAATGTTTTAAGCTCTTTATCTCCACGCCCCCCCCCCCCCCCCCAGTTCACTAGTTGGTCAATGGACTTGCCCAGCCTTTGCTTTTGCTTTGTTTTTGGCGCATGCCATGGAGAAGACATTAATAAGCATAAATGAGTTGGTACCATTATAACCTCAAGATACCTTATGATGATTTCATAAATGAGGTTAAAGAGTACACCAGTTAGAGCAGGCTATCTGTGATTGGGGTAACACTTGATCTTCCTCCAGAATGACTGTGAACTCTCTTCCCCCTGTTCTCAACCCAGCTCACCCTCAGAACTGTTAGTCTCCTTGACTTTGATCTCTCTCATTTCAATCCATTCTATGCTCCAACTACTGGACCATGTCATTGCCACTCTCTTACTCAATAATCTACATAGCTCCCTATTGCCAAGAGTCTGAAACTCATGCGCCTCTGCCCAGCTTTCCAGATATTCCACAATATGACTATCTTCATCATCCAGCTCTTCCATTTCCTTCCCCTCACACACCCTGCCTCGGTCCTGTGGCCTTATCTGGGCCCTGTATGTTTCCTTCCTCTTCTTGCCTAATTTCTATTGACCCTACAAGGTCTGGTTTATGCTCTACTTCCTCCATGATGCCATCCTTGACTTACTTGGCCATGCGGATCATTCCAATCTTTGGATTCCCACTGCATTTGCATAAGACTCTAGACTATATCTTTTGAAGCTAGGGCCACAGTGAAGGTTTATATTGATAGTTACCATGCACACGAAAAGTTAATAAGTCCTTTCCAATCCAATTAACTACTTGGAATTATCAATTCTTGAGCAAGTGGCTTGTGAGTCTGGGCATTGATAGAAGGAAACTGAGGCCCACAGAGAAGTGGCCCCCCTGAGGTCACATGCCAGTCAGTGGTGGAGCCAGGCTTTGACCTGGCGTTGATGCTTTACTCCTGCACTGCAGGTGTTTTCCAGACGACTGGAGCCTTCCCAAATGATATCAATGGACTTGCGACATTTTTAATTTAAAATATGAATTATTTCATATCCCAGAAGAAGAAACAAACAAAAAACACTACCCAAAACAAAACACAAAAGCCAACCTGTGTATCATTACATTTGTGACACCCAATGAAAGCCCAGGGAAAGTTTTGGGCCATTGTACACTGGCTTCTTCCCTTGGAGCAACATTTCCATCATCCCTCTCCTCACATCCTCTTCTCTACCACCCCTGCTCCCCATTATCTATGGCAAACACAGCTATTTGATCATAAGCACTTTCTTTATCTATTTCAGTACAGCCTCAGAATTCTTCTCAACACTGACAATCAACCAATTAGTCAGCACTGGCACTTGATAGTAAACTTATTTCCCCCTCTAACCTTAAGAAAGATGTGGATGCTGCACAAGTTTGAGAGGAGGGGTTGTCAAGGCTGAGGGTTGACAGCAGGCAGAGGCCTGGCCATGGGCACTTCCAAGCCTCACAGGATAGTCTTCGCTCAGCAAGTTCACCAAGGCTCATATCCTTTGGTGCCAGTTTTGGAGGAGATCACATACCTGACAGGTTGTCCATTCTCTGATTAGATAGCTTCAGTTTCCTAGAATGTCATTTCTTAAGACACTGCTATCTGTCTTCCAGAAATATCCACTCTCTGTAGCTACTCAGAGTAGGTCTACGGTAACCTAAGATGGCTATGTAAGAGAGAGCCACCAAGAAAACAGGTTGTTACACTGGGATATTAAGATATTTGTGGATACTGAGATGGTATCGTCCTATAGGCATGCCTGTGGAAGGCATCAGGACCTGAGGAGAGCGGCTTAGATGCCTGGACCAGGTGCCATTTCCCTGGCAGCAGCAGGTAATGACTCTTACGAGGAAGGTGTTCAAATCCACCCCATTAATACCCCACAGCTCAACTCAACATGGTGCTTCCCTGGGGACCATCCTGTCAGAGCCATGAGTTACAGAGTTGTGGAAAGGATGACAAATAATACGAGGCTCACCCAGTGGGCAGGTGTGGCGGTAAAGGGATTCGAGGGCTGATGGGTTCACTTAGTTCCACCACCAGGTGAGCAAGAAGAGCTCAGGGGTGGGAGTTAGGACAGCTGGACCTGTGTCCAGGCTCTTTTATGATCTGGACAGTTCCCTGGACAAGCTGTGGTTTCCTCATCTACAAAGTGAGGGGTTTGCATTATTATTTTTAAAAGAGCTCTTCCAGTTTGAAGCTTCCGGAATCTAAATTCACTTTAGAATTCTTAGTAAAGATTCCTGTCTCAAGACTGGCCTCCCCCAGACACCAGAGCCCAACAGAAGAAAGGAACAGAAAAAGACCAGCCTTTCTTCTTTCTCTGCCTCTGAAAAGTCAGATGGTCCTGTTGCCTAGGGGGTCTACCTGGTCCATTTCTCTCCCCTGGGACCTCTTACCTGGGCTCCTTTTGATGTCCTGCACAGGCTGGAGGAATCTAGACCATTGAGGTTTGGGAAGAAGCTTCTTGCTGATTGGGCGGCGTCTCTGGTCCTCAACTCCAGGCGTTGGACTTCTCCCTAAACCCAAACCCCTTCAATTCCTGAAGCCCTCCAGCCCATCCTCTTGCTGACTTTCTGTAAATTCTCTTTGCAGAAGAGAATTTCCTAACCCTATGCCTGGCACATGCCTTCCAGTACCATGGAGGACGAGGGAGAGAAAAGACAAATGCTCTCTCTGGCTTCCCGACAAAGGATTACTTTCTAAACTCCCCAGGGAATCCCAGCTCCTGCTACCATGGTTCCCTGACCTGGTTTGATCAGGCAGGTTTCCTTTAAAGGGGCAGAGCCGGGGACGCTCTAGCAGTAGCTTTCATGTCCTCCTTCAGGCGTTACCAGCAGTTACTCCTCTCATTAGAATTCTCGCTCCAGTATTTGCCTTTAAAGCAATCATCTAAGAGTTGTCTCCTCAGGGGGCCAATTTGCTTTCTAACCTCAATAATCTCTCTCAATTCCCCATGCAGGCAGGCCACAGGCTGGGGAACAGTGTTGCCATCAGCATCTTGATGGAAATTTATGTACAGCCCAACACTGGATGCTGTCTTTCTGGTTCTGTGGAAATTTTCAGACCTTTCCTCCTCTGCCTTCTACTGACTGGTGTCCTGGGGACTCACCATGGGACCCTCTCAGAGCAAGAAGGGAATGACCTAACCCCCACCTCCAGAAAGGATGCCGAGCTCTATATATCAGGGAAGCCAGCCCTCCCAAGTCCCATGAGGCTGTGGGATCTAGAAGGCTGGGGTTTGGAGAGGGGGCCCAATCAAAACATGTTTTGTTTGGCTTTGTGGTATGATAGGTCAAGCATTACCCTCCCCTCCCTTGGGCTTGTGTATCCTTCTCCTCTCCCCCTTCCCCTACTCTGTGACAGGGTGTGAGGTGGCCTACCCAAGCTCAGAAACAGAACCTCACGCTGCAGAAATTAGCTACACCTGAGTAGACAAACTCCCCACTGACGTCAAACCCCCCTAACCACTGTGCCAGGTGTTTTGGAACTGCCAAAGAGGGGTCTTGATCTGATCACGGAGGGCCTTCAAAAGAAGGAAAGCAAACAAAGGTGAGGGTGGGGTGGGGGTGAGGAACCAGGCAGGCCCCACATTCCAGGGACAGGTGGGAGCTGACTGCAGACCTGTTTCCTGCACAGAGAGCCCTCCCTTGGTGTTGAAAGTTCAGGGCCTATGGCTGTCTGCTGACGACACTTTTTCTTATTCCCCAGATTTTTTTTAAAAAAATATATTTTATTGATTTTTCACAGAGAGGAAGGGAGAGAGATAGAGAGAGTTAGAAACATCAATGCGAGAGAAACATCGATCAGCTGCCTCTTGCACATTCCCCACTGGGGATGTGCCCGCAACCCAGGTACATGCCCTTGACCGGAATCGAACCCGGGACCTCTCAGTCCGCAGGCCGACACTCTATCCACTGAGCCAAACCGGTTTTGGCTCTTATTCCCCAGATTACTGGTCTCTTGGTTCAGCCTTGGATGCCCATCCCTTGCCTTCTTGACTGGCATCTCCTGAAATTCTTGTGGTTCCCTCACTCCAGCCCCCTAGGCATCTGCACCAGAAGCAACAGGAGGATTCTACCCATGCACAACATGTAACCAGTTTGAAAAGACAGGAAATGTCTATTCCAGAAGAACCATCCAGGGAGTTCACATGCCACTCCATGAGCCAAATGGAAGTGTAGTGAGTATCAGTCACACATACTAGACACAGGGTGGGCAACGAACTGCCCTCCTGGAAAGCAGAAGAATAAGATGGAACCTTGTTTCTGACAGGTCCTATCGAAGACTGGTGTACAATGGCCCAGAACTTTCCTTGGCCTTTTATTGGGTGTCACAAATGTAATGATATACAGGAGGGCTTTCGGGTTTTGTTTTGGCAACTTTTGTTCCTCCTTCTGGGATATGAAATAATTCAAAACTAAAAAAAAATAACCAACAACTCCCCAAGATATCTGCCTGTACCTACAGATTATTCCCCTGAGGCTCAGTTAATCAGAATTCACTTCAGAACTAAGTTTCCAATGCTCATGGCTCCCTTCAACTCTACATTTCTACATCTCAGAGGAGGAGGCTGCATTGACCACCAGAGTCTAAACTTGGAGAACTTGGATTCTTCCAGAGGAAGAGGCCAGAGTTTATAAGGAATAAATGCAAGCTGAGCTAAATGTTCTCTAAAGAGCTACTTCCTTTACTTCATCTGTTCCAGCAGCCTGTGCAGCTGTAGGAGGGCCTGGGGGCTCCTAATTATTAATTCACATACTTTAAGAGGACTTTTCTGGTAATCTCTTCACTTCCCTCTTTGGGACATTGGAAGGACAGAAGGATTCCCTATGGATTTGTCTATTTTCTCAGAATGGCAAGAGGCAGGAAAAGGCAGGCAAGTTAAAAATAATCTCACATAAAAAAATGCCCAGCTGGTGTGGCTCAGTGGTTGAGCACCGACCTATAAGCCAGGAGGTCACGGTTCAATTCCTGGTCAGGGCACATGCCCGGGTTTTGGGCTCAACCCTAGCAGGGAGCATGCAGGAGGCAACTGATCAATGATTCTCATAATTGATGTTTCTATCTCACTCTCCCTCTCCCTTCCTCTTAGAAATCACTAAAAATATATTAAAAAACATACACACAAATGCCTTTAAAATTGCCAAATGAGACTGAGGTTTATTGAGTAGAAATCATAGTCACCCTGAAACTACCAACCCCTAACTGGTTTTATATTATAGCTGTCCCCAAGCCCTTGCAGCCTTATGACCCAAGAAAGCAAAGACTCTTACAGGAAGCACAAAAAATGGAAGCACATGGGTTTGATGTAGCCACAGATACAGGCCAGGAAGATTGAGTATCTTGATGGGCAGATATTAGAGGGTTGACCAGAAGAACCACCTGAGAGAGCAGAGTGATGAGGAGAAGGTGAAGGACAAGGCATAGCTGAGTCATGTTGGACCCTCACCTTGCATCCACACAAAAAAACATGGTGAGCATTTTGGTAAACTGACCCCATGGCTAGCCAGTTAAGCCCTAGGACAAGCTGCAAAGGCAACAATGGTATATTTTGGGTACATTCCATCTCTATGTTCTTAACTTTTTGCCACCTCAGTAATATCTCTTCCTCATTCCTCTGTAGTCACCCAGGGCCATGGAATCACTGAAACTTGGAAGAGAAAGTCTACAGTGGTTATCTGGTCTACCCCCACCAAAGCAAGCATCCCCAACAGGCCTCTGGTTCCTGGCCTGCACTGCCAGAGCAGGGAACTCAGGGTTTCACAGGACAACTTCCAGTGTTAAAAAGCACCCCTCTCCACTGATCCAAAGTCTGCCTGCTTATCATTCCCTCCTAGTGGGTCTTGCTCCATGTTCCAAAGTAACTTTGAGTTACCACATGTGTTACCTCATACTATAGACCCAGTCATTTCTTCTTTTCTCTAAGCCAAATACAGCACCTTCACTAGCATTCCTGATGAGCCAAGGGGGCTTCAGACCTTAGTCACTCAGCAGACCCTTCCTTGCCAAAGACTCTCTTAAAATGTGCTACCCATTTTTTCCTTTGTACCCTCCCCTCCTTTTTCATTCAACCTATTCCCAGAAATCATTCCTTCAGCCTAAGATGCAAATGACTGATCATGCTTACTGTGTTATTTTCCCAGAACTGTTTATATTTTAACAGGTTCAAATATAAAGGATGGCTGGGAATGTTTGGGCACAGGTAATGGCAAGATAGAAGACAAGAGGAGAATAGGCACAGAAAATTTCCGGGACCCTTAAAATCCTCCTTGATACTTTTTCTGAATAGGATACCAACCCAACAGATGATTCACTCAAAATAATGAAACTGGTGCTGTTAACTTTTGTGGCTCAGGCAATCTGTGGTGTGATCTACATCTTCACCTCAGGTGAGACTACTCACCTGGCCAGGCAAATCCCCATAAAATGAATTCCTTGAAGGCAGGAACTGGTCTGGGTCTTTCCTGGTTTGTTGTCAGGTGGGGGCCTGAGTAACATATTAATAGTTCCTCATACAATGTCACCTGGGTGAATGAGTGAATGAGGTAAGGCCACAAGGCAGAGTTTCTAGGGCCTTGGCTCATGCAAGTTGGCAAATGTTCTTGAGCTATCAATACAGGGGCCCATTAGTCAGGGAATAAGGGGAACGACAGACATTTGGGGCCATGAGTTACCAGAAGCTGTATCTGATTTACAGAGCAAGAGGAGATAGACAACAACAAAAGAATAATAGAAACACATGTGGAGATTCAATTGTGACTCCCATCCCAAAGATACTGTGAAATGAAAAACATGATTTTTGAACTAAAATATTCAACTTATCTGTTGAATTGAAGAAAAGACAGGCTACTGTTGGGATCTGAGTCAGTGGTCTAGAAGATCAGGTGGAAGAAATATCTCAAAGCAGAGCAAAAATACAAATGGTAAACATTGCGAAGGAGAAGAGCAACTTGGAGCAGAGACCAAGGAGAACTGGCAAATGAATAATAGGCATTCCAGAAATAGAAAAGGGAAGAGAGACAGGAAAAGCACTAACCAGACAAACGTTAGCTGAAGAAAGACTTGAGTTTGCAGCTTGAAAGGCAGTATTGTTGGGAAAAGACTTAGGCTTAACTTCAGAAAATCCCTGAACTCCAAAGATAAGGAGAAAATCTTACAACCTTCTAGAAAGAAAGAGCAGGTTGTTTATAAAATGAAAGGATGATATTGACATTAGATTTCTTATTTGTAACACTTGGCAGCCAGAAAATGAAGACACAATACCTCCAGACAACTGAGGGGAAAGGCTATAGCCCAGACACCCCAGCTGAAATGCCATTCACTTAGCAAGAGAAAGAAACTGTGGACATGCAGACAGTCAGAGAACGTGTCACCTGTATTCTGTCATATATTATTTGAAGAAAACAAAAAAGAAGGACTTCTAAACAGGTAATTAATGAATAAGAACCAAGATCACAAAACAGGGGAAGGTGATGAATAGAGAACACAGAGATAAAAGGTAACATGCCCAATATAAATAATAAACTCCAAAGCCACAATGATAGAATTCCTTTTTTTTTAAAGAGAAATATTGCAAGGGGAAAAATAAATAATGATCTCGGCAAAATCTAGAGGTGGAAAGTATTGGAGAAGCAAGTGTGTTAGGGATGAGGACCTTGGGGAGGAGTGAAAGTAGTATAAAGGTTTTCATTCCACAGGGTGAGCAAGGAGCATTGGCAAAATGGGGTAGCTCGTGTGGGCAAACTATTTGGTGTCTTGCTTTTATATAACAACAGAGAAATACAGTTTTGCTTATGAGCATTGGGAAAGAAACAGTGACCACTAGTGGAATGGGAGAAATATAGCAGAGCTTCAAAATGAACAAAGGAAAGAAAAAGATAGTAACATAATCGAATGTGCAAAAGGAGAAAAGTTCGGAAAACAAAAAGTAAATAGTAAAAACAAAGTGGAATAAATAAAAGAAGCATATTGATTGTTACAATAAATATGAAGGGGTTCAATTATCCTACTAAATTACAGAAACACTTAGATTAGGTTAAATACAAAACATTGCTCTCTGTTATTTTTAAGATATATAGTTAAAAGAAAATAATAATGATTAAAACAAAGGTATAAGAAAATATCAGAAAGTAGGTGTGGCAACATTTATAAGCTTATATGAGGTTAAAAGCACTAATGAGCATAAAATGAGCAGTTGTAATAGTAAAAGATAAAATCGATGAAGAATCAATGATAGTCAATAGGCATCAAACAACATAGCTGCTACATATATGAGGCAAAGGTTTTACAAATACCAAAGAGTTTAGTAAGCTATACAATTATAGTTGAATTTTAATAAACCCATTTCATAATTAAGATCCCATGGACAAAAAATAAATAAGCACATAGAATAATTGAATGATGCAATTAATAAATCAATTTAATGTCTTTTTTTTCAAATAAAAATTTGCATTTTATATGTCCAAAATCAATCAAGTAATTGACTACAAAGAAATTTCATAAAATTTTAAAATAGAGGTTTTACAGGCCATATTCTCTGTCTCAATCCAATAAAACTAGGTTAAGAAAGTTTAAAAGTATCAAAAAGATCCTAAGTGCTGGAAATTAAGAAACACATTCTTAAATAGTCCTTAGATCAAAGAGAAATCAAAACTAAAATTAAAAACTATTTAAAAACTGATAAAAGTAGAATATTTAATTTCAAAACCTACAGTACACAGGTAAAGGTGTACTCAGGGGAATATTAATAGCCTTAAAATGCCTTTGTCATTAAAGGAAAAAGATCTAAAATGAAGAAACTCTACATCAATTTTAAAACACTTGAAAAAAAGAGAACATTTAAACAAAACACCAGAAAACAAGAAAAAAATCAATAAAATAAAGAACAAACTACAACAAGTAGAAATAACAAATTAATTTCAAACTGCTTCCTTGTCAAAGCCAATAAAATGGACGAATCTCTCACAAACCTGATTAAGGAAAAGAGAGAGCAAAATCACATAAGATTAGAAATTACAAAGGAGACAAAGCCACAGATACACAAGAGATTGAACAGTATGAAAACATTATAAATAACTCTATGGCATCAACAATTTAAAACTAAAGAAAATAGATTATTTCCCAGCAAACAAACTCTCAAGTTTGACCAAGAAGAAGTAGAAAACTTGACTATGTCAATTACCATAAAAGTGATTGGAAAGATGATTCGAGATCCATGATTTAAAAATACAGCAGGACAATGCTGTTCCACGCTGACAATAAAACTCTTCCATGTGGCAGAGAAGATGAAAATTGGAGGGGGAGATGGTGAGGCCAGAGGGAGAGGAGACGATAAGATTTGGGGAGGGGACAGGGAAAAGGGGTGTGCGTGATAAAAAAAGAGATTTTAAGACAGTGCTTCCTCTAAAGTCCCCAGTCCCACACTTATATTCCTTCTCTCTTTAATGACTGCTTATTAATGTTCGGCCACAAATACTTATGTTCAGCTTCCCAAAAGCCCCTGTTGGTATTCGGGGTGATAGTAGACAATATCAGTGGCCTGCCCCCTTGCAACCTCATGCTGGTGGTGAGAATCTGTAAGTTTAGGTCTCCTGCCTCTACTCATTCAGGGCGTCAGTGAGATGGGGAAGTGCTGGTGAAGGTGGGGCAAGGTCACTCCAGGAGCTCTCCTGTCCCTTGAGACTATTTGTGCCACTTCAGAGGACATCTGGGCATCTGTCCGTGGCCTGTAGACAGTGTGATCTGCACGGGGCAGACTTCTCAGAGGCCTGGGGATTTTTACTTCTGCTCAGACTAGCAGATAATTTGTTTTTCTATTTCTACGTAAATATCTGGCCATTTTGGTCACAGTGTATAATAGACTTTCTGGGGCCCTGTGGTTTTTCCAGACTTGCCGGGCATATTTTTTTCCTTTTCCTGACTAACTTAACTTTTATCTATTTGTCTTCAAATGAGTTTGGCATCTTGTAATATAGTTAAATTCTTCATTCCTGGAGGGGAGGGGAGTTGTTAAAGTGGAAACTTGGGAGGAAAAACCCCCCCTCAAAACCTAGATCCCTGTGATCCAAGTGTTACCTCATAAATGACAAACTACGAAGTGGGGAGGGAAGAGAAGAGAGGGGAGGAGATAAAGTTACCCAAGTGAGCTGAGAGAATTTTCATATCCACCTAGTTTTCCTCTCCCGGAAATCCAATAAAAGACAGTTCAGTTCTTGGGCGGAGCTTTTCAAGGGCTTAATGGAGAGAAGAGGCGATTTCCTAGGGCAATTAGCGGGGTATCTCTGATTCTGTTATCTCTTGTTGGAATACTCTGGGGTCTCCCTTCGATTTTGGGTAATTGTGCCCTGGCTGGAAGCCTGGCTGGGAACTGAGCCCCCGAGCTTCCTATAGAGGCCTCTGCATCACAGGATGGGGGACTACCTGGCCTTCACACTCCCTGCCAACCCTGAGCTTCTATGAGCCTCCCTGCTCTTGCTGCTGGAAGCTCCTGGGCTTCCGAAGGGTCATGGTTTTTTCTTCCTTGCACGGTGGTGAGCCCGCTGGCAGAGGGGGAAACAGAGTGAGGAATTGGAGGACGGTGAGCCTTAGGAGTGTTCCCAGACATCTGTGTGGAAGGAGGGACGGTTAAATCTGCACCTGCTGGTACACATCACTGGGTCTGTCATTCTCTGAGGGTATCAGGGTGCATCTTCCCGAGTCTGGTCATACTAATCTCATTTTCTTGTGTCCCCTCTACTTCCTAAGAATTTTCACACTATCACCCGGCAGGTACATGTCTGTGGTATAGAACCTGGTGGTATCTTTTGGGCCTGCTGACTGCCATCCATGCCTGACCATTGTTATGTTGACTATGTGTAGCAGGCACTGACATAGTACTGCTCGGAGGCCACATCTAGCTTGCTGTCTGTTTGATAAAGTCTTATTTGAACTCAACCACTCCCATTCATTTATATACCATCCCAGGCTACTTTTCACGACAACAATAAAGTTGAGTATTTGCAAAAGGGACTATGGCCTCCAGAGCCAAAAATATTTGACCCTTTCCAGAAAAAGTTTGTCAACTCCTGACCTATATACAACTAAAGACTAAATGCAAGGTAGTTACTGTATTAATTGGGAAGGCAAATTATAAAATTCATGAATAATTGTTTGTTTATGTAAAGTCAAGGTTAACCATTGAAATATCAGATCTCAAAGAGCCTCCAATACCCATAAGCAAATAAGAAAATGGAATAAACTTCCCCAGCTATTCACAAATGAGCTCAGGGATTTTCCTCAACTGAAATTTCTGCCCAATGTTGCTGGTTTGAGTTACACTGAGAAACACTTACCCTTTATAATAAAAGTCACATGTAGGATTCTAATTAATTAATTCCTTCCTACTATGGAATATCACCTTGCCCTTTACTCCGACCACTAAATGTTTGAGACTCCCTATTTAGACACTTCCAGTGCCCTAGTTGTCCCTATTTCAATTTTAAAACGTTATCAGTGTAAGGTTTTATGCACAGCTGTATGTGCCCATCAGCCAGTAACTCTGTGTACTATGGTGCCTTCAATTCTTTGCATGTGTCCCCTGAATTTTTACTCACTCTGTGTCTGCCCAGGCACCACTCATTAAGATCAATTTTACAGCATCTATTATTTAGTTAAACATGCCAACAAGATTATTTCTTAATCACCTTTCCCAAATACTAAATACAAACAAATAATGTTCTTGTTTTAAGTCGATGACTTTGAAAACACATGCCTTCCTTCTAACTCCAGTAAGCTTGTTACCAACTTCCTCTAATGTCACATGATGGATAGCTATGGCAATTTGGTCAGAGAGAGAAAACCAGCATCAGGAAAGAGAGTTGTTGGTGTTTGGTTCCGCACAGGTGCAAGGAGAGGCAAAGAAAGAGGTGCTGTAGCTGATTGACCCAGAATCAAGACCACAGGGAGCAGAATAAGGTTCAGGCAAAGAGCATTTCTGCCTAGAACTTGGCTAGTCACCGCTGGAGGACTTCTCTTCTTCAGTGCTTTTCAAGGTCAGATAATAGATGCGGTTGGCCTCTGGGTAGGTGACCTTGCTGAGGGGCAGCTTGTAGATGGCGGGGTTGTTGGTTGTCAGGAGCATGAAGATGAGGGCGGAGAGGCAGAAGGCCCAGGTGCCTGGTGGTACACCAACCTGGAAGCAAAAGCACTGGTGTCTGAAAATGTTCCTAGATTCCAGGGACCCTGGGGGAGAAGGATGTGGTAGGGGTTGAGATTGGGACACCTCTCCTAGTGACAGCATTGGTTTCTGGAGTCATAAGGACAGAGGAGTTGGTCTATGAATTTGAGGTGTTGTCATCTTTGGACACAACCAGAATCTTTTAATGATGGAGCTGAAAATTGGCCTAGAAATGATGGCCTCCAACATCCATCCTATCTGTGCATCCTTGTTCTCCACTATTGGTTGCATCACACACACACACACACACACACACACACACACACCATGCACACTTCAGAGGCAACTGTACCCAGTTGCCAGTGCTTCTCAGGACAAACCCTAGATAAACCTTGACAAAGGCATTGTGCAGAGTATTGGCTACTATAACCCCCTCAGGATTCTTCCTCAAGACTCCAAACATCCTGAAGCCCTGGCTAGGGAAGAGCACAGTGTTCAGGAGAGTCTGAACTTACCACTGCCATTATGTTGGAGAGGGCTGCTCCCATGTACGCACAGAACAGGGCTGCAGAGGAACAAGGATCACTGAGTCAGCTCCCAGGGCCCACCCCTAACCCTCTCCAAGAGCAGGGATCTCAGCCTGTCTCCAGCAGCCTCAGTGTCTACACCACATCTTGACATGTGGCCCATCTCCCACCAGACTGTGCATTCTCTGAAGGCAGAGGGTAAAACTTACATATCCTTTTATCTCCTCCCATTTCCATGGTGGCCTTGCATAGAGTCAGGGGTCACTAAGCATCTTTTACTTGTCCACACTGACTTTGAGATGGTTGAGCACAGGCCTAAATGATTACCTGTCTGTAGGGTGAGTGGTCAGACTATATAAGCTCCAGATAAGGCCCCTCCTGTCCAAGATTCTGAGCAACCATGATGCCATTGGACTTTCACCAAGTCCCATCAGAGTTGGACCTTATTGGTTCTCTGAGCTCATTCCTAGGAGCCAGTCACCTGGGTTCAACCACAGGATGTGGGCCACCAGGACAGTTAGGGAGAGCTTCCATACCCCTGGTGCCTCTGGACAAGTTCCTTCTGCCCCTGCCCCTTTGCTCTCTCTGTTTCTCTTCCAGGACACCTTCTCCCTTCTCTGCCTGTCCAGATCCCACCCTGAAAGTGTTGAGATGAACCTCAACCTCCCTCTGAAGCCTCCCCAGAAGGTTCTAGCCACAGGAACCTGCCACTTTTTTGAAGGCCAAAGGCAGTCCCAATCTGACCCTCAAAATACCTGGTGCTTTTTATTTAACAAATATTTACTGAGGTCACTGTCTCCATGCCCACCCT
Source organism: Myotis lucifugus (assembly GCF_000147115.1). Taxonomy (NCBI): domain Eukaryota; kingdom Metazoa; phylum Chordata; class Mammalia; order Chiroptera; family Vespertilionidae; genus Myotis; species Myotis lucifugus. Next base: position 4,327,560 of record NW_005871064.1, read on the forward strand.
TGTGCTATGCTGAGGGGGATATAAGGGGCATGGAAGTCATTTAGCATTTCCACACTGAAGTGGGAGAAAACAAAAGAAAAGCTCTCCTGGATGCTATTCTGCCCTGTCTCTAGTTTTGCTTATTAAAATCCTGCTGTTTCCAGAGAATGTAAGCAAACCAGGGCAGAAAGGCTGATGGAAAGATGGGATTGGGGTTTGAATCTGCCATTAATAGCTGAGTTCTAGGTTCATTAATCCCTCTGAGTCTTATTTCTTCATCTGTAAAATGGGTTGACAATCTATGCCTGGTAGTGATCTTGGGAGGGTTCATATGTTTATATGGCACAGAGTGTGGTGCTGGATGCAGATATAATGAGCTCAATTTCTCTTTGGACACAGCATTCTGTCTTTACTATTACACATTCAAGCTTCCATAGAGCTATATTATATTTTTCTTAGATCTCAACGCTCCCAAGTACACCATCTCATTAGATCTTTCCAACAATCTTTTTAGACATCACAACCTTAATAACTGTGCAATGGCTCCTCTTTTGCTAGACCATGTCCTCATGACACTACTGTGTCTTCCATGCCTCGCCTGGGGTCTGGCACTTAGTGGTGCGCTACAAATCGTTGTTGAATGAAGAGTTATTGAGAGTAGGAATGCACTATGTGACGGAGGAGGCACCTCAAGTCGCCCAGCTGTGAAAGACCCAAGCCACTGGTCCTTCTATCACTGTTGCTCACTTCTGATTAGTGGTCACCATGGGTTTCATCACCAAAGGTGGGTTTCGGGGAGGGAGGAATAGCAGAGTGACTTGGTTGTCAGCTTTCCCAAATACTCACCACAGACAAGGGCCAGCAGGTGGGTCTGCCAGGTGAGGGCGTAGAACATGCCCCCGATGGCAATGCAGGTGAGGACGCAGTTGTAACTCCAGAGGCCCATGTAGATCCTCTCAAAGGGCGTGGCCACTGTCAGGGCTGTGGGATAAGGTGTGGTGTTTCTGGTTGGTTCTGGGTCACAGCACAAAGGCATCTTGTGGCTGGTGCTGGGACCAGGGTGGCCTCATTCCAGCCGTTCCCCCTGACACCTGCTATAGCTACCCATCAAAGGAGCCTCTACAGATGGTGCCTGGTCTCTGGAAACCAGCAATGGGAAGAGAGCAGTGGTTTCCAAGCTGGTTTTCAAAGATTTGACGCAGATCTATGGCTACTTCCAGGGTGGGAGGGGGGGGGGTGGCGGGGAGGGCAAGGCCATGGGACTCCAGCCCTCTCTTTGGCCAGAAAGGATACATTTTTAGCAAGAAAGATTTCAATTGAAAACATTCTGCTTCAAATGGTTGAGAAAAAGCATGAATGTGCATATATAGACATATGGAGATGGAGAAGTGATACAGCAAAATGGGAGAGATGTGAACAATCAGTGAATCTGGGTAAAGGATTATGAGTGCCTCTTGAGCTACTTTTATTTTTGATAAGTTTGAAATTTTTTCCAGATAACTTTTTTTTAAAGTTCTGTTTCTAAGACATTTTTTCAAAATATTGGAATGAGTCAATAGGTTCCTATTCCCAATGCCCCGAACTCTAATTTCTGACTCTGTTGTCCACATACACATATATAGGTGTGTGCACACACATATACATATATGTAGACATACTAAGTTACATTTTCAAGTGGCAATACAATTTTTGAGACTATTTTTTCTTTTAGCTTACTCAACATTTCAAAGTGTTGGCTCACTTATACCCCTGCCTATCAGCTTCTGCTTCTACCCTTAGCTCCTAGGGGCTCAGTCTGCAAGCCTACTGGTCTTTGTCCCCTTGCATCTCTCCATGTGTCCTGCTACTGCAATCTGCTCCTTTTGGAGAGTCAAGAAATGGAGAAGTAACCTGATAGTGTTTATGAACTCCAGTGAAGATAGCAAGTCTAGAGTATTTGTTATGTGTGTGTGAGAATGACTGTGGGAAAATGATCCCTGCAGAGAGGGGTGCTGTCCTACCTGCTAGCATCCCCACGATGGAGCCAATGGCTGCATGCAAGCAGATGAGTGGCGAGCAGATGAACAGAGCCACCAGGAACACACCACCTGTCCAGGGATTGTCGCAGCCGTACACCTGGCCAACCCCGACGGGGATGGCTTGTAGCAGCTGCAAAGTAAATAGAATCCAGGTCACTGGAGTGTGGGCTGGTCATGCAAAGACCAGACTCGGGGCCAGGACTGAGCCATTCCTGGGGGGTGGGTGGGTAATGGGGCTGAACGGGAGTATGGCTGTGCCCTCCAGTGTGTGAGAGAAGATGGGAGGGTGTGACCTGGAACAAATAGCTCCTCACTCCACCACCTTGCAGGCATCTGAGCATTGCTCATGCAAAGCCAAGCAGGGCTCCCCAACCCAGGGGCTGGGCAGGGTGTTTCTGAGGGACACATGGCTTCTACTTTGAGGGAACCTCCTCTCTAGATTACCATTGGGGATTTCAGTGAAATACAGGAAATCCTAGAAATACTCCAGGAATATTGGGACCATTCAAGGCCATTTTGATGGATGATGGTCCAAAGGTCACTTAGCACATTGGTGGCCAAGCCCAAGCTACAGCCTCTGAGCTTGACCCCTAGTCTCTTGGTGGCTGCTGCACATTCAGTGTTAGCCTGGGGACTAGGAGGCCCTGGGAAGGAGGAGCACTCAGCATTGAAGAAAGTAATGTGAAAAACGTCTGGAGAACAGCACAAAGCCCAACCGTCCCTGCGCTGAGCGTCATTTGGTGATGTTGGAATTGAAGATGATTAACTGGCAGTGATGTCAGATGGCCTTTTCCCGCTCAAGCTGAATCACCCACATTCTGGCTGTCCTTTGAGGGCAAAGAGGAAGGAAAGGAGATCGGCAGGGTAGGGAGAGCCCTGGCCTGGGGCTTGAGGGCTATAGCTTTCAGGGGGGCTCTGTACAAGGTTGTGTGACCATGGGCATGTCACCTCCTCATTCTAGGCTCTGGTGTCCTCTCTAATGAGGAAGATGGCCCAGCAGATGATCTTCCAGCTTTAAAATCCTGCAAACTCTTTTTCCACTACCAGATCATATGACCTTTTTGAGGACAGGGCTCCCTTGTGGCAGGGTACTTAATAGGTGCTTAATAACATGTATTGAATAGCTCGGTGGTTTTTAAACTTCGCATACACAGGAACCACCTACATATCTTTACAAACAATGTTGATGCCTGGCTCCTCCCAGACTTCCTGATTTAACTGGTATGGAGCATGACTGGGCCTCAGGGGTTTTGCATGTGCAACAGAGTTTGGGGACCAATGGGTTAGTTATTGACAATCTATTGTAGATGTTGGGAGTTCATTGTCTTTCTCCCATTGGTGAAATTCTGTACTTTTTTCACAACTTGATTGGATTCTGCAGTTAGTCTGATTATTTTTGCTTGAGGAGTCTCCCAGAGCTTTTAGGAGTTGTCCACCCTTGTCTCTGAGGAGGTGGCCTTTTAATAACCAAGCACTGCCTGGGCTAGACCCTACAGACTTGTGCAAGGAATGACAGGGTAGGGGCCTTGTGTTATTTAAAGGAACCTAAAACACTTTGTGCCAGTCCAGGGACCTCAGCTTAAGTGGGGGAACAGGCTGGAAAGCTACTCAATAAATATTCCACGACTTCCTGAAGTCTGAGGAATGCTGAGGGGAATTGGGCTCCCACCTTCCATCTGGGAACACAGATTTTAAGCCCAAGCAGCCAAGAATGAGAGGAATGAGGAAACAAGCTGACTTGGAAAGAAGCCTGGATTTAGAATGAAGATTCCTTCTACAGGGACTTGGTGAACTATGGTCCCAGGAGGCCTGCCTCCCCTCCCCGCTGCTTTTCAGGCCATAGCTGACACCCTGGTGTGAGGGGAAGTCAGGTGTGTGGTGGAAATTTACTGAGCGCCAGGCTCCTCATACTCTGGATAATCCTCATGTAACAACAACATGCCTGTTCAACAAAAAGGAAGTCACTCCCCTCATTGTTTTAAAGAGAAAGAGGGAAATGGCATTGAGTCTTCAAATCAGCTCTGGATGGTAGAAGAGAAGCCTGTTGTCAGAGTGGTAGTTGGGTGGGGAGCTCAGAGAGTGTGTTTGGGTTTCAGGGTATGTGGATTTGGGTTCTACCACTTTCTAACTGTTTATTTGGAAGGTGAACCAGAGCCATCTCTTCTCTGTGGCCCTTTCCACCCTGGTCCCCTCAGTGATGAACTGTACAGTCACACAATACAGATGGGTGGGGCCTTTCTCTCTGGCAATACCACACATCACTGCAGCTATCACTTGGACAATGCCTCATGGATAGGGCATGGATTGGGTCTTCAATAAATTTTTTTTTTGCTTTGTTAATCCTCACCTGAGGATTTTCCATTGATTTTTAGAGAGAATGGAAGGGAAGAAGAAGAAGAAGAAGAAGAAGAAGAAGAAGAAGAAGAAGAAGAAGAAGAAGAAGAAGAAGAAGAAGAAGAAGAAGAAGAAGAAGAAGAAGAAGGAAGAGAGAGAGAGAGAGAGAGAGAGAGAGAGAGAGAGAGAGAGAGATTGGTTGCTTCCCATACGTGCCCTGACCAGGGCTGGGGATTGAGCCTGAAACTGAGGTACATGCCCTTGACTGAAATTAAAGCTGGGAACCTTCAGTCTGCAGGCTGACTCTCTATCTACTGAGCCAAACCAGCTAGGGCTTCAATGAAGGTTTGTTGAAAGACCATGTGAAGGTGGCAGTGACCCTTTCCCGTCCTCTTCTCCACCAGACCCGTCATGTGAGGGAGGGGCATGTAGAGTAGCGGAGAGCCTGGGGAATGCCCGAATCAGTTAGAGAGAAGGTCTGCAGTGGGATCAGGGGGTCCAAACTCATCTGCCACAGGGTAACTTACCAAGGGCACTTCGATCTCCGTCCAGGTGATGTTGGGCACCGAAGACACGGGCTCCACTAGTGTTGTGGGGAAGAAGAGGTTGTAGTGGCCGGTGGCTGCCAGGTACAGGGTCACCGCGATGTTGAAGGGCAATGTAAAAACTGGGAGGTCCCACTTGCTGAAGATGGAGTTCAAGGCACTAGAAAGAACTGGGCTGACGATGGAAGAAGCAAAGGGTTAATCACTGTAGTCATTCCTAGAGCTACACCATCTCCTCAGCTCTAACCGCTGTGCCATTTACTGTCCCCTCTCCCTGATACGGTCCTTCCTGGCTCTCTTGAGACTCAAGCAGTCCATTGACCTGTGATTGGGAACAGGATGCTCAATTTAAGGCCGCACCTTTGAGAAACAAAATTTAAAAATAATATAAAACTGTCTTGAATAGAAAACTTTATAGAATAATTTAAACATTTCTTTGTTAGTTAAACCAATAAAGTGAACCAAAATGTAATTCTTACAAAATATCATGTATTGTCTTTGGCTCATCTAGATGTGCAATGGCTACTATGCTGAGCTGTGATAGTGTTTTAGGAGTCTGGCCTCTGGGAGGAGGCTGACATGGTACATAGAGAGCACACAGGATTGGATTCAGTTAAAATACTTTGAACTACTCTGGGAACCACCATGTGAAAATGACACCTTGAGTTGTTTGTGTTTTCCTTTCTTCTTGGCCTCTTCCTTGGAAAGAACACAGATTTTTGGAGAAAGAGCTGAGTGCAAATGCTAACTACAGGCTGAGTGAGCAACATTAGGTAATTAATCTTCTTTAGCTTTGTTTCCTCTGAAGGGACCGGATACCCTGGACACCTAACACCCTACGTCTTCCACACTCAGCGAGCTCAGGACAAAACATGAAATCATAGGATCCGGCTGAGTGGTCTACTTTTAATTAATGACTGAAGCGCAAATGGGCATTTAAGACGGCCTGAAAACCCTGTTCACATCCCTAGCCAATTAATTCTCCAACTTGCTGAGACAAGTATTTCACATCTCCTTTTTTCTCCTCAACTTCCATGTCTGCTTTCCTTTAGTTTCAGCTAACCACCTTGCTTTACTTCATTAAGAAAATAGAAATGACAAGATGAGAAATGCTTCATTTCCCCACCGAAAGAGCCACATTCAACTGCCCTGTGTCCACATGCTCTCCTCATTGCCTATTTCACATGATGGATGTGTTCCTGTTCCTTTATCAGGCAAATTCTTTTCCCTGTACCTAGGGAACCAATCTATCTCAAAGATTTCCCTCCTGTGATTCTCTCCTTTTTCTCTGGATTATCCTCATAAATACACAAACATATTCTAGTTCCTCATAAATGCACAAACATATTCTACTATCTTCTACCTTAAAAGCCCTCCCCCTTTAATCTAATGTCTGCTCAGTTATTGCCCCATTTCTCTTTCCTTTTACAGCAATACACCTCAGAAGTATTATCTATCGTTGCTACCCCAATTTTTCTCCTCCAGTGCTTTCCTAAACCCACTCTAATCAGAGTTCTCCCCATGAAGATGACTCTCATTCAGTTCACCAGTGACGTCTATCTTGTCAAATCCATAGTCATCCCCTGCTCCCTGCATTTGATTGCTGGACCCTCTGACTAGGCTGAAACATTCTGTCTGGGTTGCCATGACACTGCACATCCTCAGTTTTCTTCCTGCTTCTCCAGCAGCTCCTTCACAACTCTCTGTCAGTTGTTCTTCCTCTCTTTTGCCAATTTCTAAATATTAGAAGATTCTCTCTCTCTCTCTCTCTCTCTCTCTCTCTCTCTCTCTCTCTCTCTCTCTCTGTAATATCTTTAGTACCATGAACAAAAAAATATCTTCTATCTGCCTCTGAATTCCAAATCTTGACCATATCACTAAGTTCCAGATTTGCACATCCAGTGACCTACTCAACATCTCTACTGGAAGTTTAAAGTTTCATGTCTAAACAGAACCCTCAATTTGCACCCTGTCTCCAACCACCAACCTGTTTTTCTTAGTTTTCTCCATCAGCCCAGGTGCTCAGGCAAGTTATAGGAGTATCTGAGTCACCCCCCCCCCCCCACAAACCCCATACCCCACAGCCTCTCAGGAAGTCCTAATAGCCAAGCCCCACCACTTCTCACCACCTCCCTGATACCACCCTATTCTAGACTGTTCTCATCCTTTGTGGGTTATTGTAGCAAACAACTCACTATGCCTTCAGTGTTTACTCTTGTCCAGTTGGAACCCATCCTCCACACCGCAAGCAGAGTGATTTGCTTAGATTTAAACCATATCGCATCACTCCTCTGCTTAAACCCTTTAACTGCTTCCCATCACAGTTGTAATGAAAATCCAAAGGCTCACTTATCTACGAGGCATATGGGGTCTGGCCCTCATCTACTTTGGCCTCACCTTCTGCCCCGCTCCATTCTGGGTTTCAGCCCCACTGGTCTTGTTTCTAGAACACATCACATGTCTCCAGTTGGGGTCTTTGTCCATGTGCTGCTTCTGCCTGCAGCATCCTTCACTCAAATCTGCAGATGGTAGGCACCTTCTTGTCATTTAGGTCAAACACCCCTCTGCAAAATGGTGTCTTGACATCCCCATCTGGAATCACTATCTGTTTCATTTGCCCCATCTTATTTTCCTCAAGTACTTATCACACATTGAAGTGATCTTTTTAATTCACTGGTTCATGTGTTTTATTTCTATTTTTGCCAAGAAAAATGTAAGGTCTAAGAGGATGGAGACCTTCTCTTGCTCACAATGGTCCCCAACACCTAGAATAGTCCATGCATATCGCAGGCACTCAGCAAACATTTGTTGGACAAACCTGGAAAATGACACTGCTAAAACCTATGCTGTGGATTGGCTTTTAAGGACTCAGTGAGATAAGTGAACAACTACAGTAGTAGCACAGAGCTCAGCCCAGAGTAGGGCGCTCAGTGGTGTTTATCTTTAAAACTGGGAAGTAAGGGTGGGGCTGACAAATTGCCACCCAGTGTGATGTGGCTGAGGAACTGTGCCAAGGGGCTTAATCTGTGCAGTTATAAACCAAATGTATGCAAATAAGGACAAGTCCTCCTACTCCTTACATGGAGGCCCGTGGGGGATATTAAGGAAATCCCCATAGAATTGACTACTTTAGCTGCTTGTCCTGATAGATTAAGAAAGAAGCCCCAAGAAAAAACATAAGTTGCCTGGAATGCTTAATGTAGTAATTTATTTGCAAGCACTACTAAAAAGTAATGGAACAGTACTTAAACTACATTAAACTAACTGCTTTTAGTAACTCTAGACTTTGAAACCAAAGAAAGCCATTTACTTCTTAGAGATGTTAAAAATCAGTCAGCATGTCTGAGAGGAGGTGAGCCCAGGGCTGCAGGCTACGGGTTCATTTCAGGCCTCCTGTCTCTGCATTCAGCAGGCGCCCTCGGACCCTGCAGACCTGGTGCGGATGCAAGTAAACTAAGGCCCCCACGAGTAAAAGGCCTCGCACACCCTGCACCCAGTGGATAGTTCTTAATATGCTCCCACCTTACTTTACCTTCCTTCTGCAAAATGAGGTGATTTCACAGTAAGATCTCAGCTGATGTTTCTCATCAAAGGCTCTATGCTCTGAATACAGGTGCACTGGTCCAGGAAAGCTCTATGCATCTATCACCAGCGAGTTTTCAGCTTTTGGATCTTGGTTCAGCCACAGGATAGATGATTACTATAGAGCCTGTGGTTTAGCAGTGCAGGCTCTGGGTTCAGAAGGCTAGCAGTGATCTCTTTTACCGAGTGTGACCTTGGGCCAAACTATGTAACCTCTGTGTGCCTTGGTCTTTCCTTCTGTATGCGGGGACAATAATAGCCCTACACTGCTTAGCACTGTGCATGTAGGAAATGAATGTCAGCCTTTTTCATGAAGCCTGTCATGCAAGGAGGACTATCAGCACGAGACCAAATGTGCGGTGCTTTGTTGCTTTAAAGGATCCCTGTCACTCCAGATTCAAACATGATCCTCTTGGAACTCATGGACTTTCACAATGTCTTTCAGGACAGAGCCTCGTGACGGTGCATGTCCCTGTCCATTCTAAGACACAGCAGTCATCCTGGGGCTCTGTGGTCTGGGAGCAGAAACAATGAGGCATCTCACCAGGCCATCGAGGTGAAGGTCACGGGAAACAGAAGCCACCAGTAATAGTCAAACTTCTTGGAGAACACGGCCATCAGCAGTCCAACCAGCATCCCATTGTACCCGTGGAGTCCGGAGGCGATCGCGGACCTGGGGGGAAGCAGAGTAATCTGCATTTCACCTCATTGTCCCTCTCTCCTGCTGCTCACAGAGGAGTCAGTTTATTTGATGGATGTCGGGCAATCACATAGTTGCCAGCACCTTCCAGATACACACACACACACACACACACACACACCTGTGTGCGCCTTGATTACCTTTGCTGATCTAGAATTAAATTATGCACTTTTGTCTTTGTGTCTGCACTCTCCTTCTCAGGGGAGCCTCAGATTGCTACATGTAGAGGGAAATCTGAAAGAAATCTGAGGTGTGACACCGGGAAGTTGTGTGTGTGTGTGTGTGTGTGTAAGAGAGAGGGGGGTGGTTGGGAGTGGAGGTCAGGGGCAGCTGTAGATGGGGGGCTGGAAGAGAAGGGGGTGTTCAGAATCTCCTCAGGACTAGAGAAGCAGAAATCCATGTTTTGGAAAAATAATTATTTTTCATTGTGCTTGCATTTTCTCTCTATTTTCTCATTTGTATTTGGTGTTAGAATTAGTACTTTTTTTTGTTTTACATTCTAGCTGCTTCAGGCAAACTGAGCAAAGATGGCTGGCCCATACCTGTGAAGTCCCGGAGCACCAGTGGCGGGGTATAGCAGCGGCAGTGGGAATAAAATGAGGAAGCCTTGGGGAGATAAAATTGGGGGAGCCCTAGGGGTTGCTCCCATAGCTGCCCTTCCCTGTGGAGAGTGCCCTCTTAGAACTCTTCTCTGCCAAAAGTCTTGTGGCTTCCGGATTTGGTTTTCAGGAGGAAACCCATTACCTTATACTCCTGTTCTGACCATCAAAACTATAAAACTAGGTTCAACCCCAATGCCAAAGGATCTTCATTAGGATCATGTTCCATCACAACACGGCAGCATCAGTGTTGCTGACTTTGGGTTACTATCTGTAAAGTACAGTCTCCGGACCAGTGGGCTGTGGTGATGGGGGCGGGATACTAGGGGTGGTGGTGGAGGGCAGTGGTGGAGGTTCTGACCCGGATATATGACTGTGTCAGTGGCTCATTGTGGGCAGTGGTGAAGTCATGGCTCTTTGGAAGAATGCGTATGTAAGGTGCCTAGAATTTTGCACCTATGGTGTAGGACACGGTACTGACCTATCAGTAATGAAGCTCAAATCTTTTCTAGGAACTGGAGTGGAATATGGAACATTTGGATTGGACTTCTCATCTTGGGCATGCTTAGAACATATCCAAGGAGAGAAAACTCAGAAAGCAATTAGAGAACCATCTAATATAGTAATGGGGTATGGTCTGTGGTTGTTCAGAGAGAAAGGAAGGGTCAGAGTACACTGGGGCAATCAGGGTGGCTCCCTGGAGGAGGAGGGATTGGGGGAATGGCAGGATTAGATACGCAGAAGCAACAATGCTCAATTGGGAACAAGTGTGACGTTGAGTGGTAGGCAGTGTGGGTGCATTAGAGAGGCTTTGGAAGCCAAGTTGAGGGATTGGATTTTATTCGGATGCATATTTGACTTAAATTTGCCTTTTCCAAACTCTGTATTACATACGGTCCTGTATTATTAGAAGACATTTCTTGCCTGTTAGTCTTGTCCCCCTCAACTAAATTGCAGGCTCCATGAGGGAAGAACTGCCTAAATGTTCTGCACCTGCCACAGAGGAAGTGTTTCCAGAAGGCTCTACGGTTAAATGGAGCCTGGCACTGTCATTTGCTGTGAGCGTAGGAGCGGTTTAATTCTGTGAGGATCTCCAATGACCTGTTCAAAGCTGAGACTCAGGAGACCTCGGCCTGGCTGAGAGGATAAGGTAGGCTGACCACACAAGTAATCACCTCTCACCTGTCTGCCTCAAGACCCAAGACCAGCATGGAAAGGGACTCACCTGTCTTGGCTCAAGGCAAGGGCAGTTAAGGTCGAGACCACTGTCCCCAGACCCCCAGCAATCGTCCACCAGGGATTCTGGATCAGGAGCCCTATGAAGATGATGAACCCGCTGAGAGGGTTGTTGACAAACATCACCTGACCAGTCCCCCTTAGGACCCAGTCTGTGAACTGCAGGGCCAGCGGCTTATCTGAAAGAGACGGGCAGAACCAGAGCCATCAGCAGGGTCCAGCCTGTGCTTCCCTGCTGGACCACTGGTTGGCATGGCAACCAAGGCAGACAGGGATGCTTGAGCCAGGACACTTCCCCTCATTCAGCCTGGCACCCAGCCCATCTCTGAGTGGCCTGGCAATCAGTCCGCATGGGTGCTAGTTTTGCATTACACACTGAGGCACCATGCTGAGACCAATTTAATGCCGTTCCAGCCATTGGCTTGGTTGGCAAGGAAGCCCCAGGAGCATTCCAAGGGAAATTTATTGATCCAAGGGAAGGGGTGGAGAGGGAAGGAAGCTCTTTTTATGTGGTGCTGTATGATTCAGTTGAGGGCTGGTATCTGAGCAGCAGAGGCAGTAGTCTGGAGAAAGGAAGCTGGGAAAGAAGTGATTTTAGTACAGCTGTGACAATAGTATTGAGTCAGGACCTGGAGGAAGCCAGGTCCAGAAGAGGGAACATACAATCGATCTCATTCTCTGGGTTGGTTTCCAGTACAGCCCGTACGGGTGGGGGCAGGGAGGTGAGGCGTGTTTGTTGCAGCATTTAGTTTAGGGAAATGATGAGAAGGAAGACATTATAAAGAAAAAACTCTGGAATATTGGTGGGGTGATGCCAATACTTGGCACATAATACACAGCCAGCAAAAGTGAAAGAATGACCAATCAGCTTGTTTGGGAAATGGCTTATATGCTAAGTGGTTGTCCAAAAGCTATTCCATTATTCCCTGAAGGAGTGAAGGATTTTCAAACAATTAAAGTGAGTGAAATGCATTTAATTCCAAAACCTTGGGAATTCCAAGTTATTAGGGTATGTTAAGCCTTCCAGAGTCAACTCAGGGCTGGCGCACCCCATCGGTGGGAGCCCTCACCATGGCTGAGTGAGGGAGCAGCTCCCTCTCTCCAAGCCAGAGGCAGGGCTGGCCCACTGGCCTGGCCCGGCTGCTTCTTCCCTGGGCACTGACTTACCTTTCAGCCAGCTCCTGCACTCCTTCATCTCGCCTGTCAGGTAGCTCACTGCTTGGAAGAGGCTGATGCCTCCCTGGCCTGCCGAGCCCCGGTGGGCTGCCCCACTTTCTCTCCTTTTACTCCTTTCATTGGGCTTTTCAATTTTCACGATGTGGCTCCCTTCGTTGGAGCGGAGATCCTTTCAGGAGAAGCCATGACAAAATACAGATAATTTAGCTTTTTGAGAGCAGGAGCATTTGGGGATAAAGAAGGTTGCCAGGTTTTCTTCTTTTTGATATAAAGGATCAAAGACAAATATGCACTGTGTCTCACGGTGCCCCAACTGCCCCACTCAGACCAGCTCTTCCCAGAATCTCTACACATTCTTCACAGCAGCCTTTCTTAACCCTTTGTGCCAGGGATCCCTCTTGGCAACTTGGCAAGCCTGTGGACTTCCTTTCAGAACGTAAATGTTTGGAAATGAATAAAGTAAGTAGCATTACAAAGAAAACCAATGACACTGAAACACAATATTAGAAAAGACTGTGATACACATATAGCCGTGGCAGATCCAATACCTACTATGACTTCAGGGTAGTGAGGAGTGAATACCTGGGGCCTCTCCACTCTAACTCAGAATCACTGCAGGGCCACCCCAGCTCCAGCGCTCACCACAGGAGCAGCGAGGCCTCTACGGTGACTGCATCACAGCCCAGCTTCTTCTCTAATCCTGCTGCCTTACTTCTCTGCAAGTATTGACCCAGTGCCATACCCCTGCAAACTTCTTATATGCAAATCTCCAAGTCAGCTTCCTAGGGGAACCCAATCTGTGACAAGGACAAAAATCTCACATGTGCTAATATGACTATTGTTCATTTCTTGTATTCCTAATTGAAGTAAATGTGAAAGTTTGTTGGAGGTTAAGAAAAATAAAGATGACTTACTTACCCCCCCCCCAAATTCCTACCCCGCAATTCTATCTGTGGACCCCTCGGTCAGGACTCCTTGCTCTAAAGTTGTGCTGTCCCATATAGTAGCTAACAGGACATGTGGCTATTGAGCCCCTGAAATGTGACTAATCTAAACTGAGATGTGCTTTAAGTGAGTTTATAGGCTTAGTATAAAAAGAATGTGTAAACCATCTCAATGATACTTTATATTGATTATATATTGAAATAATATTATATATATTCATATATATTAGGATAAGTAAAATATATTATTGAAATTAATTTCACTTGCTTCTTTCTACTTTTTAAAAATGTGTTCATAGAAATTTAACTTACACACATGGCTTGCATTATATTTTAATTATACACCTAAAGTTTTTTCCTCCATTAAGGCAATGAGAGCAGTGGAAAAAATTGTGCCCAAGATGGTGGATAACAATTGGGGAGAGTGATGAGCTAGTCAAAAGCTTAAACAGATAAACTGAGGAATGAGATGTCCAAAGGGGGGTTGGAAAAGCTTGGGGGTATCTCTGTGAATCTAGAAGGCCTCATGTATGTGTAGGGCTGGTACATGACCAGGACAGTGTGCAAGCTCAAAGGAGAACTGAGAGGTCCCTACGCTCTCATCTGGCTGAGTTTGAGTCTCTGTACAAGCAGAAAGTGCAGGATGAGGTAGAGTTGAAAACTGCCTCAGTGTTGGAGATATACCCCAACATGCACACAGATCCCTTAGAATATGTCTGTCGAATCATTGGCTGACCAGTAGGTTAATTGAGCCAAGACATCAGTGGCTAGAAATGATAAAAAATATATACTATCCAGAATTAGTTCAGAAAAGTCATTAGACAGACATGCCAGCAATTGACTTGTCTTTAAATTTTCTGGTTCTTTCTTCTGACTGCTCCAATCTGATATTGAGCTTCTCTAGCAAATTTTCACTTCTATTATACTTTTCAACTTCAGGTTTTTTACTTATTTCTTTTAAAAATAATTCCTTCTTTATTGATAGTCTCTATTTGGTGAGATATTATGGTCATACTTCTCATACTTTCCTTTAGCTCTTTAGACATGTTTTGTTGTTGTTCCTTAATTGTATTTAAGGTGATTTAAAGTTTTTTTCTAGTAAGTCTAATGTCTGGGCTTCCTCAAAGACAGTTTCTATTGACTGCTTTATTTCCCCTGTTCCATACTTTCTATTTCTTGGCATGTCTCATTATTGTTTGTTGAAAACTGGATGTTTTAAATAATATAGTGTGGCAACTCTGGAAATCAGATTCTTCTCTTTCCCCAGGGTTTGTTATTGCTGGCTTGTATCCCTCTCCACTGTATTAGTAGCCAGACTACCTCTGTGCTATTGTGTTTAAGGAGTGCTAAAAGCTGGCATTTCCTGACCAGTGTGGCTCAGTGGTTGAGCATCAACCTATGAATCAGGAGTTCATGGTTCGATTCCCAGTCAGGGCACGTGCCTGGGTTGTGAGCTCGATCCTCAGTAAGGGGCGTGCAGATGGCAGCTGATCAATGATTCTCTCTCATCATTGATGTTTCTATCTCTCTTTTTCTTGATGAAATAAATAAAAATGCATAAAAAAATAAAGACTGGCATTTGAATGAAGGCCTTCCTTTTGGAGACAATAGGTAATTCAGGGGGACAGTCTAAGGGGCAAGATTTTGGAGCCTGGTCGGAAGACTGGTGTATGAGTGTGTACATTTCTTGTCCTTAAAATCATGTTGCACACAAGCTATATTTTCATCTTAGGCCAAGTAGGACTCATCATGGGAGTGACCATGTATTGACTCGGGACAGAATCTTCCTGAACAATGGCCCCTCTGTGGCATTATATAACACAGGCATTGGGGAGTTGGGAAAATAGCACCTTTCACTACCCTTTCCCAACCCTCACCCCCACCCCACCTGGGAAACATCCTAGGAGAAACATTCCTCACCTTTTCTTCAGGCATTTCCAGGAGGGGCAGGGCCGGGTATGTATCCTGAGGGCTGGAGGGCCAGGTAGGGCTGGGTAACTCAGACTCATAGAGTTTGTATCTGCTGGAAAGAGGCTCTGCCAGGAGAGGACTGCTGTGAGTTTCAGACATCTCCTTCAGGGGGCGGCCACTCATTGGTCATGCAACTGGTGGAAAAAAAGGGACAGAACAGGTGCGTCAGGATCGGGCTCACATGGACTTGGCTGAAGCTGGATAGAGGCCTCAGGAAGCATATGGTCTGCCCTGACACACATGGGACCTGCTGTTCCAGAAGTTTGTGCTGCCAGAGAGGCCTAGAGCCATTCCTCCATCCATGTGAACTTTACCTTCCAAAATCCCCCCATTCTTCCAAGTCCAGAAGAAAGTCCATTCCATTGGGAAGATTTCTCTGACACCCAGAATAGGTGTCTCCCCTTTTTTTTCTGACTCCTGAAATATTTTTCTCTACCTTTTATATTGGTCGTTGTACTATCAGTACATATATTTTCCCTTAATACATACACATAGATCTGGCTCTTCCAACTTAGTGGTGATCTAAAAGAAACTTGTTTTCTTAATTGCTAGGGAGCCTACATTGCTTATAGTTGACCTCCAGTCTCCCTTCTCTCCCCTCTGCCCTCAGTGCTCTTTCCATCTCCTTCCTCCTTTTCCTTCTCTAGAAACAGTAAGAAACTCTGGTATAATCTGTTTGAAGCTGAGCGCACCAGGCTGGGCATCCTTCCCTCTCTGTGTGGGACCGCTAGGGCCAGGGTTTATGCCATGACATGCTTTTGGGAACAACATCTGCCAGAAGTCCTCAGTTTCTCAATCTATTCTGGTGTCCCAGGTAGTGCTGCACTTCTCCCCTTCCCATTCAGTAATCTTAACCATTCTTCTCTGGCCTCCTTCAGCTCAGTTATGTCTTCATTTACTTTATTGTTTCTTTGAGAGTTGGCTTTGGCCTCTTCAATATGATTTAGATTTTCTCTATTGCTCTATGCTGCCTCCTTTGAGTTGCAGGGCAATGTATCTCAGGACAGTGATTGCAGATCCCTAGAATGGGTGCTAGCATTCCTTACATTTACCATTGCAGACATTTTCAAAGGGGCTGAAGTCCCCCTTTCTATACCTGCATTAGTACCATTTCCCTGACTATTTCCTCTTCTACTCCCAATGAGAGGAATTACTGTTCTTCACTGTTGCTCCCAGACCACTATATACCTTGCTTGTGTAGAATCCTCTCTTCTTTCAGGCCTATACTACCCCTCTAACTGCTCACTCTCGCATTCAATGAAGACTTTAGGGCAGTGGTTCTCAACCTTCTGGCCCTTTAAATACAGTTCCTCATGTTGTGACCCAACCATAAAATTATTTTCGTTGCTACTTCATAACTGTAATGTTGCTACTGTTATGAATCGTAATGTAAATATCTGATATGCAGGATGGTCTTAGGCGACTCCTGTGAAAGGGTCGTTCGACTGCCAAAGGGGTCGCGACCCACAGATTGAGAACCACTGCTTTAGCGTCTCCTAATAGTTATCTCTACTCCAATAATTTTCAGCAACTTCAATGTCCAGGCATTGACACTGACCTCACTGACATTAACTCATCATTTTGTGACTTTGCAGATCCTTGTCTTTCTCATCTCTGGTGACTCACTCTACCTCTTCCTTTCAGCCACTGATTTTCATAACCACACATGGTCTTGATATCATCCAAACTCTAAAATCTCAAAATCTTGATTCTCTCCTCTGGTCACTACCTCCTGGACTTCCAGCTTACCTGCTCAAGTGCACCTTCTGATACAGTTCTTTCATCCCAACCACTTACCTCTACCAGCCCCCCCAGCTCCTCTTTCTTCCTTAACCAACTTAAATTTCATGGCCCATCATTTTCCTTTTTTCAACCCCCTTGCTCCTCCTCCTCTCCCTCTCTCATTATTGTGTGGTGAAATCCCAGCCAGGTTAACCCAACCCTCCGTCTTTTCCATGCTCTTATCAAGCAATGAACATTGCTAGAGAGAAATTGCATAACTGGGTAGGCGACTTTCACTTTAAATTGATGCTTGCCATCCTCAATTGGGCTCTTGGCATTTTTCTTTCTCTTTAGCCACCCAGTCTGGTTTCCACTCCTACTGCCCTTGCTGTAAGACCTCTATGCTGGCAAATCCAAACATGCTTCAGTCCTCATCTCACTAGACCCCTCAGTGGTAGTCCATGGACTTGACCATCCCTCCAGACACACTCTTCTCTCTTTAGCTTTCATACTTGACCCTTTCTCTGGCTGCTCCTTCACGCTGTCCTTGGCTAGTTCCTCCTGTAAGTATGAGCTTGTTCTGGGCCATCTTCTCTTTAGTGATGCTCCTGCCCAGTTGAACTCAGCTCTTGCCATGGCTTGATCTTGCCATGACTCCAAAATCTAGCATTCCCAGCCCAGTTTTGAGCATTGGATTCATTGACTTAATTGTCTAGTTTACACCTGTGGATGTTCCAGAAGTAGCTTAAAGTTAATACACTGAAACAACTCATTTTCTTCCTAAGTCCTGTCCTCTCCCCTCAAAGGTGCTTATCCAAGGACAAGTCCTCGTTCCCTTGCAAACTGCTCCTTCAGAAATCTCAGGAGTCAAACTCAATATTCCCTGCTCCTCCAGTCTCCAAGTCCAGTATTTCTATCTCTAAAAACACCTTCATGTCCGATGTTACTATTTGGCTGCCATCACCCCCTGCCACCTTTCTGGTAAGTCCCAATTGGCCTCCCCACTTCTCAGATTTCTCCTCCAAGTCGTGCTCCTCAGGGTCATCAGAGCTGTCTTATTAATACTTAAATCCACGTATGTCAGTTCCTTGCTTAAAACCTTTCAATGGCTACAGATGGAAAATGATGCCTTTTACAGGGCATGCAAGGTTCTGTAGCACTGAGTTCCCGTTAGGTGTGAGCCCGTCCTGTGCTTCTCTTGCCCTTTGTCCGTGGGCTCCACACTGGCCTTGTTTTAGTGCCTAGAAGGTGTTAAGTAAGTACATTTCCACCTCAAATGTGGATCCATCTGCCTAGAAGGTCTCTACCTTGCTCTTTACCTGGGTAACTCCTACCTGTCTTTCAGGCTTTGTCTCAATGAACACTTTTCAGAGAAGCCTTCCCAGATCCACCCCTGACTGTGTTCTCCTGTCACATGCTGTCAGAGGACCCAGAATTTTTTCTTATAGCATTTCTTTGCACCACTCAATGATAGATTTATTTGTATATTTATTTGCATAGTATCTGCTTCTCTACTGGCATTTAACAGGCATGAGGACAGTGACCTTGTCTGTTCTGTTTGCTGCTGTAACCCCAGCTCCCAGCACAGTGCCTGGCACATAGTAGGTGCTCAATAAATAAACAGTTAAATGAGGGGAGGAAAGACAGAAAGCTACAGGTGATACTAGAGTGGGAACATTTCCTTGGAGAGCTTTACAAATCATGTGGGTCTCATGAGAACTGAACAGCTTAAGTAGGGTATAGGGCCACCCACCAGTCCTGCATTTCCGAGCCAGAACTCGGCCATGTCTAGTACCTGTCCTCATTCCCAGGAGGAGCTCTTTTAAACAACAGCTGATTTTGAGCGTAGATCAGCCAATATCATTCAGATCCAACCCACTCCCCTTTTTGATGCTGCCACCTGCCTGGAAGGGGGTCTTTTTCTCTATCTGACACTGGAGGTGAGTATCCCGAGTTTCAGATTGCTCTGCGGGGAGCATGAGGGGGAGGTTTGAGAGCAAAAGCTAACAAACCTGGCAACCTGTCCCTCTCCAACGCTCTGTCTCCCTCTGGTGGCCACGACGTGATAAAGCATCCGGGCTCCTCTGCAGGATTCCTTCCAAGCCATCCAGATAAAAAGCAAGGAGCAACTAACTAGATATCTAGACACATGATTTCCATGACACCACACATCTGGGTGAAATAGAAATATTTTGGAAAGGCTCTGTGTTAAATTCAGTGGCTGTGAAATCCATTAAAAGTCCAGTTGAAAAATAACTTTTTTTCCAAACGTATTTCATTGAATCTAAGATGTTATCAACTGCAAGATGTATCTTTATTTTTTGTATCCCCAAGGAAGAAGAAAATTCCTGCTAATAAAAATTGAACATCTTGATTTCAGAAATGTTAAAATATAAAAGCAATGTCTATCACCTAATCAAGGAAAAATGGTGTTTTTTTTTTTTAAAGGAATGGGGCTCCAGTACACAGGTGGGAGTTGAGAATGGGTAGCTTAGATATTCTTTTCTAACCACAATACTGCAAACATTTTTATATGTCTTTTGATGGAAAATGTGTGTACACATTATGAGCCCTTTAAGAAGAGGGCCTGTTCTCTTGTGGATTTCTGTGTTTGCAGGGCCCGGGAGCCAGCCTGGCACATAACAAGCCTCCGATATACGTTTAATGAGGGACGGAAAGAATGAATGATTGCACAGGGGTGTGCTATCCAGAGTCATCCAGAGTCACCTTGGAGTGTCTCCTTTATGCAAACAATAGTCCCAATTACAGACGGAGAAATCAAGGTGCAAGAAAGCAAAGCCGGTGTTGTTTCTCACATGGACGTAAGCTGCACGCTTTCTGAAGCCGGCTCTCCAGCTTGGATGGACACAGCAAGCAGAGACCCGGAAACACCGGCAGCTTGCTCCGGAGTCAAGATTAGACCCAGTTCCCCTCCCTGGGCTCTGCTGTGTCTCCAACTGTCTTGTGGGGTACCCTCCTGGGCAGGGTACAGCTGGGGGCTGAGGGAGGGTGGCTGCCCCGGGCCCAGGTCCAGGCCCTCAGCCCCGTGTTCCGTTTCATAAGCCTGCGCAGCCTCGGCAGGAGCAACGTGATTGTATCTCCTCTGGGGAACACAGCGTTCCTTTGCCATGGGAATGTTTATCCTGTTCAAACGGGGGAATTTTTGGCTTTGGGGTTGGAGTGAGACGCCCAGCAAAAATGACCTTGTAAAGAGAAGGTCGCTGTGTCTGGAAAGAGCCCAGGCTGGAGCTCCGATGCCCAGCTTCACCCTTTCCCTGCCAACAGGGACTGCGTGGGCCTCTGCTTCTCCCTTTTTATAGGACAATGGAGGGCTCTTAGGGCAGTGAAAATGCTGACTTGGTTCTTGGCACATGGGCTGCGTGCAGTGGTGTTTAGCTTCCCCTCTTGTGCTCCCAGATTGAAGGGGAAGATGGCTGGGGCAACCCAGTGAAGTACAAGCTGGCTGGTCCCACACAGAACGATTTTCAAAAGTTTCCATAAGGCGTTGGCCACTTGTTAGAACTGGACGGCAAAATCCCTGCCCCGGCCACGTCCCGTCTGAAGGCGCAGGCCTCAGAGTCCGTTCCCAGCTCAGCTCGGAGCCAGTCCACTAAACCTGCTTCCAAGAACACATAATTATCTGCCTGGCGTGCTCACGCTCCCCTTGGCTGCCCGCACCTTCTTCTCCCTCAGAAATGTGGACAGAAAGGGCTGTTTGAATCAGCCTCACTTCTCTCCAAAAAGCCAGGCTTCAACTGGTGTCAAAGAGGCTCCAGAAGCAGAGGCTCCCCCACCCTTCTTGTAAGAGCACTCTTGTTGAGTACCTACTGTGTGCCCTTGGGCTACCTCAGGAGCAGAAGTGAGGGGCTCAGGCCCTGCCTGCGGAGTGGCGGGAGAGAAGAGTGGACAGAATGGAGGAGATGCGCAGTGGCCAAGGAGAGGACAGGGCAGCTCCTGAGCAGAGCGCAGCCCCCTCACCTCCCAGCCCTGGAGAGATGGTGCCAGGCTTTCATGTTGGGGTTTGGGGGCACACTTAGGCCACAGAAATGCCTGGGAAAGCACAAGGTCTGTGCCAGGAAATCCCAGCGTGGATGCTGCCAGAGTGTGGGCAGGAGCATCTGCAGGCAATACAAGGTGAAACCAGGGTATCAGAGGTCAGATGGTGAGAGTTCCCGGTTCCTATGTTTGGACCCCAATTCTTCTTCCAGTGTTTAGAAAACATGGCTGGATCTATTGTACTAATTTAGAACCCTTCTCCTGGCTCTTTCTCTAAAAGACTATCCATTCCTGGTAGCGAGGCAAAAACATGCCCATGGGGACAGGCTGTGGTCTCTCTAGCATGTTCTTGCTGTCCTGGGTGGGAAAGGCCGTGCCTGGAGGGGTTCCCTGAGTGACTGCTGTGAGTTAGTGCCGATTCGAAGCTCTTGCCTTCCCTGTGACCTCGTGGGCTTAAGTAGGCCAGCAAACGTGTCATCTAACATGGCCTCATGGCCATCATCTTCCAGTCAACCTGTTACCGAGGCCACGGCAGCTCTGGGGAAGGAGAAGCGATCAGCAGGTTCTCCAAAATAACTTTTGAATTAATTCACTTTGCCCAGGACTTGGTAATTGATGCGATTATAGGAAAGGAGAGTTTCCAGGAATATCTGCAACCTAAGGACCAAAAGGGACACTTTGTCTTTCTCAAATAATGAAGGAATCCATCGTTTAGTGCCCCTGGCTGTTGCCTGGGGTCCTGTTCTCATTGGGAAGAGCTCTGATGACAAGAAGGCAGTGGACCTATGGAGCCTACATCAACTCCTGGGGACTTTCACCGACGGCTGGTCCCAGTTGTGTCCATCAGAGCCCAGGACACAAAAAAGCACCGGAGAGCACTTTAGAGATTAATCCTAAGCCTGCTTTTTCTCTCCAGAGCAGAATTCTCCATTTTCCTTCTTTTTGGCTCACCAGACAAAGCCCCTAGACCAGGGGTGGGAAAACTTTTTGACTCGAGGGCCACAGTGGGTTCTTAAACTGGACCGGAGGGCCGGAACAAAAGCATGGATGGAGTGTTTGTGTGAACTAATATAAATTCAAAGTAAACATCATTACATAAAAGGGTACGGTCTTTTTTTTTTTAGTTTTATTCATTTCAAACGGGCCGGTCCGGCCCGCGGGCCGTAGTTTGCCCACGGCTGCCCTAGACCCTCTTCCATCCTGCCACAGGATCAGAGGTAGAGATATCAGCCCGCCAGGACCTTGCTGAGTCAGGCTGGGCCCCTGGACCAGGGGGTCTGCGGATCTCCAGCCCGGTGGACAGCTGCGGGAAGGGAGAGATCAGCTGAGCAGGGCTGAGTGGCTGTTGGAGGGGGGACAGAAGAGGCTCCTGGGCTGGTGCCTCACACCCCTGGAGGCCAGGGAAGGGACGAGGCCCGGAGAGGCCTGGTGACTAGACAGATAGGGCAAGGGAACAGAGGAGAGCGGCCGGGCAGCAGTTGGGCGAAGGTGAGAGGTGCTGGGTTGTGCAAGAGGTTGGCCAAGTGCTGCCTCTTATTAGGGGTGGCTCAGAGCTTTCTTGGCAATGAGTCTGATGTGGGCTGAGAGGAGCCTGACTCACTGGGGCCAGAGGGTCAGGTCGGGTGGGACCGGAGTCAGGAGCCAGCACGACCTCCCCTGGGCCATCTGCAGACTGCCGGGTCAGAGCTGGCTGATGGCCAGGCGCTGGGGCTGGACCTTCCTGCGTTCCCCGGCAGGGTGGGCTGGGAGTCCAAGCAGGCCTGGCAGGGGAGCTCTGGCCCTCAGTGACCGGCTCAGGGGCCTGGGGAATGGCATGGGGTTAGAGGCCAACCTCCTTTGATCTCCTTTTAAGACATTAGATGGTGTTTGCAAGGACATTAGGAGGGGTGTGGCTCTCCCTTCTCAGCTGATGCTTTGAAAGTAAGATGAGCCTTCTTTGCCTATATATTAGACCCTGCTTCACCCCCTTCCAGCAGCAGCAACCCTAGGCTGCCGGACCTTCCTCCAGAACCTCTGATCATCAGTCTGTTTTCTTCCTCTGGGCCAGCCCCCCGCCCCCCCTGTCCAGGTCCGCCCCCGGCCTCCCTGACTCCAGGCTGCTCAGGCTCCCCTCACACTGCTGATGGATGGATGATCCTAAAATACCACTAGGTCGTGCCGGGGTCAGAAAGCTTCCAAGGAGCCACGTCTGAGTGGCTTGCTGCTGGGTCTGGGCATGTCCCCCCTGGAGGTGGCCCAGGCCCAGAGAGGGCTGATGCCCAGTGTTCTGGAATTCTAATTGTACCTGATGGGGACCAATTCAGGGTGCAGGGCTTATAACAGAGTAGAATGCAAGCCTTTTTGTTTTTAAAGCAGACATTTCTTGGAAGACATGTTGAGTCTGTGGGCAGCTGCTCCAGGGGTGTCCCCTCGCCAGCTGGGGGTGACATGGCCAGTCTCTGCAGGAGGGAGGGCACTTGGGGGAGAAGTTAAGCAACCCAGAAGGCAGCCTCCCAACGCTTAGACCAGTGCTCTTCCCAGCAGCGTAGGCCCTGGACTCTTCCCTGAGGGTGTCCCTCCTTTGCGGGGACCAGGGGCTAGTGGTGTTTGATTCTCCCTGTGGCCTGGCTTGACATAGCTTAGGTTTTTGGTCTTTGGGTTTGATGTGTACAAACATGCGCCTCCTTTCAGAAACCGGACCATGGTGCAAGGCGGGGAATGCCCGTGTGCCACCTGGCGTGTCTGTTGGGGGCCTCATCCCTCCTTGGCAGGGTGTAGTTCTTCCGCACTTGACCTCTGCAAGAACTTCATGTGGCATGTCCTTTAGGCTCTTGAGCTACCTTTCTTTTTTTCAACAACACTCTGGTAACATTTTTTCCTTGCCCAGATGTTGATGTTCTAAACCACACTGATTAGCGTGGGGAGGCTGGCTGTCCCTGGGAGGCTGTGGAAATTGGGACACATCCCATCAGGCACTGTCCCTGGAGCCTTCATTCAGGTACAGCCCTGTTAAAGTCCTCCGTAGACAGAGTGGGGTGTTTAAAGGGATGAGGGGTGGTGTTGAGGGGGATAAGGGGAGGTGGTTAATGGGCTGGTGTTAAATCTCAGGTCTTTCTTAAGCACCACCCTGAGGACACCACCCTGAGGATACCAGCCTGAGGACACAGGGGCTGGGGGCTCCTCAGCAGCCTCCACATGTTGCCTCCTCCATGCTATAGCAGGGCTCCTCCACCTGCTGTCACATGCTCAGAGGTCAATACAGACACCGACTTTCCCTGAGTCCCTGGTCTTCAAATTGGCTTCACATAACCCCATTCTGCAGATGACAAACCCAGCCACCCCTTCCTGGCCCGGTGGAGGACCCCTTCCTGGCCTGGTAGAGGACGCTGGTGGGCAAGGCTGCTTTCAGAGCACATCCTCTTTCCCTCCAGCAGATGTGGGTGCTTGTCCTTTAAACTCGAGAATGGAAATCCACGACCTTGACAGCTCATGGTCATTGGTATCTGGGGAGCTTTAAACAATGCTGCAGCCTGGGCTCCTCCGGAGATCCTGACGGAAGTGGTCTGGGGTGCACCCTGGGCACAGAATTGTTAAAAGCATCCCAGGTGAGGCCACCGTGGGGCCCAGGCTGGGAAGCACTGGCCCAGACCTCAGCATTCATTCCTCTGCGCCCATTTTGTTCCCTTGCAACTAGAGGTGAGGGCTGAGGACCAGCTGCATTTCTCAATGCAGGATCCCAGCCCCACCCCCAGGCACAGGCGTGCATTTGGACAAGACCCCGAGTGGTCCCTCTGCTCACTCAGGCCTAAGAGGCCCAGGGAGGGGTCTCACTGGGCAGGGCTGTTGCGAGAGGTGGGCGGTGGGCACACAGAACCAGAGGAAGGGAGGGGCATGCTGGGAGCAGGCCTGGAAACAATCTGCATTAATTTCAGAACTTTTGCTTTGTGGTCAAAGCATTCAGTAAACAAGCAAGACCAGACTAGAGCTAGGAACAGCAAACCCCAAATGCAACAAGAGCTAGGTTTGTGGCTTTAATGACATCCTCTATCTCCAGATGAAAGGAGGTGGCAAACGCCCCAGCCTTTTCCAGCATGTGTCTCGGCCTGTGGAAATGAAATCCCTGCTCCCCACGTACCCTGTTCGGGGTCGTAGCAATGCACACTCCTAAGGAAGCTGGTTGTAGGGTGTGCACAATTTCAGAAAAAAAAGTACCATCTGTGGAAATAGAGGCTCATTCAATTGCTGAAATCTGAACTGAATGTTCACCTTTGCCTTGTACGCTCATCCAAGACCATAAAGAGGAGACAGAGGGACCATCAATTTGCCCAGCCCTGAAAAGGATAGATGCAGGACGCATGTTGGGGCTAATCAAAGCCATGGAGCTTTGGTGGTGGGCCCTCCAGCAGCCTGGCTATGAACTTCCATGGAAAGTGCTGGGCAGGGGCGATGCAGGATGGAGAGCGCTAGTAAAACCCACTGGCGACCAAACGGTAAGTCTGTGTGATATCAGAGGAGAGAGCAGGGAAGGCCCCCCCAGGAGCAGAAAGGGGCATTTTGTGGAGTGGTGAGAAGAGACATCTAGTTGGGATTGGCAGAAAGGAAGTACAAAGTGGAAGGTTAGGGAATCATAGCTAGACACAGGGAAGAAGAAAGAAGAAGAGGAGGAGGAAAAGTAAAAGAAGAGAAGTGAGAAGGGAAGAGGGAGAGTCCCAGCAGGAGAAGGGGACATGCTGGTGGTGAGGCTGTGCTGAGTGTGGAGCAACACCCGCCCAAGGGGAGATGGGGCCTGAGAGGCAGAGAGACGCTCCTACGCATGCCCCTGTTCTGAAGGGGCTGTCAGACTCCTGGTAGCTTCCCATTTTCCTCCCCACCTCCAGGGGTCCTGTGAAGAGGACCTGGGGTGCTTCTTTTTCATTGCCCCGTGGCTCCTGCATATCATCTGCACTTAGAAATAGGCCCTGGACCAGCCACGTGAGAGGGAAGACTGGAGCCAAAGTGACGTGGAGACGAGAACGTAACAATTCCAGCTCTACTCCACCCTTTACCCTCCTTCACGCAAAGCCAGATTGACAAAATGAGCTTTCTTCAGGTCCCTAAGAGGCCACTTGGGGTTGCATCAGGCGAGGATTAAGGAATGTATTCATTTTGGAAGTGGCTGAAGGCATTTGCCAAGATGCTTGTCCTCTGACCCCTGTGGCTGGACTGAGGTAATGGGAGAGACAAGTTGGCTCTATTTATACAACCAAGACTCTGAAGAGATGGAATTTGTCTGGACATCCTGGAAAATAAATCAAGCTGTTGCGAAATCTCTGAAGATGTGTTTTCTCGAGAGCATCTGAAAGGAGGGTGAGTGTCGATGAGCAAACCCCACTGAGAGGGTCCCAGGGGGTGGAACACAAAAGCCTGGACTGCGGAATCCAGCCAGATCCCAGCTCTGCCATTTACCACGGTGCCATATCAGGCACAGATGTGATCACTACCTCCTAAAGCCACATGCAGAGGGCATAGTGCTTTGCTGGGCATGCAGTAGGTATCAACAAGTGTTAGTTTCTGCCTCTGTTCTCCTCTCTTTTCTGAGGTTGTTCATAAGCTAAGGCTCCAACTACCAGGGATTTAATGAGAGTGAATTCTTATGATTTAAATATTTAAAAATTATAATCTGCCTAAAACAGTAACATCTGCATCTCCAAAGCAAATCTTATATTGGTTACTGTTCATTCACTCAAAAATGTTTGTTGAGTACCTACTATATGCCAGTCACTGGAGATTCAACAAGGAACAAGAAAAAGCTTTATGTTCTAATGGAAAACGGATGAACTATAAGTGCTGAGGGATGGAACTTCCCTGGTCCCCACTGTGGGGAGGGGAGTGTGGAACGGAGGTAGAAATGAGGGGAGTATCTTATGACTGAAGGGCACCACTAGTATTTATTGGGTGAAGGCCAGGGAGGCTAGGAAAGCCTTTATGACAAGGGGTTGTCCACTCAAAATGCTCAGTGAGAAACCTTGGGAGGCCAAGGATGAAAAGAGTCATGAAAACCAAAAACTTCCCTCTCGATAGAAAGATTTTTAGGATCAACTTTTAAGAGATCTTTGACTTGGGTGTTAAGGGGTCCCATGCCTGTTTCTGTTTTTCAGACTTTGCAGTGCACCCCTCTTCTCCTGGGGCCTTTCCTTCCACATAGCTATTGTGCTGCTTTTTGGGGGCTGTGTTCCTAATTTCTTCATGCACAAGACTGATGCCCCGACTGTGAACTAAGGAGTGGGATTTGATCAGAATTCCAGGAGTGAATCCTTATCAGGAACTTGTCTCTACAAGAGGTTCAGCCCTGGTTAGGAGTGTACATGGGGCCACAGTTTGGGGAGAAGACAAATGGTTTATTTGGGGATCTGAACCCATTGTCTTTGGCTACAGTAAGTCTACCCTCTAACCAGTAGGACAAAAAGCAGGTAAATTTGCACCTCTACAAACTGATGGCCCATCTACAACATCTTCAAGGGCTTCTGAGTTTTCAACATTTTGAGGGTTAAGCATTAAAATGAGATGACCATACATTCCACCACATAATATTCTTTTTAAGTCTCTCATTATCATATTCATAAATCTGTGCATATTCATTGTGAAAACTTCAGCTACTAACGAGTACAGGAGAGAGCAGAAATTTATTGCCATTTCCAAATCAGAAATGGCCCCATAAACATTGGGTACTATCCTTCCATAAGTGTCTCTGTTCACATTCACAAGCAGCAGGAGAAATGGACAAAAATGATTTTCTAGAAACAGGGTTTTGCCTTATGAGCGTTTCTCTAAAATTAAAAGTATTATATTTAAGTTTATGTGACTTTAACAACAGAAAAATGAATTAAAATGAAACTAAAGAAACTGCTAAACTTCAGCTAAATGTTTATTCATCATGGAAAGTATTTTTAGTTTTTATAATCCTTTAAGGTTAAGAAAACAGAAAAACTATTTGGAAAAAAATTAAGAACTTAGTATCTTTCAAAAATTCCAGGTTTCATATTTAGACAGTATTGATTGCCTTCTCACTAAGAAAAATAACAAAACTGTTTTTCTTTTATCAATTTTAAAAATTATATTACTATTATTACTTTTGCTCTGTTAAGGTTTATACCATTTCATTCTATTATTTCATTGTAATTCACAGTTGTCATATATTTTTTATCTCCATTGAGAGAAGAAAGAATACTTATATGTAGAATATGTATTTATATATTTGTATGATATATATGTGTATGTATATACAAATGCATACATATCTTTTTGTATATAGGAATTCAATGATCATCACTACTTTTTGATTAGAGCTTACATTTTCCTAAGTTTTTTTATTATATTTCATTTTGTGGATGACATTTTATCACACACACAAACACATAATTCATATATATGTGTATTTAAAAGAAAGGCCTCATAGATGCACTATCCCTTGAGTTGCTCTCTGTTTGGGAATGCCTACATATTGTTTAAAGGACAAGTTAGTTCATTCTTCACATATTTCCCAAGTTTCTAATACATGTACTCCAGAGCTAAAATGTAGATAAAGACTAAGTCATCTCTAAGGATATCACACTTTTAAAACCTCTCCCAAATCCCAATTACAGTCCCTGGTAGAGCTAATACATTAGGCTGTTAATAGGTGTGGCAGCCAGCCTCCGAGGCAGCGCTCAATGATCCTTGCCTCCTGGGACCCACAGAACTGACCTGGGTAACCAGTAAGGCATTGTAGAAATGATTGTCGGGGGCTCCTGAGGCTAAGTTATCAAAGACATGGCCACTTCAACCTGGCACTTGCTCTGGAGAAAACTATTGCCATGTCATGGTGACACTCAAGCTGCCTTAGGAGGTCCTCATGGAGAGGAACTGACCCTTCTTGCCAATAACCAGCATCTACTCCCAGCTGTGTTAGTGAGCAGCCTTGAGAGTGAATCCTGCAGCCACAGTCAAGCCTTCAGCTGACAGCAGTCCCAGCTGGCATCCTGACTGCTTTCTCAGAGACCCTGAGCCAGGACAACCCAGCTAGGCCGCTCCTGGATTTTTGGCCAAAGACATTGTGAGGATAATAAATGTTTATTGTTATTTTATGCTGCCATTAATACATCTTCAAAGATCTGATTAGTCAGTCTCCTAGCAGGAACCCAGAAAGTCATATATATATTTTCTTTTATAGAGAAAAGGGGTTTTTGTTGCTTTTTTTTTTTTGAAAAAAGGAAACCAGTATTTATTGAACACCTACTATGTGGTAGGTACTGTTACTTATGCTATCTTATTTAATTCTCATAGACCTATGTAGAATAGTATAGAGGGTGCTTGCTTGCCAATTTGGAGGTAGTCTCCTGCCAAAATGGGACGACAGGGCATATAAGAAAGATCTGTTGGCCTTACACTTTGGCAGGAAATTAATTTCCTGTTGGTTGAGCTTCATGGGGCAGAAATGTCTCTTGGGGTAAAAACTTGGACTGAGAATCAGTTTTGAAATACAACCCACTAACTGAGGAATGTATGTACCTAGTCCTTTGGCTCACTCTGTGGAGACATACATGAGAAATACCAACCAACATCACCTTCAAGTGGCTTTAATGCAGAAACAACACTTAAATGCAGCAAGAGAATTATAAAGCAAACTAAGAAAGTACTGAAAGTTAAAGTGCTCCATCATTCAATTATTTGACCGTCCTTAGCAAGGCCCTCTCATTTGCTATGGTTGTAGCCTGATGGATGTGACATATATGACCCCTGTTCTCCACATAAAAACAATGTAGGATAGATTACTTGGAAAATTCCCATAGTTTTGAACCTTTAGCTTGGCTTGCTCAATCCTCCTTCTAGGGTACCTTATTATACCCAAAAGTCTGAAAAGTTAAAAGTCAAATTTCTCAGCATCCCTTGCAGCTAAGATTTGAGGAGAAAATCAGGCTTTGCCAATTAGAGGCATTTAGGCAAAAGTTAGAAGGTGGAAGTGAAGCAGATGTCTTGTTCTTTCAGCTGTTTCTTCATGAAAGTGAGGTCATGAACACATGATGTTTTCTGTCACTCAGTGCTCAGCCACCAGCTTTGTGGGTTTTGAGAGGGAGGAACTACAGTGATTTCCTGGTTCTGGCTTCTGATTCTGGAATACAGTGGTGGGTTCTTGAACTCAAGAGTTTCAGTGGTGGCCTCAGAGGCAATAGCTCCTGTGGCAGATCAGTTTTGTAGGGTTCCAGGAGTCATTTCTGCCCTAACCTAGAGAGCTCCCTTCTACAACTCTGCCCCAAAGTTTATAAATCCTTAAATCCCTGTATTAAATCCCCCTCTGCTTAATGCCTGTAGTAGTTTCTGTTTCCTGAACTAGATGCCATAAGAAAGGAACCCAGTCACCCTAGCTGGTTTGGCTCAGTGGTTAGAGTGTCCGCCTGTGGACTAAAGGGCCTCAGGTTCGATTCCGGTCAAGGGCACATGCACAGGTTGCGGGCTTGATCCCCAGTAGGTGGCGTGCAGGAGGCAGCCAATCAATGATTCTCTCTCATCATTGATTTATTTCCCTCTCTCTTCCTCTCTGAAATCAATAAATTAAAAAAAAAGAAAGGAACCCCGTCTTAGGAGATAAAAGCAGGGGATGAGAGGGAAGAGGAAATTAGAAAGGAGTTTATGGAGGAGGTAACTTTTCAGCATAAAGAAAGAAGGATTTCAAACAGTCCAGAAGGAGAGATGAGGGCTCCGTGTGGGAGTGATTACAAAGCTTGCTTCTCTTTCCCCAGGTTGGTACCTCCCTATCAACGTCCACCCTTCAGCTGGGTGGATTATGGTTTTTATTAAGGCCTGGACTGGAATGAATAGTTACTTGGAGTGTCTGTTTGTTGTCACTAGGAAGTGTGTTATTTCAATATGGGATTCAATACCCAGAAAATAGATTGTCATGGAGTCCCTCACGGATCCTGCAAAGATAAATACATCTGGAGAGGGCAGCGCTTTTCCTTTCCCATGGCCTCCCTTCATCACCCAGCTGGCAACGGCAGGCTGCTGTCTGGGCTCAGCTCCTGATCACCTATCTCCCCGGGGGAGCATAAAACAGAGCAACCAGGTGTTCTCTGACATGGCAAATCAGAAGAAAAATCACTAGATTGGGAGTAAGGAGACCTGGAATCTAAATTTAGCTCTGCTGCCTACCAGCTGTTTAACCTTGGACAAGTTTAATTAATAACCCAATCTTGACTATCTGGTGAATCTGCCCACTTCCGTCCATTGTAAAGGCTGCCTGCCACCTTAACTCCAACCGTGATAATTTCTCCTGTTACAGCTCCTGCTCTCTGTGCATGCCCCAGAGTCCATTCTTCCCGGGGCATCCAGAATAATCGTGTAAGAGCACAATGTTGCCTCTTCTTTAATGCTCCCCAGTGGCTCAGGCTGCCAAAACTTTGGGGCAAGACATTGATTTGGTGTCAGTCGGCCTCGCTACTCTTTCCTCCAGAAAAAGCTATTTTTTAAGGTGAACTAGTAGCAATGGTTCCAAAAGTGGGGCATTCAACCTGAGGGGTACGTAAGACAGTCCACTGGGGTGTGGGTTGAAAATATTAGAACGTTTGTGTATATTTTTCTTAAAAATTCAGGAGATTAAGCTTTACCACCATCTAACATCAGGTGTCCTGGCTCAGATCATCTTTCTAGTTGTCACATGTCACAGATGGACCTGTGTGCCATGTATAAAGGTTAGCAGCTCAAGGTTAAGAGGTTGGTGACTGCCTATGTAGGCTCTGGAGCCAGACTTCCCGGGTAAGTGCTTTTTAATTGGTGATTATTATTGTTATTATTATTTATTATTTTTACTATTATTATTCTGACAAAGAGTGGCGCTCCCATGGTGCAAAAGGAGTTACACAAAATTGACAAGTGGATTAATAAGATTCCTGCAAAGAGGTGTCAGCTGATAAAGAACAATTGACTAACATAAGCCCAAATGAACCCCAAGAATGTGATGGGGCTGTTGCTTGCTCAGTTCTGATTATGAACTCACTGCTACCATATTAGGAAGTAAAGGCAATGACAACCTAATTGGCCATGATGAGAATTAGGCCAGAAAAACAAAGTCAAAATTATGAAGTCTACTTTAAAAAAGATTTATATTCACTGACAGTGAAGATGACCCATACCTGCTGTGTATTGTGCTTTGACATATTGGCTGTTGTAAGTACATGCACATAACTTATAATTAAACAAACATCTTGGGAGTAACTGCTCACAAACATTTTCCTGGAAGAATTGCACAATAAAGAAATTTGGAGACCACTGAGCTAGGCATAGACTTGGGTTTAAACTGTGAAGGAACTTGCCCTAGATCCAGCATGATTCTTTGGCCTAATGCAAGAAGGTTTACTCATTGGTCATTGATACTTCTAATGCATTTAAAAGAAGAGTCATTACTCTGCAGTATACTTTCAGTGAGCTTTAAAGAAGTAGTCTTTAAAATTTAGAGTACAGTGGGGCCTTGACTTACGAGTGTCCCGACTAACGAGTTTTTCGAGATATGAGCCGTCTCTCTGCCTATTTTTTGCTTTGAGTTGCGAGCTAAAATTCGGGTTACGAGCCAGCTTCAGATACCCCACCACTAGTTGGCGCAGCGAACGTCACAGTGAACACCACAACATCAGCCCAGCATCACGTGTCTCACTCGTTCTGTTGATTTGACATACGAGTAATTTGAGTTACGAGCCCCGTCATGGAACGAATTAAACTCATAAGTCAAGGCCCCACTGTATTTTATCTGCAAAATCATTTGATTTGGATGTTGTCCTCCTATATTTACCCAGAATGAAAGAAAAAAGGGAAATATTACATACCATACAAAATTATGTCACCAATAGGATGGGTTATGGTGACCTGCACCCCCATGATGGTGAATTGTCTCCAGACATTAGAACCAATTGGATCACACACCAGTTCCATCACTTAGAACCCAGTAAGCAATGCCCTTTGTGCACCGCAGTCATTCCCAAAGTAATTTGTTTACCCCAGCCATCAGAACACAGTCAATAAATGGTAGGGATTGACAAAGTGGCACTGTAGAGGCAACAGAGGGAAATTGGAAAAGTGAATTGTAGGTGGTGAGTGACTAGCAATAAATAATCAGCTTATTCCTATTGCAGAAATGTCTGTGACCAGGAGAAAATATGACCAGTGGAAAATTTGAATCGGATAAAAGTGGGCCACTTAATTCTGTGTGAATACATTCAAGAGTGAATATATTCTGATTCTCTAATCACAATGGCTCTTCACAATACCTGGTTTTGTTAAAACTATATCTGCTGACTTTGTGAGAAACCATATCTGGCATCTGAAATTATACCATTACTGATTCACTCCTTGGAGCTAAACACAGGCCTCTTCATGTACTCTCTTTTGAAAAACAAGTACTCCTAGAGAGAGTTAGAACTTCAACTCAAAGATTCTTTAGTGTGACTTGGTTTACTAAGTGTTTCCAACCTGTGGGAGAGCTCTGGGACAGTATTAGGGCTCTGGGCATCCTAGGATGAGGGTGCACCAGGAGGGACTTAGGGAAAGAATAAAGGCGAAGAAGGAGAGTGCTAGTGGCCAACTTTAATGGTTTTAGTTTTAAAAAAGAAAGAACTTGATTGGAACCCTTTAGTTCAGGTAAAAAATAGACTTTGTCAACCACTGAATTTATCAAGATCTTCTGGAGTCAGGTAGAAATCACATCTTTCAGAATTAATCAAGTATAACACAACATTCGAGGGACCTCAAGTATGGTCAACCCTCAGTTTACAGTGACCCTGCCATTGGCTTTTTGATTGTTGATGGGCAATCCGGGATACAAATCACAGCACTCTGGGCAATCACACCCATTTTCTTATCAGTTATGGACAAACAAGAGACAGGAACACGAATTTCTGGAAAAAAATTGCTCTTCAACACACAAAATTGTTGTGATTAGGGATTACCTGTCATACATTTTGCAAGATCCCATTTCTCATTGTTATTGTGGATGATTGAGCAGTGGCCATTCTGATGAAATCATTTTGATGATTTTATTTCTGATAGTCACCTCTGCTTGTTCAGCAAGCTGATATATCTGTTCAATAACCTCCTCCCCTCCCCCACATAACTGATTGATTCAATGAAAAAAAAATCAAAATCATTTGATACAGATGAACTTATTTGACAGAGGGTATTTGTCAGTTTCTAACTAAATTGATAGGTTATTTTTATCTTGATTTTTTATTTTCATTTCCGGAAATAACAAGTTTAGCTAACTAAAGAGACCAGGTGTCTAAATGATGTGGCTGGTGGTGCTGACAGATACTTGATGTGACATCAATCGACTAAACTGACAGGAACATCAACGAGTTCAGTCAAAATGTTTGAATCCATCAGTGGGGAATGTCAACCCATTGTTACTCTGGAGAAAGCACTCAAGTGTCTGCATTTTACAACAGGGAAGTACAAGGTGCTTGGCCTCAAGAAACAAAAAGCTGATCCAAAAGGAGGATTTGGAAGAACCTGAGTAATTTTTGTGTCTTCTGATCTTCCGCAGGGACCTGAGCTTCTCAAGGAAAGACCACCTTGTCTCTCTCGTACTGTGCAGCCACAGAGCATGAACACTGTCTCCCATGGACTCTTGGAGCCAAGATCAGTTGCCTAGGGAGGGATGGGGAAAGCCTGGGGGAAAGGAGAAGATGGCACTTCCACTTGTCCTCTATACCAGCTGGTAGCCAAGTCAGCAGGATGGGTCAGGTTTGGGTGCCATTCTCTTCTGTCTTCTCCACCAGACAATGTGGTATGGTGCTGGTCCCTCCCTCAGAGGGGAGGAATCAGGTTTGGTGGAATAAGGAAGGCACAGGGAAGTGATAAAAAAGTAGGCTCTGTGTCCAGGTGACTGAGTTTGAGTCTTAGTTTCCTCCACCCCCAGCATCATGACCTTGGGCAAATTATAGGGACTACGTTCTCCCATCTACAAAATGAGGACGGTGGTAATATCTGTCTGGGATCAGCTTCATGGGCAATTGGCCAGTGCAATTGCATATGGCCCATGCTTAAAACGGCCCCAGGCCTAGGGTTTGATGCTCTACAATTGCCATCTTGAAATTCTTAATAATTCAAATGTCTTTAATTATTCAGGGAAGTTGATAGGATAATGGGTCCTGAGTGGGTCAGGCTTGGATCCTCGGCTCACATGCACCTCTGCCTCCTGCTGCCTCTCCCTGTTCTTGACCACCTACTCCCTCCTTCCCTCCTAGCCCTCACCTGGACACTGCTGCTACCTTCTGTGCACAGATGTGCCCAGGTGCCTCTGCACAGTTATGAGGAGGGTCTGAGTTGGCCTATGCACCCACAGCGTCTTGGTCCATTCTGGTACTAAGCACAATCTGGCTCAGAGGTTGCAATCCCTTGGGGGTTGCCCACTCTTGGTGGGTTGGGGCAGAGAGCCTGTGAGAAGGGGAGATTCCTAGCTCAACTCTTCCACTCTGTTTGGGGTATCAGTCTGATGGCTGGTGGGAGAGGAACCTGGCAGCCAGTGGGCCTTTTGTGGGTTTATTGAGTTGTGGGGTAGGGACCCTGGGTGCCTGTGAGAGTATACACTCACCTAGCAGGTAGCCTGGTGCCCCAGAAAGTGAAACATTAAATATCAGATAAAAACACCATGACAAAGCGAGAGAGAGAGAGAGAGAGAGAGAGAGAGAGAGAGAGAGAGAGAGAGAAAGAGAGAGAGAGAGAGAGAGAGAGAGAGAGAGAAAGAGAGAGAGAGAGAGAGAGAAAGAGAGAGAGAGAGAGAGAGAGAGAGAGAGAGAGAGAGAGAAAGAGAGAGAGAGAGAACCACCCAAGGAAGAATGAAAAATTCTTATAATTTTAGAACTTTTAACTGCTTTTTGAACAAGGGCCCCCATTTCCATTTTGCACTGGGTCCTACAAACTCTGTAGTTGGCCCTGACTCTTCAGGACTGTAGTGGGGATCAGGTGAGTAACCACCTAATTCTGAAAGCGCTCAGAGCAGGGCTGGTGTCAGGCAGTGCTCAGTACTCTTATCCATTTGGGCTTTGTCCCCTTGGAGAGGGTAGGCCACAGTCATGCTCCATGGGGGGCTTCCCTCAGCTCTTCGAGCCCATAAAAAAACAGAGAATCATCTGCTCTCTTCCTAACTCCTGACATACTTCTTTACTTTGGGCCAGGTACGGGGAGGTAACTCATTTTGCAGTAGTCAGAGCAGGTCAGGACCAGGGCTGTGGCCAGGGAGCAGGGGGATGCCATGTGGTCACGCCCACTGCAATTCAGCTCATTTCCAGCATGATAATGAAGTCAAGAATGAGCTTCTGAAATGAACTCTCGATCAGGAGGGAGGCTGTAATTGTGCTGGTTATTAGCAAGTGCTCCTGGATGGGGGTTAGGGGCATGAGCAATAGTATTAAATGAATTTCCTTTGCAAGTTCTGCTGTGCAAAGTAAGAGATATAAATGCTACATTATGCATTTAAAATACCTCCAGGGTTTGGTTTATAGACTTGTTTATATTTATATATTTATTTGAGTGTTTATGGCTTTCTCTCTGTCATTTTCACGTGGGTGTCTCTATACTCATTATCGTTTTATGGCCGCTTTTTGGAAATCAGTGGCTGCACACACCAGCACATGATTTGATGAGTGAAGGAGATCCAGAAAAGTTTAATATTGCAGTTGGGGGAAGAGTCTTCCCTTGGGGTAAGAAAGTTAAAAATGAAGCTTGAGGTCTGCATGCGTTAGTTAGAATCTTGAGGAGTTATTGCGAGAAGGCAGCGAGACATGGCCTTGTCCTGCCCCTCCCGGAAAGAGGAGGGGGCAGAGGCCTTGAACGGTGGAGGGACTGACCATAGGTCTCATAGCTTATTGTTGGGAAGGCTGGACGAGGTCCCAGTCTCCTAATGGCCACTGCTACTCTGGACCCTCCTTCTTTTCCTTCCTATATATGCAGAGTGACTTTTAAGGGCCCACAAAAATGCTTTAATTTATTTTAAAATAAGAAGGAAAAATTGCATATAACCCACCCTGCATTATATTCATCTTGATACCAATGCAGTCATAAAATATAATTTTTTAATTTTTTTTTTATGGAGGAAGGGACCTATGAAAGCCAAGTGCCCAGGGCCCCCACAAGTCATAATGTGGCCCTGCCAACACAGACCACCCAAGAGAGCTATGGGAGAAATGTGGGGGGGGGATCCCCCTGAGTCACCCCTAATCCACAATGATGCTGAGGCTCCACTACCTCCCCACCCCTGTCCCCTTTGAAGCTCCAATGTCTCAGATGTCTTTTTGTCTATCTCTGCAGAGAGATCATTTCAAACAGGGAAGAGGAGGTTCTGAGCAATTCATCATGATGGGTGAGGAGTGACAGGGAACGCACACTGAAGTAAAGCCCTGCAGACTCATTTTGATCAGAAGGCACTTGAGGATGTTCCAGGCTTCAAGGTCTCCATGGTGTGTGTGAGTCAGAGCTGCTGTATAAATGGATGAATGGCCCATTCACAGAAGGTTCCATTCAGTAAAATGAAAGATGTTGGGCACCTGGGATTGGGTGTGTATTGCTTGGCCTGTACCTCTCCCAACCTGACTAGCCTGTGAGGCTCTCCAATCTCAGTAAAGGGACTGTCACTGCTGAAGGTCTGTGTCCCCACCCTCCAAATTCATATGCTGAAACCCTAACCTCAGAGGGATGCTCTCTGGAGGTGGGGACTGTGGGAGGTGAGCAGGCCATGAGCTTGGAGCCCTCGTGCTAGAGTTAGTGTTTTTATAAAAGAGACCCCAGAAAGCTCCATTTCCTTTTCCGCCCTGTGAGGACACAGCATGAGGATGGCTGCCTATGAATTAGGAGGTGGACTCTCACCAGACACTGAATCTGATGGTACCTTGACCTTGGACTTCTAGTCTCCTAAACTGTGAGAAATAAAAATTTGTTGCTTAAAAGCCACCCAGTCAATGGTATTTTGTTATGGTGTGTCGAACAGACCAGGACATTCACCTGATATGCAGGCTCCTCTCTCTCACTCACAATGCAGCAGCGATCCCTGTTCGCTCCCCTCTAAGTTACATCTGGAACTGCTTTTCTCATTGCCTTCACTGGTACGTGGCCGAGCCGAGGCACCACTGTTTCTCCTGGGTTATGTGAGTAAGACCAGTCTCTACTTCCTGCTGTGCCTGCCTTCAGTTCAGCCTGAGGAGGCTGAGTGGTCCTTTGAATAGTGGTCCTTCCTGTGCTCAGGACCCTCCAGTGACTGCCCAGTGCACTCAGACACAAGCCAAGACCTTCTGCCACCCAATTGGCCTCCATAATCTGGACTCTGGCTACTTCTCTGACCTTTGCACGTGTCATTCCTTCTGCTGAGAACACCCTGCCCTGGTTAGTCAAGGCTTCTCAGAAAGGCATTCTCCACCCTCCTTTCCTCGACGACATCACTACCACCTTGTGAGAAATGGTCACCTGTCCGAATTCAAACAACGGGCTCGGAGACATGAAGTATGGTGAAAATGAGACCTTTAATGCGGTCTTGCAAGAGCAGGTGTCTGGTTAAACAGCCACACTTAGAGTAGCAATCACAGGCTATTTATCTCTAGGGTGCGAGTCCCTCCTCCAGTTCCTCCTTGGCTGAGTACTATGGAGTTAGCATACATGGCTAGGTCTCATTGTCTCCCACTGGGCCATTTAAGAAAATGGGCTGAGGCCTTTTCTAGTTGTCTCCACCTCTCCCTGTCTAGTTGAGGCAGGCGTGAGGTGTTTCATCCTAGGCGCCTCTGGGGTTTTCACCATGATGCTGGCTCACGTACACAGTTCTTTGTTCTTGTACCCTCTCCCCTCCGCCCTACATCCTGTTTGCCCTGGGAAAAATTCAGTAACCACCTGGCACATGCTGTTTTCTCTAAAAGTTGACTATGCTGAAGATGGATCACAGAGGCCTATTTCCTACACCTGACACTAACATACCCCGTTTTCTGTCTGTCCATTCCTCCACTGGGGATGAACACCTACCCCTCTCAGGACAGGGACCACATCTTACTCACTGTCACATCCCTAAGCTTCTCACAAATCACATGCTCAAATGATATTTGTTGCATAAATGGATAAAAGGCGGGGGCTGTAAAGTAATTTATTCTTTAGAAATGTCAGAACATCTGCCTGTATGGGCAGGTTTTATTTTTATCCCAGATTTGGATCCTCAAATCCTGTTAATCCCTCCTCTTCTCACAGGGGTCCTTGCCTAGTTCCACCCCTCTTCTCTTTTCAAACTGCTTTCCGGAAATAGCTCATCTTGCTAACCCATCTTGCTAATGGAGGGAATTCCTAAGGTATAACTTGAGCCTGACCCTCCCTGCTGAGGACCCGCAGAGGCTTCTGCGGCTGTCAGGGTGGGTGACACTGCTCAGCCCCTTGTCCAGCCTCCCTTCTCACCTGCCTGCCTTGCCCTCCTGGCTGCAGGGTCTGTGCTTTGTCAGTTCCTGAAACTGTCCCCTTGCCTCAGGCCATAACTTCTGTGTACCATAAATTATCTTGACGCTATTATTGCTTAAAACAGTTCTCAAATTGACAGGGAAGGTAGAGGCAGAAGGGAAAAAAATCACTTCTCACCACAATAAATTTCAGGTGGAACCATGGGTAGAGGAAGAAAGCGAGGAGCACAGCAGAAGGAGCCAGAGATGCAGCAGAGGGGCCGAGATAATGTTCCTGGCAAACATTTTGTCCATTAATTCAGCCAACATCTGCAGAATGCACATTGGGAGCCAGATGGATGTGGGGACGGGTGCTGGCAGGAGGGGTGCAGAGGTGCCATGAGCATCAGTTTGTGGTGGGGCAGACAGGAGGCAGGTAGTTAGGTCCCAGAGTGATGAATGTCCCACGGAAGGAAGCAGGGGTGCTGAGGGAGCCCAGAGAGAGGGCTCCCCATGCCTGGAGAGCAGTGTGCTCTGAGCCAGCCTTCAATGGGGAATAGGAGGGGGTGGGGCAGGATGCAGGAAGGCCAGAGGAGAGCAGAGCGTGGGCCTTAATGCCCAGGATTGAGCCGTGGGGCCAGTTCTAGGATGCTTGCTGCTAAGAGGGTAAGGTGACAGGTGAGAGGGTAAGGTGGGCAGATGAGGAGTCAGGTGCAGAGCTTGGAAATACACTCCCTTGGCAGTATGGACTTGGAGGCAGGCAAAGCATCCAGGAGGCCATTGCAGGAGCTCATTTGAGAAGTGATGACAGTGAGAAGGTGTGTAGGCAACCTGTCCTGGGGACCTGCTAGAGGTTTATGGTTGGAAGACAGCTCAAAGGCCACTCCTGGAGACAGGGAAACTAGAAAAGGAAGACTTCAGGAGCAGGTAGATGGTCTGAGAGTAAAGGAGGTGGGGGCAGAGTGGCGGGAAGGGCAGAGCAGTTGTGACGGTCAGTTTAATGCATGGACTGGCTGGACTACAGCCCCCAGTTACCCAAGCCAGCACTAATCTAGGTGTGGGGTGAAGGCACTTTGTAGATGTGATTAAAGTCCATGATCAGTTGACTTTAAGAAAGGAAGATTATCCTAGATGTTCTAGGGTGGGTCTGATTCAATAAATTGAAAGACCTTTTATAAACAGAAGTGAAGCTTTCCTGAACAAAGAAAACAAACAAACAAATAAACAAAATTCTACCTGTGGACAGTAGCTTCAGCCTATACCCAAGAATTCCCTACAGATTTTGAACTTGCCACCCAGTCCCACAGTTGTAAGCCAGTTCCTTGCAATAAATCCATCTATATCTCTATATCTCTATCTATCATCTATCTATCATCTATCTATCATCTATCTATCTATCTATCTATCTATCTATCTATCTATCTATCTATCATCTGTCTTTTCTGGTTGAACCCTGACTGATATACGAGATAGGAAAGGAGCCCAATCCAGCCCCTCCCCTGAGACAGGCCTCCCCAGGTGAAGGTGCCTTTCACCTGCCTCCTTTATCAGGACTCCTGTGGAATAACAGGCAGCAAAGACAAGTCCGTCTGGGGAAGGGAAGCACCTTTGTGGGTAAACACATGTGCCTGCAATGGTAGGACTGATTCCTGCCTCTCAGAGAGACCCAAACCAATCCACCCAATGCGCCTCTCTTTATGAATTACCCTTTCCCTTATCCAACGCCAGAGCAAACAACATTTTTAAATGTTTAAGTATATTAATTTTAAAAATTAAAAGTCACAGACACATCCTATATGTGTCTCATGGCACCTTGGGGTTTAGCACATCGCAGGAGAATGCCATTTCTGGCATCTTTCTTTCCCTTTTAGTTCTAATATCTCCCGGCTTCCCACTCAGGGTTTGAAATATATCCGCTGTGTTTTTAATGAAGATCCTGCTCTATCTGCATTTACTTCCATTAACCAAAATCAATCCCAGGAGTCTGGGGGTGAGATCAGTTTTGGTCTAGGTAGCCGGGCCAAATTCCACTGCTTCCAATAGTATTTCAAACTTATCAGGGGGCTCTTGGCAAGCCAGACATTTCCACATGGTTTACCCATTCATTAATTTAGCCTCCTGCCACTATGGCAAGACAGAGAGTGTGACGGGGGTGCACAGGGAGAATGAAAAGGGGTGCTGGAGGGGAGAGGGAAGGGCTGGAGGTTGCCCCTAACCGACTCCCGGATGTGTGAGTCTCACTTGGTCCTCCTTATCCTCACAGCAACCCTGCTGGGTAATTATTACTATTCTCTGTTTGCAGAAGGAGAAACTGAGGCTCTGTCTGGCTGTAAAGTCGTGGCCGTCCCTTGTATATGTGATGTCCCTTACGGAGAAGGCAGAATCCACTGGCAACGCTTGAAAGAGGCAGTGAGGCTCTGTGGAGAGAACCCGGTTTCTGGCCCAACCACAAGACTTTGGGAGACTCACTTAATGCGCCAGCGCCTCAGTTCAGTTAATGGTTAAACAGATAGTTCAATGCAGTGGCAAAGTGAAGGATTTGAAATCAGACTGCCACATTGTTAAGTGCTCAGTAAGTGTTAACTATTAGAATTCCGCATAGAGACATCGTGAGGATCATTTCTTCAGCTCATTTTTAAACGAACGAGCTCTGCTTTCTGCATAACATTGTGTTTGCACTATACTAGCTATGCAACACATTGAAAGGGTGTGAAGCATACAATTATTATTTTTATAATGCCAGGAAATAATTTTCATTTTGTATTTTTTATTGATTCCAGAGAGGAAGGTAGAGGGAGAGAGATAGAAACATAAATTATGAGAGAGAATCATTGATAGCTGCCTCCTGCACACCCCCTACTGGGGATCAAGCCCACAACCCAGGCATGTGCCCTGACAGGGAATTGAACTGGGACCTCCTGGTTCATAGGTCGATGCTCAACCACTGAGCCACCACAGCCAGGCCAAGGAAATACTTTTTAAAAGGTGATTGCTCAAGTAGGTAAAACTGTTGAGGAGATGGTTGAAGAAATGAGGTGGTCAGATTTGGGGGTGATTAATGCAGAAAGATTTCACAGAAGATTAAGTCTGGGCAGGGTTTGGAAAGAGGTAAGGGCTGTGTTTTGGAAAAAGAAGCATTCATTTTGAAGGGGTTGAAGTCTCACAGAGGCGGGAGAAAGTTTTTGTGTGTATTTATGTGTGTGTGTTGTGTGTATGTTTATGTATGTCTCCATGTGTGTCTATATCTGTGTGCATCTGTATGTGTATGACTGTGTGTATGTCTATGTGTGTGTCTGTGCCTATGCATGTTTGTGTGTGTCTGTGTAATGTCCATGTGTGTATCTGTGTGTGCCGGTGTGTCTGGCATAGGGAGAGAAGATGGTCAGTTGCCTGGAAGGAGCCTGCTCTGATGGGTGTGGCTGCTGCTGAGGGCAGTGGAGCAGGGTGGTGGCGAACCATGAAGTCCATGAGTGGTAGTCTCACTTGGTAGCGAGACTTAGTCTGTAGAGTTCTTGGCTTGTTTCCTAGAATTCCAGAATTGTGAACTAGAAAACATCTGGTTCAGCCCCCAGTCTATCAGGCTAGTAAATATTATCCATTTTTTACAAGGAAGAGACTTGTAAGGTGCCAAGAGTTGTGATGGGCCCGCTATCACGTACCCCACTCTCCCCTGGCCTGTCCCTGTGTCCCAATGCCTTCTGTCAACAGAGGCAATAATTGGTCCAGGAGTGGGTGGGAGGAGGTGTCAGGGAGGAAGGGGGAACAAGCAGGATCTTGCAATTCTAAACATAAATAAGGCAAGTCATGAAGCTAGTGGCAAAACCTTGCAAAGCCATTCTCTGGAGGAGAGGTGAATTGTTCAAACACTCCTTTCCCTTCACCCCATGCCCTGCTTCCCTTGAACCTTGTATCTGATGTCCCATATTCTATGACAAGTTCTACACTGAACTCCCCCATTGCCATAGTGCGTCTCCAAATGGCCTGCATTCTTGCATCCTCTCCCCTGTGCCCCGTGCTGACTCATCTGCATCGTTTATACCAGAGCCCTTTTCACACCTCTCCTTTACCAGCAAATATTCCACACTATACACATTAACCCTTCATCTGCACCTAACACCCCAATTTGATGTTCTACCCAATGCCCACACAGTCTATTCTACCAGCACCCTGTGCTCTGGTAGTCAGAGTCCTCATTTCAAACTTTTTTAGAGTAAACAGGACTGAATATTTCATTTGTTCAGGGACTCCTCCAGAGGTGGTTTTGTGCTGCCCAATGCCTGCTCCACTGGTCAGTGACAGTTAAAACATTTTTTCATCAGCTCTCAATGGTTGGCATTGCTCAATGGTTGAACATTGACCTATGAGCCAGGAGGTCATGGTTCAATTCCTGGTAGGGGCACATGCCCGTATTGAGGGCTCGATCCTCAGAGTGAGGCATACAGGAGGTAGCTGATCAATGATTCTCTCTCATCATCGATG
Source organism: Myotis lucifugus (assembly GCF_000147115.1). Classification (NCBI taxonomy): domain Eukaryota; kingdom Metazoa; phylum Chordata; class Mammalia; order Chiroptera; family Vespertilionidae; genus Myotis; species Myotis lucifugus. The sequence continues at coordinate 4,371,221 of NW_005871064.1, forward strand.
TTTCTATCTCTCTCTCTCTCTCCCTCTCCCTTCCTCTCTGAAATCAATAAAAATATATTTAAAACACCATTGTTTTTCATCAAAGAAGCTTAGGGGCAACAATCTGGCTGGAAGAGAGTGGTCTTAATGTCTTACAATTGCATGTACATAGCAAGGCCATCGTTTTTACTTAGCTTGAATACTAAAGGTCAGCAAAAATAGCAAAGTTTCCTAAAAATCCTTTTGTTCACCCTTTACACAAGATTGAGGAAATGCCTAGTCACCACATCTAAGAACATTATTCTTAGGATTTTATTGTTATTAATATTATTATTACTTGGGATGGCTGGGGTGTTGGTGTTGGTGATGACACAGAGACTAAGCCTTCCCCACCGCCAGCCAGCTTTTGTTGCTGCTGCTGGCATGATGCCCACCGCTGTCTTCTGTTCTCTGCACATTTTGGTACAGTAGTCACTAGCCACATGTGGCTGTTGAACACTTGAAATAGGGCTGGTCCAAACTGCGATGTGCTCTAAATGTCAAATACCACTGGTTTTCAAAGACTGAGTACAAAAAAAGAATGCAAAATATATCATTAATAATTTTTAATGTTGATTTCACGTTGAAATGATACTATTTTGGATATATTAGAATCAATTAAATAAAGGATTGTAATTAATTAGAGGCCTGGTGCACAAAATTCATGCAGGGGGAGAGAAGGGGTCCCTCAGCCAGGCCTGCACCCTCTCGCAATCTGGGACCCTTCGGAGGATGTCAGGCTGCTGGTTTAGGTCTGATCCTGCAGGGATCCCTGTGGGATCGAGCCTAAACCGGCAGTCAGACATCCCTCTCGCAATCTGGGACCACTGGCTCCTAACCGCTGGCCTGTCTGCCTGCCTGATCACCCCTAACCACTCGCCTGCCTGCCTGATCACCCCAAACCACACACCTGCCTGCCTGATCACCCCTAACCACTCTGCCTGCCTGCCTGATTGCCCCAATCACTCGCCTGCCTGCCTGATTGCCCCTAACCACCTCTGCCTTGGCCCCTGCTACTGTGGCTTCATCTGGAAGGACGTCCGAAAGGTCATTCAGCTGTCCGGTCTAATTAGCATATTATGCTTTTATTATTATTATAGACTAGTGGCCCAGTGCACGAAATTCATGCATGTTAAAAGGGAATTAATTAGAGGAAATATTTTAATATTGCTATTTTCCCTTTCTCTATAATAGAAGTGTCAGAGATGAAAGAAAATTAGCAAAATGTATATGAAAATCTTCCTCCTGTCAGAGTCTGGGGCGCACTGTGGGACTCAGAGTCAAGTCCCTGCCCACCCGTGTGTGCCTCGAAATTGTGTGAGACCCAGACCTGGCTGGCCCTGCTGGGCGGGGGGCACAGCCTCAGGTCCCCGGCGCATGCCAGGCAGGTGATGCAGCCTCAGGTCCCCCGCCCCGGCCCAATGCCAGGCAGCCTCAGATCCCTGCTGATTGCTCATTACAGGAACCCCACCTCTGCTGTGGGAGCAGCCATCTTGTGATGGTGTGAGGGTTAATTTGCATATTACTGCTTTATTATATAGGATGTGTCTGTGACTTTTAATTTTTAAAATTAATATACTTAAACATTTAAAAATGTTGTTTGCTAAAAGAATCACACATGACACATGATGCCTTGCATTTTATTTCTATTGGACAGTGCTGGTCTAGAACCCTGGATCTTTAGTTGTTTGGCAATGCAGGTTCCAAGGGTCCCCTTGGACTCTGTCAGACGAGGGAACAGGTCTGGGGCGTGTCTGATTAATACCAACAGTCACGGAGAGGAGCAGTTCACCTCATTGCCCACCTGCTCTGCGCCTCACTCTTCCAAGGAATGTTGCTCACAGTAATGTTAAAGACCACAGAGGTTGAGAGTCTGTAGCTAAGATCTGGGGAGCTAGGTTTCAAGCTCAAATCTGTTAGACAAGCTGTCTACTGGGCATCCCTGGCACAATGCTCTGCCTTCCCTGCCAGAGAGAGCCAGACGAAAGAGGCCAGGGGTCAAGTGCCTCCCCTTCCTGCTCGCAAATGCCTGTTTCTCTTGGCTGTACCAGGCCTTCGGAGCCGGGGGAACACGATGGTGTGTTTTGGCTGTGAACAGAGCAACAAAGCCCTGGGGATGAGGCTCCCACCTTCCAGTCTCAGCTCTTGGGCAGCCTGCTTGGCGATGGCAGGGAATCCACCTCCTGCATCTGCTTCCCAAGATACAGATGGGGTCCGGGGGGCACCCAGGTTCAGGTGAGAGCTGTTTACGGGCTCAGCCTCACATCCTGATGTGTGGTGTTGGCAATAGGACATCTGACTATTTAGACATGCAGACAATGGGCTGAATTTTCAATTACTATACAGGCATTTATAGACCCTTGATTGGGATGGGAAGGAGAGGAGGGCCTGAAAGTTATCTAGTGCAATCCTCTCATTTTACAGGCCAAACAAATGGAACCAGAGAGGTTCAATGTCTGCCCCAACTCGCCAGCAAGAGGTGGAAACTGCCACCCGGGCCAGTTCCTCTTGGTCAGCAGCCTTCCCGCCAGGATGGGAGAGAGGATCGCTGCTGACTGTTCCAGACCCAGACCCAACGATTACCGTACACTTGTTACCGTCTCTGCCAGGGAGGCAGAGGCCTGCACACTCTGCTCCCAGGGCACCTGGCTGTTGCCAGCGGCTGCAAAGATTTCAGCGAGAGGGCTTCTGGTGGCCTCAGAGACTCCACACCTCCCCCAGCCCTCCCAGTGCCTAGTCTTGGGCATGGACACTAGTGGCTCTACTGATGGGTGGCAGGGCCACTGCTGTGAAGTTGATAATATGTCTTGGGCCCTCCCAGCTGCCCTCTTGTATAGGTACCTTCCTGCAGGTGCCTCTTTGTTGAAGGATAACAATCAGGTCAAGAGCCGAGGGCCTCGCTACCCAAGGTGTGCTCTGTAGCCCAGCACTATCTGCAGCTCATTGGAAATGCAGGGTCTCAGGCTCCTCCAGTCCCACTGAATGAACCCGAATTCCAACAAGATTGCTGGGGAATTTGTATGCCAATTACAGCTCCAGAAACCCTGGCTTAGAGTATTAGTGACTTAATATATTACCACACTCAGGGGGATTTGCATATTAAAAGGGTGAGGAGCCAGTGTGAAAAGTTCAATTCAAACATTACACCTCCAAGAAGGGTGAGGGGTGGGGGGAGAGTTAAACCTCAGTGTCTGCCCCTGGTATTTAGGTCTGGGTGTGGTGTGGGGGTGAAGGTGGGCAGGGAGGTGAACAGGGTGGCAGGCATTTTGAGAGCTCAGGCTCTGGAGTCTGACTGCGGAGGTTCAAATACTGGCTCAGTCACTTATGTCAGTTATGGGTTCTTAGTCGGTTAGGAGACCTTGAGTAACTTGCCTCAGTTTTCTCATCTGAAAAAGGGGATAATGGTTTCATTACATCATAGGGTTGTTAGGATGAAAGGATTTAATTCATGCCAAAGCCTTAGAACAGCACCGTAGGGCACTGGAAGCACTAAATCAAAGGCAGCTGTGATTACGATAATTTTCCACACACAGAGCAGCCCCTGGCAGCTGGGCCCGAGGTGTTGCTGCTTTTAGAGTGTGCCATTCCCATTTCAGGGACCACTGCATGGATGGCAGGTGACTCACTATGTTCTGCGCGCCCTTCCGGTCCAGGAGTCTGGACTTTGGACCTCTAGGTACCAGGACATAGGGGGAAGGAGGGCCCCACTTGGCTTCCTGAGGTAAACTCTGCACACACACCTCAACTGCCCAGGTCCCGTGGCCGCTTCCAGAGAACAAAACCCAGTCACCTCCAGGGAGCCCTCACCCTGTTCTGTTTGAAAATAAACATGCAATCGTTTTATGATGCGAATTATAGTCCAAGAGGAAATGAACTCAGAGTGTCCAGCTTCTTCGGGATGGGCCATTTCATAGCCGGGGGGCATCTGGGGCTATGAGTTCGTGCAGAAAACAATGTTGTCAGCAGCTCTGATCCCAGGCAGGGTGCACGCAGGGCCCCGCGAAGGCTGGGCCTCGGGGAGCCAGAGACGTGGCGTGCTTTGGAGGAATAAACTGAACTGGGATTCAGGAGCTCTGTGTTTTCAATATGCTGGCCTTTGGGCTAGCCCTTCTCTGTCTCCCTCTGCCCTTGGCCCCCGCTGCTATAATAGAACAAGGGGTGGACCCTATGTATCCTCTGAGATTCTGGGGTCTCTGAAATGCATCTCCCAGGAGCTAACTGGTCACCGTTGAATCCTCAATGATTGACAGGGAGAGGAATTGTGGTGGTCACCTCCTTTTCTAAGAAGGGTCAAGCCTTTGGAAGCCTGGAGAGGCTGGGGTCTGCCGGAGCCCTCATACCCAGACAAAGACATTTCCAGCCTCTTATGAATTCCCAGCACTTCTCTCCTCCGCAGCGCCCCCGCCTCCCTCCCTGCCCCCGCCATGCCACTTCCCTTCTCCAGCGAGCTAACCAAATTCTCTCTTCATGGACAGTTCAATGGAAAGTTAGTCCGAAACGACAGTATATCATATTTCACGAATTTAATAGGGTTTTCATGATTTTACAAAGTGCCTCCACCAGACACTCGCAGCTGGAGGCGGCTCAGCGGGAGGCTGAAGCCTGCATCTGGGTTTTTCAACTCTTGCCAAAATCCATTGAATTTGATCCGGAATGACTATGAATCTTTGGAATGTACAGTCCCTTTTCTCTTGCCTTATCCAAATAAAAAGAGGGGCGGGCGGGGGGTGGGGGGGGGAGGGCGGTGCGGGAGAAATGTCCTATGAGATTTCCATATGGAAACACTAAACGTGCATTATAAAGGATTTCCTATAAACAAAGTCACAGTCGGAGATGTTGGACCCTCACCACGTTGCGAACAAAGGGCCCTTGTGTGCGTGTTTGTGTGCACTTTAATACATACACAGGTATTCATGCGGGGTACCCTGGCAGCCCCCTTTCTCTCTCTAGCCAACTCTCCCCCTTTCCATCTTCCCCTCCCCCCAAACTAGCCCCAAACTCCTAACACGGCGATCTTTAATCGTTCTGCGCAGTAAATCCCCACAAATAAATATCCCGGGCGACTTCAAACGCGCTTAATTGGAAGCACATGGGAAGAACGCCACAGTCCTGGCCAAGGCTGCGGAGTTGTAATTTCATGTTATGATCGGCCATAAATATGCGCCGTAATGAGCAGAGTTTGGGTTTCCCTTCTGTGTATCAGAAAGCTGCAGGTTTGAGTTCTTTCACATTCTCTTTTCTCCGTTGCTCTGCTTTTGTTCAGTCATCAAACTTCACATTTAACATCCTCCCCATTGACCCCAATCTGAACAAACCTGCCTCTCCCTTTAACCTCTCCCCTCAACTCCCTCGCTCCAACCCGTGCATGACTGTCCTGTTTTCCCCACTGCTGTAAAAGAATTATCGTTTAGGGTTTATAGGATTTAAAAGAACGTGTTCAATCATCAGAAAGGAAGAAATGAGGCTAAATCAACTCTGGGCCTTCTCATGGTTTTATCATAGAATTAGAGGTGGAACCAGCTGGCGGGAATTGGAGGGGTCATGCGGTCCATCCCCGCGCCCACACTCCTTTATCCACAGTGCAGAGGTCCAGGGCATCCACCTTCTCCTCAGAGATCACCCAGAGAGAAGTTTCCAGAGCATCTTCTGGCACCTGAACTCCACCTCCAAACTCACATTATAGGAAGTCTTTCATGGGTCCCATGGAGCCCCATGATTTAAGGCCATTTCTCCTGATTCCATCCTTGGGGGATAGAAGACCTTTAGATGTCACCCCACATAGAATGCCTCCAGCCAAGTAGGTGGGAGAAACTCTGCTTTCAAAGGGAGGGAACCCAATGCCAAGTTCCCCCCTGCCTAAAATTGCGAACATCAGGCTTAGAAGGCACTTCAGAGGCCATCCAGTCCATTGCCCAAAGAGCTGGGGTCCCCCCCAACAGTCCCCCTGACTGGCGGACTTCTAGCCTGGCCCCAGGTCCCTCCAGGAGGAGCCTACCATTTATATTATGCTGGGAGATGGGGATTCCTATGAAGAAAGTAAAAGAGGGGCGGGGTTACAGGTTAAGTAGGATGGTCAGGGCACCTCAGGGAAAGGTGTCAGCTGAGTGAGAAGAGAGGGTCGAGGGAACCGCAAGAAGGTCTGAATGGCTGAAGTCTAGAGCAAGTGGAAGGGGAAAAGGAGATGGTGTCAGGGAGTGGGGCAGGGAGTTCGACTCCAGGGGAGATGGGAAGCCATGGGAGGGTGACATGGTCTAATTTACACTGGTCACCTAGAGGGGCCCTTTCATTCCAGTGATGAGGAAAAGGCCCAAAGAAGTTAAACGACTCATCCATAGCCTATTTCTGACAGAGCCAGGAAAAAAACCCAGGTTTTCCTGTTTCCGGTCCATGCATCTCCCACTAAGGTCTGCTGCTTTTGGCTAATAACAGGTGCATTTCTGAGCACCTCCCTTTCACATCCAACTTCTGCAAAATCATGCCTCCTTATCTGTGTTCCCACACACTCTCCAGCAGTCACGTGATGGCAGGAGTAGCCCGGGGAAGAGGGCAATTTCTGAGGCTAAATTGGGATGTGGGTAGAGGGAGAAGTGTGGCTGGTGTGCATTAGCTGCTTTCAATCTGACTTATTGAGAGCGGGAAAGAATGTGTGGTGATTAATAAGTGCTCAGGTCTGATGGAGCAGGCATATGGGTGGGAGGAGGCATGGGGTTTAGGTAAAGCACAACAGATCTGGCTTCTTCTTCAATTAATCTAGCCCAGGGGACAAGCACTATTTTGTGCCCGAAGTTATAAAAAGGCAACACTATTTTAAAAATTGTCATCATTGACAAATTCTTAAAAATGGCAGGATTGCCACATCACTGTCTCTGCGAGGCTCTGACGCTGATTCCAGACCTGTGCTGCCCCACCCGGCAACCACAATATTCAAACCCGGTCTCTGACTCAGAGGCCTTGACGTTGGTGCTGCTTCTGGCCACTACCCATTGTCCTTGGTGATTCTCTCTTCCCCTTTGACCTCTGGCTCTCCTTTCCTCTCAGGAGGCCCGCTCTTTAAGAATCTACTTCCCAGCTCTCTCTCTCTCTCTCTCTCTCTCTCTCTCTCTCTCTCGTCCCCCCCACTGCTCTGGACTCTCTCCTCCCTATGGCCTCTCTACTTAGCTTGGATCTGGAGCCTGGATCCTGGACCCTTGTGCTCCTATGTCATCCCATGCCTGTCCTTTGGCTCTGCTGCCCAGCCCTGGGGTTCTGAGTTCCATGGGGGAGGCTGGTCACACTGGTAGCCCATGCTCATCTGGTGCCCACCCTCCTGGGCTGCAGCCCTCCTGCCCTCTGTTCAGCTCCCTTTTCATTTCCAAGGTACACATTTTAAACACTCACTGCTTTTTCCATCCCCACCCATCCCAACTCCACCTCAATTCTCTCCCATTCCTGCTCCTCCCCAAGACATGGGCTGTCTGTCACCATGGCCTCCCTGCCTCTCTACCATGTCTTTGTCCAAGGCCTCCCCTCCTTCCATCTGCCCTGCAGAATAGCCTGGCCTCCTGCCTCCTTCCCAGCCTGGCCTTGCCTTGCCCAAGTATCCCCTTATCTGCCTCTAATTTTTCTCTAGCAGTAAGTTTTTCTTGACCTCCATTGGTCCTGCTTCTTTCATCCTAAAATTGCCTTTTATTCCCCTGAAATTAGTCTTTCTGTTTCTCCTACCACTACTACTTTTGAAAGAGGCCTCTGCTCTCTTGGTCTCAGTTTCCTCAGTCCCCAAGGCTTCACCCGCAGACCTCTGCCTCTGTGGTTCCAGATTGCTCTGTCCATGCATGGCCTGGACACAGGCCTATGGTCAGCTCCTGTCCCCACTTGCCATGTCCCTCTTCATAATGGGAGGCCAACAGCAGTGTAGAGAGCATGGCCTCTCTTGAAAGATTCAGTCTGAATCCTGGCTTTGCCTCTTACTAGTTTTGTGACCTTGAGCTAGATATACAACCTCCCGATCCTAAGTTGTCTCATCTATAAATGGGGTTCATAACATTACCAGAAATATAAGGCTGCTGGGAAAATTAAAGGAGTTAATATATGCAAAACAAATAGAATGGGGCTGGCTCATGGTGAGCCCTACATGAGAATTAGCTGTAATGACCCTCTTCCTTCTCCCTCAGTCTGTTTGCTCTTGGGGTGCCTAGACATCATTTTCTTCCAGGCTTCCCTGTTCCCTGGGGCAGAGCCTTCTAGGCTTCTCTGCAATTCTGGCCTCCTTTCCAGACCCTCCTTAGAGGCTGGTCTCTCTCAGCCTTCCTCACTTGTGTCGCTGAATATTCTTCCTCAGTGAGCTCATCTACTCTTGTGACTAATTGAGATAGATCTGCTGATAATGCCCATATTTCTTTTTTTTCAAATTCTGGCACTTTTATTACACAAGCAATTCATGTTCATTATAAAAAATTGCATAGTATAGATAAAAAAGAGAAAAATAAATGTGAATCATTCATAACCCCACCACCAAGAGACACCAACTATTTATACTTCTGGTAACTTCCTCTTAGTCTTCTCTCTCTGTGTGTTTTTATGATACTAGAGGCCCGATGCATAAAATTCATGCAAGGGGCTTGGCCCTCGCAGCCCTGGCTTCGTCCGGTCTAATTAGCATATTACACTTTTATTATTATAGAT